>NC_000075.6:58324603-58624603 GCF_000001635.26 Mus musculus
AATCCCAGCATTTGGGAGGCAGAGTGGTAGGTGCATTTCTGCGAATCTGAGGCCAGCCTGCTCTACTTACTGAATTTCAGGTCAACCAGGGCTACAGAGTAAGAGGCCCTGCCCACCCACCACCCCCCAAAAAGAAAAGGAAAATTTTAAGTGTTTCCCCCATGTTACCTGCTACAGGGGTGCTGACAGAATTATTTCCTTGCCATTAAAATGAATTCTTCTGGTACATTCTTCTGACCCTTCCTCCTCCCCCTTTTTTGTAGGGTCCCGTTATGAAGTCCTGACTGGTCCAAATGTGTAGGCTAGGCTAGCCTCCAACTTGCAGCAATCCTCCTGCCTCTGCTTCTTTAGTGCTGGGAGTAAAAGCACAGCCTGCTGCATGAAGCTGGCGTTCATGTCTTTTGATCAGTTTTGGTTAGGAAGACAAGGAACTTTTCAAAGCACAGGCCTAGCTTTCCCCATCAGCTTGGAATGTTCCCCCAGCCCCCCTCCCGATGTTCTTCCTGGTCCTCGCTTTGTTTATCAGATTTTTCTCTTTGCTTTTTATCCCTTTGGGCTTCTCTTTTGTTTTCGCAGTGAATTTCTCATATCGGAGCTCCACATTCCCAGATTCAATTTTCTGCTCTTTGCTATCGTGACAGAAATTTTAATCCCACCGCCGGCCGCCTCTTCTGCTTCCTTACAGCCCTGCTGCCTGCCCCTCCCCTGCCTTAGGTTTCTACCTGCCTCAACAGCAGCCTTCTCATCTCCTATTCGGCACTCAGTTCTTAGGGCTCCTGATCTCACGGAGTGAATTAAGTACAAAGCAGATGTCATCTGAAAGTTTTTATATTTTCATGATAAATCGCTTGAAATGGTTGGTCCCCAGTCAGCTGGCAGGAGCCGTCTGCTTCACCCACATAGAAATCGTGGTCATGCATGGAGAAGTTCCTCCACTCTGTCCAACTCTGGCCCTTAAGGGTCTGTGTGCTAGGCAGCGACTGAGGACTGAGGGACTTACATCCCCAAGTCCTGAGAGCTTCAGGCCAGCAGCTCCAAGCACTGGTCAGGGCCCTCTAAACTCAGGTTGGAGGCTTTAACTACTAGCAACTGTTGTAATGTCGTCTGTAGTGTCTAGGTAGGCCCTGCTAGTGTTACAGCTCCTGTCAGGCTTTAGGTGTTGTAACCCTTGGCTCTCACAGCCTCTAATAGATTCTTAGGCCTACAGTGTTAGTATCTTAGTATTATTGACCCTTAAGTCCTTTTTGTTTTTTGTTTTTTTAAGATTTATTTATTTATTTATTATAAGTATACTGTAGCTGTCCTCAGACACTCCAGAAGAGGGAGTCAGATCTCGTTACGGATGGTTGTGAGCCACCATGTGGTTGCTGGGATTTGAACTCCTGACCTTCGGAAGAGCAGTCGGGTGCTCTTACCCACTGAGCCATCTCACCAGCCCCCTTTTTGGTTTTTTTGAGACAGGGTTTCTATGTATAGCCCAGGCTGTCTTGGAACTCATTTGGTAGACCAGGTTGGCCTCGAACTCAGAAATCCACCTGCCTCTGCCTTCCGAGTGCTGGGATTAAAGGCGTGCGCCACCATGCCCAGCGACCCTTAAGTCTTAGGCAGCTACTAAGACTGCTTTCCAGTGACTGGAGTGCACACCATCATATTTCTAACCCTTCACAGCCCCCCTTCCTCCCCTTTAAACCCTAGCTCTTTGCCTCTCATGCTTTCTCACACAATTAAAGAAGAATATTTACTGTATATGGGGGTGGCACATACAGAATCAGAGGACAGATTGTGCAAGTCAGTGCTCTCCTTCCACCGTGTGGACCCAAGGATTGAACTTGAGTGGGTAGACTTGGCAGCAAACACCTTTATCCACTGAGCCCTCTTGCCAGCCCTCCCATCCCTTCTGTGTGCTTCTGTGACTCCTTATCTCTGCTGCCTGCCCCGCCCCGCCCCCTCCCCATCACTTCTATCACAGCCTCTCTCTGGAGCTCTTCTGCTACCTTTCAACACTCCTGCTGTTACCAGGGCACTTGCTGCCACCTCCACTGTTGCCGCCTTCCCCTTTCCTCCCCTTTCCCTTCCCTCCCCCCCTCCCTCCCCTGCAGCTGCCACTGCAGCCGCTTCTCTTTCTGTTCTAGCTCAGCCTGCTCTACTAATGATAAAGATAAAATTAGGCAGAGGGAAAAAAAAAACACTCCAGAGAAGCCTCTTAATGGGCCTAATGTTGCAACCTGGGGCAGCCTGGGAAGATGCCTCCAGCTGACTGGAAAGCTAAGATAAGGGGCTGGAGAAATGGTTCTTGGTTGAGAAGACTTGCTGTTCTTACAGAAGACCTCACACTCACATCAGGAGACTCCCATCTGCCTGGAATTCTAGCTGCAGGGAACCTGATATCTTCTTCTGGCCTCAGCTGGCAGCTCCACACATGTACACACACACACACACACACACACACACACACACACACAGATTTAAAAGAATTCAAGTAAACCAAACAGTGTAGCAAAAAAGAGATTTATGGTAATGCTTTTTTAAAGTTGGTTTGTTTTTTTTAAGATTTTATTTATCTTATGTATATGAGTACACTGCAGCTGTCTTCAGACACATCAGAAGAAGGCATTGAATTCCATTGCAGATGGTCATGAGCCACCATGTGGTTGCTGGGATTTGAACTCAGAACCTCTGGAAGAGTCTTAACTACTGAGCCATCTCTCCAGGTAATGATTTTTATACCAATCACAGCATAGCTCTCATGGAAATAAAGGATTATAGTGCACCGGCCACAGGCCTTCTTCCTGGGCCACCAGGGAAAGTGTCACCACCCTGGCTTAGGTGACTATGGCTGCAGGGGTATTCAGAGTTTGCAGAAGCTTGTCTTGCATAGAGCACTACCTTTTAAAGTCTGCAGAGACAGTCTGGAGAGGTCACGCTTGGAACATGCCTTTAGTGGGCCTCTGCAGAGGTTAGAACAACCTCAGAGTGATTGCAAATGCCCCAAGCCACTGGGCTGCCTTTGTAGTAGTCTGGCTGCTTGCCAGTTAAGGGGCCACTTGACTGACAGCTCCTCACTTAAGGCTACCAGGCATAAGGGAAGGCCCTGTCAAATGCTTGCTTTTGACAAGGTAAGTCATCCACAGAAATCATTAAAAGAGTATTACAATAAAGACTTAATGGGAATCCAACCCAGAACTAACAATACTGACAGTATTTCACAGTTCTTAATAGCATTTAGCAGTGCTTAACAGTCCTCAATGAACTCCCTGGCCGGGGAGGAGAAATGGGTCCCTTTGGTTTGTCTCACTTGGGAAGACACAGCTATCTCCTTTCATGGAGCAGAATCTTTTCAAAGGTCCTCAGCATTTGTAGGTGTGTGTGTGTGTGTGTGTGTGTGTGTGAGTGTGTGTGTGTGTGTTAAGCATATGTGCAGATATGTTTGCTCTTCTGTACAATCTTCCTTTTTTAATAAAATTTTATGTCTTTTTTTCAGCTATGGAGAGATGGATCAGCAGGTAAGAGCACTTGCTGCTCTTGCAGAGGACTCAGGTTCAGTTCCTAGCAGGGCATGGGTGGTTTACAACTTCAGAGAATTCAGTGCCTTCTTCTGATTTCCCAAGGCAGCAGGCACACATGCAGTGCACTTGCATGCAGTCAACACACACACACACACATACAATGAAAATAAATAATTCTTAAAAAAAATAATCTTATGATCCTTCCACCCCAAACACAGGGGCTGTGCAGAATCACACCCACCTAGGCGATCTTTCCAGTTATCCGGTTGTATTTTAACTAAAGGACAGAGGACAGCGCTACACAGCACCAGGTGACTCTGACATACAAGACATCCATCCTCAACTCTTCATCTGCTCAAGCCTGTGTGTCTGTTTGGAGGTGTGTGTGTGTGTGTGTGTGTGTGTGTGTGTGTGTGTGTGTGTGTGTGTGTGAAAATGTCCCCTGTTCCTCTTCACTTCATCTAAGAACTACTTCCAAATACCATCCCCAGCTAATGGCTTAAGCTTGGAAGGTGGCAGGGGTCAACTTAACAAGGCACCTTACCTGTTAACAGGGCCACTTTCAGGTGCCCAGTGTCCCAAATTGCCAGGCTGTTCCCTTCCCCAGGTACAGTCCCTCTAGAATCATGCCCCACTCTTTCAGGGAAGGAGGAAGATGGTATCTGGAAGGAACCTGTTTCTGGGATGGTCTGGAGTGGTCATGAGTGGAGCATGTCTTCAGCCAGGGCTATAGTGATGTATCAGCCACGTGGGTCCCACTCTCAGACTCCCCAGTCAGCTCCTTCAAAATACAGAGCCCATTCCCCAAAGGGATTGCCAGATGATGTGCTACCATCTGGCCTCTTACCTCAGGGACAGTCATTATGCCAGCATCTCACCTATTACTCATGACACAGTTCTGTCTCAGAAACTGGCACCATGACTCTATACTAAAGAACAATGGTAGATGCATTCCAGTACAGGCCTTGCATATCTTGCAGAATCTTGGCAGTCCTGGCATGGGTGGGCTTTGAGGTTTCAAAAGCTCACACACAGGCCAATGTGTCCCCTCCCTCCCTCCCTCCCTCCCTCCCCCTTCTTTCTCTCTCTCTCTCTCTCTCTCTCTTTCTCTGCCTTCACATCACAGCTCTCAGGTATCGCTCCAGCATGCCTGCTGTCACGTTCCCTGCCATGATGATAATGAACTGAACCTCTGAAAGTGTAAGGCAGCCCCAATTAAACATTTTCCTCTAAAAGAGTTGCCATTGTCATGGTGTCTCTTCATAGCAATAGAACAGTGACTAAGGCAGTGCCTGTGACACTGGTAGGAAATCAACAGGAGACTTGGGGGTTGAAAGGGGACTGTCACAGTAGTTTAAGGTGACAGCAGAGTTGGGGGGTGCAGCCACAATGTCAGATGTCATCAGGACCCCCATCACTCAGCAAGAAAGACCAGGAAAACTGAGCACATCCTGTCAGCTTCTGGATTTTGTTTCTTGCTGCCTTTCTTTACTCATCCACAGACAGACCACTGGCCGTTTCCAAGTAACTTCTAAGTCCTGCCAAGGAAAAGAAGTGCCTCTTCATGATCACCTTCTGGTCAAGCCTGGGCTAGGTGCACAGGTGCAGGTGAGCAGCACAGCTCAGGCAGCAGCCTCAACTGAGAGCAAGAGGGAAGCCCCACAGAGAAGCCAGGTTAGCTAGTCACGACTGGTGCTCCCAGCAGAACTCTATCAGTGACACTTTGGTCTTCTGCAGAGATGTGACACTGTCCACCCTACCTGTCACTCACCTCCCAGGGTGTCACGGCACCTGCACGGCCTGGGACAAAGCTCTACCCTTCTTCTTGTGTGAAGCCCATGGCCAAGACCATGACCTTAATCATATCCTCACTTCCGGTAGAACAGCTGTGTGACTGTTATTTTACACTCATGGCAACTACATGTTTCCTGATCATTGCAGATGAAGCCACAGTTAGGAAGCCAATGGTGGGCAGTGAGGGCGCCATCCCTCTGTCTGTCCAGCTCCTTGCTCACGCTTCATCAGGACTGACAGTCTGGCCAGGCGTTGGCTTTTCTGGAAGAAGTAAAAAGGTGCCCCGCTCAGGGCACAACTCCGTTTGGGGATTTGCAGCCAGAGATGCTTCCAGAAGTGCATGCCACACTGCCCAGTATGCCACCCAGAAGTCTCAGGAGTCGAGAGCTGTAAGTGGATCTTAATCCTGGCAACTTTAGCAGCAGAACGTTGCCAGGTTCTCGTCTCTTCTCTCTTCACAACTTACCTCCTTTCTGCTTTCATTTCCTACCCTAGTTGCAGTCTTAGTTCTTTCTCCCCAAGGCTGATGCAGGCTGCAGGCAACACTGTCGTCAGCAGAGGACGCCAAAGCCTTTTTACACACCAGAGCCCAAGCCTGGCTCAGGGCTGAAGAGTAGGAGCCAGGCAAAGGCTCTGTGTTTCAGGCAGCCACACTAGGGCTCTCTGTGTGCTGCATGAGGGTCTGCCTCCATGCTTTTAGGCTTCTGTCATCCAGTGGGGGTGGTACACTTGCACACAAAGCCAGCCAATGTGCATGTATTCATGCACATGTGCGTGGTTTCCTTTGTCCTTTTGCACTTGTTTGTGTCTCTGTAAGTCCACCTAGATTGTCAGTGGCCTCATTTGTATCCATCCTGGCATGCTCAGGTATGATGAGTCCGTGTGCTGTTTTGTGTGTCTGGATGTACCTGGGCCTCTGAATCTGTGAATATCTGGGAATGCTTGTATGTGAGTTGGCATGGTGGGTGTTTGTATGTTGCATGTTCCAACTACCTATCTCTGATGCTTGGCTTCATATGTGTGTGGGTGGTAGGGAGAGAGTAGCAGTGAGGGGGTGGTAATCTGGTTCCCCAGGAAGCACATATGACAGCTACATAGTGTCAAAGAGGAAAGTCAGGGACAGATAGTATGTGTAGACCTGATCGCCAATCTCACTGAGGCCACCTTAGCCAGCCTAATTCTAGATTCTAAGCAATTGTGGGGCAGGCAAGAATGGCTTTCCATAAAGGCAAGGGAACAAACAACTGCTCATCCCTGCCCAAGGCTCGGCTAGAAGCTCTGTATCTATTATCGTGATCGACCATCCTAACAACCTTATGAACCCCACCATGCAGATGAAGACAATAAAACTCAGGGAAACCTGAGAGCTTGCCTAAGGTTGACCAGCTAGGACATAGAAAAGCCAAAACTCAAACTCTAGTCTCTGGTTCCAAAGTCCATGCGGGTTTCCCACTCTGGAAAGCTGCCCTTTCAAGATGTGCTTTCTCCACCCCAGCAAAGATGGCCTGAGTTCAGCTCAGAGCATTCCAGAAGCAGCAGCTGCTTGTGGCTAGAATGACTGAACTGAGAAATTAATGTTGATGGACAGTTCCTCGGAGTGAAAGAATAAGGGACTATATTTAGCTGTTTGCTGCGGGCTAGTTAGCTGGTAGGGAGAGAGGGGAACAGAGAGAGAGAGAGAGAGAGGGAGAGAGAGAGAGAGAAAGAGAGACAAGAGAGAGAGACAGAGACAGAGACAGAGAGAGATAAAAAGGAGGAGATAGATAGATAGATAGATAGATAGATAGATAGATAGATAGATAGGCAGGCAGGCAGATAGGCAGGCAGGCAGACAGACAGACAGACAGGAGAAGGGAAGAGAGAGGGAATGAGACCCAGTTGTCTGCTGCCTGGCTCAGTGGTTGAGGCCCTAGCTCCCAGAGTTCTGTCTGCTGCCAGCTCTGCCTGGAACAACAATAATGGTCTGGGACTTTTGATGAGGGACATACCTGCTCATGTCACCAGGCTAGTGAGACAGGTGAGCCTCTTCCAGGTCTGAAGTTCTCTTCTCTACATGGCTGACATTGGTGTGTGATGGGCCCTGTGCTGTGACCCTGTAGGCTAACACAGCCGGAACACAAGGAACAATTTCTCAGCACTACAAGCATACTCTTAAGGAGGCTCATGGTTAAATTTGTTTCTTCCCACCTCACATGTGGAAAGCACATGTGAAAGCTCTAATCAACTGGGTTTCATTGGCCCAATCAAGAACTTACCTGGGAAACAGAGAACCCAGGGCAGCCTCTCTCCCATTGAGCTTTGTGGTTCCCCCCAAACCTAGTCCTTTCCTCCTCAGTGAACTTGGTCTCTCCACATATAACTTGTGAAGCTGGTCCCTCCTCCTGCTTTCCAAGTCACCACTTCTCTTACTTCCACAGTCTGCCCACTAGAAGACGTGAAGGAGGAGACCAACAACTTTGGCTGGGTACTGGAGGACCTAAAATCCTTCTTGGATATTTTTCTTTTTCTTTTTTTTTTTTTTTTTTACATTTTTTTAAAAAATTTTTTATTAGGTATTTAGCTCATTTACATTTCCAATGCTATACCAAAAGTCCCCCATACCCACCCACCCCCACTCCCCTACCCACCCACTCCCCCTTTTTGGCCCTGGCGTTCCCCTGTACTGGGGCATATAAATTTTGCGTGTCCAATGGGCCTCTCTTTCCAGTGATGGCCGACTAGGCCATCTTTTGATACATATGCAGCTAGAGTCAAGAGCTCCGGGGTACTGGTTAGTTCATAATGTTGTTCCACCTATAGGGTTGCAGATCCCTTTAGCTCCTTGGGTACTTTCTCTAGCTCCTCCATTGGGAGCCCTGTGATCCATCCATTAGCTGACTGTGAGCATCCACTTCTGTGTTTGCTAGGCCCCGGCATAGTCTCACAAGAGACAGCTACATCTGGGTTGGATATTTTTCTCTAGCATATCTTTCCACCCTTTACCTGGGTCTCCTGTCTTCAGGTTCCTCCTCTTGTTACAGGGAATTTGAGTAAAGAGGGCAGCTGCTACAGTGTGCAAGAGACACATGGATAGTTACAGGAAAAGAGGTAGTGTCTAAGGGAGAAATATAGAGGAGCTGGGAGGTGTGTGAGACCTGGCTTATGCCCCCTGGCTCTTAGAGAGCCAGGGCAGGGACTGCATAACTTTTTGAGGGTCATTTACATAGCACCCACCCAGTGAGTTCATGGGCTTTTTGAGCGTGCTGCCTTGGTGGAATCAAGCCCAGATAGGCTAAGCTCGCTGTTTCTCCTTCCATATGTCACCTCTAGAATCTCCTTCTCTGCATCAGTTTGAAACATTAATAGTAAATTCAAAATCACCAATAATGCATCTGTGTGTGTGGTGGCTTGAATGAGAATGGCCCTGATAAACATCTATTTATTTAAACATTTGGTCTCTCTTTAGTTAGTTAGTGGAACTGTTTGGGAAGGATTGGGGGTATGGCCTTGTTGGAAGTTCATCACAGGGGTGGACTTGCTAGTCCCAGTATCTGTCTGTCTGTCTGTCTGTCTGTCTCTGTCTCTGTCTGTCTGTCTCTGTCTGTCTCTCTTTCTCTCTCTCTCCTGCCCGCAGATCAGGATGTAAAGCTCTCAGCTACTGCTCTAGCACCATCCCTGCCTGCTGCCACACTTCCCTCCAAGATGATCATGAACTCACCCTCTGAAACTGTAAGCAAGCCTCCAATGAAATGATTTCTTTTTATAAGAGTTGCCTTGATTATGGTATCTTTTCACAGCAACAGAACAGTAAGTGTCACATTAATGAAACAAATCAAAACACATTCCCTTATGCCATTTAAAATTCAAATATGGTAATCCCATATTTGAATTTTTTTTATCCTCTCCCTTGTCTTTTGTCCTCTTCTGTTTGTTTGTCCGACTCTTGAATCTGTACCTACTTGAAGGCTGGCTTGTGAGTCTGTCCCTGTGTCTGTGTTTGTGTGTTCCCATGTGTCTGTCCTCCACAAAGGGCTTTACTCTCTCTTTTATTGAACAACACAGAAAGCATCACATGGGGAAGGAATGAGGAATACTTTCCAGAAATCTCTAACAGAGTTTTACAAGGGATTAAGTCACTGACTCCAACTGACCCCAAATGACCAAGAGAACAAACAAACAAACAAACACTATCAAGCAATATCAGAATACTGCTTCCAATATTTATGGTGGATATTCATTTTCAGTCAACTTGCTCTTTCCAGTAAATGATTATCATGACACACATGCAAACACACATGTTTTACTCTTGTGCCAGGGAGTGAAAAAGTACATAATAACTTAAGATTAAAGCTAGGGCTGGTGAGATGGCTCAGCGGGTAAGAGCACTGACTGCTCTTTTAAAGGTCCCGAGTTCAAATCCCAGCAACCACATGGTGGCTCTGAACCACCCATAATGAGATCTTGACACCCTCTTCTGGCACATCTGAAGACAGTTACAGTGTACTTATGTATAATAATAAATAAATCTTAAAAAAAAAGATTAAAGCTATACATTGGCTTAGGTTGTAATAGTTAACTACATGGGAAATCCGAGGCAAGTGAGGTTGGTTGGTGCATTCTTTTCTTTCTTTTCTTTTTTTGTTTTCAAGACAGGGTTTCTCTGTGTAGACCTGGCTGTCCTGGAACTCACTCTGTAGACCAGACTGGCCTCGAACTCAGAAACTCACCTGCCTCTGCCTCCCAAGTGCTGGGATTAAAGGCATGCGCCACCACGCCCGGCTCTAGTGCATTCTTTTCTTAAAGGCAGGTTAAACAAACAGATTGAGTATACAGTAGAGTATCGGTCTTTTTCCCGTTTGTTTTTTCATTCACTTTACATCCCAAATGCTCCCTTCCCAGTCCCCCTTCACATGGTCCCTCCCCCTTTACCTTTACCTCTGAGGAGGGAGAGGTCCCCCTTGGGTATCAAGCCACCCTGGCATTTCAAGTCACTGCAGGAGTATTTACAACCTCTCCCACTGAGTCCAGACAAGACAGTCCAGTTAGGGGAACAGGATCTACAGGCAGGTAACAGAGTCAGGGACAGCCCCTGTTCTAGTTGCTGGAAGACCAGCATGAAGACCAATCTACATATCTGCTACATATGTGCGGGGGACCTAGACCCAACCCTGTATGCTCTTTGGTTAGTGGTTCAGTCTCTGGGAGTCCTCAAGGGTCCAGGTTAGTTGACTCTGTTGGTCTTCTTGTGGAGTCTCTATACCCTCCAGGTTCCTCAATTTTCCCCCTAACTTTTCCACAAGAATTCCAGAGCTCCATGAATGTTTGTTTGTCCGTGGGTCTCTGCATCTGTTTCAGTCAGCTGCTGGGTGGAGCCTCTCAGAGGACAGTTATGCTAGGCTCCTGTTTGCATGTATAACAGTGTATCATTAGTAGTGTCAGGGATTGGTTCTTGCTCATGGGATGGATGTGACCTCAAGGTGTACTTTGGCTGTGAAGTCCACCAAACCTTCCAGTCTATTAGAATGCAAGAGATATTTTCATAGCCTTGCATTGGCACAATCCTCCACCCTACTCCCTAGTCTCCAGACCCAGTTTACCTGAGAGTTGTACTTCCCAAAACTTTTAGTTGCAGAAGAGTGCTGATCTACCTGTTATAGATACTCGAATACTAATCATGGGTATAGAGCCTGCCTAAAAAGAATCATAGAATTCTCTCCCTTTTCTGTCCATGGGTTGGAAGGGAGGCTCCATTTTCAAGTTCTGATCTTCTCAGGTTATCAGCTGATTGGTATCTTCAAACTGTCAGTACGTTTGCTCATAGTCATTTGTTGCATTGTAGAATATACAAATCAAGCTATTGGGTTTAGGATACAAGGACTAAAAGCCTAAGAACAAAGAGTATGAGCACAAAGCCATCGGAGCTCCTATTACCCACTGGTTGGCTCTTCATGGGATCAGCGAGAGAGCCTAACTTTGATTTTTGATAAATATTAGAGTTTAGATTTGAGTGTACTTGAATCATCTTCTTTAATTTTATAATCATCTTTTTAAATTTTATATCTTTTTTTATTTTATTTTTGTCCAACTGTTTGTGTTGTTAATCCAAAGTCACATGTTTTGTTAAGCTTTTCACAAACTTCTACCTGAGCTGCCAAAACATCGAAGACCCAGGACCCTTTGTGAGAGAGCCAAGGCTTTCTTGTTGTACCTCAATGGCAGCTACAGTGGCCTCCAATGTCTCTCATGGTGCAAAGGACAGGTTTTTGGACTGACCTCTTGAAATTTAAAACTCTCATAGGTGAGAACAAGCTCATCAATATACTTTAACCCATTATTGATTACTCCAACACTGCACTGTCAACATTAAGCCAGTAAACTCAGGAAGGCTTGGTACTCATGGAGCTATCTCTCCTTTTTCTATAAAGAGGATGTAACAGGGAGGGAGGTCTTGAGAAAAGATTCCAAGTGACTAGTATATATGAAAGTTGGGAAATTCTCTCTAGCATACTTTATTATCTTGGGAATGTGGATACAGTGGTTCATCAACATTACCATCTCTGAGAAAGGACAGAAAATATTCTTGTTCCACATAAGATGTAGTGTCCTGTAAACTTAGAGCAGTAGTTGTCTCCTGGACCCAATTATACTTATAAATGGTAGATATAGGAAAGATTTAAAGTGAGATGAGAGACAGAGTGGTCTCATGCTTCTCAAGGCATGAGAAGAAGGGGATGGTTTCCAAGGAAGTTACCACCTGTGTATAGTGGAGGAGAAAAGATGCTACCATAGGGTGTTGGGCCCCATTTTGCCTCTGGTTTGGACCTTGAGGACAAACCTGAGCCTGGCTTGAGTTTCTGCAGCCTTGTGGGAGAGCCAAAGCCTGGCTCCAGTTTTGAGACCTGTTTCAGTCACTTCCATATCGGGGTGACTCAGCAAGACCTGTTTGGCCCTCCCTCTGCCCTGCCGTTGCTGATGTAGAGCTTTGCAATTGGCCCTGTCAGTCACTCCATACCCTCTGTCACCCTTCCCGCCTCCTACATCATCTTACCCCACCAAACTCCCCACCCCCTATGTTCCAAACTTAGATAAGTGAGAGGCTGATGCCATAAAGTTGAGTTCCTGCTTTGACAGACTCCCAGCCCAGGAGCGTTTCTTTTAGGCTGAGACACTCACCATCCGAATCACCCCTGCAGAGACTTGACTGGACGGGGTTCTTTCCTCTTGCCTGGACTGGCAGAGAGTCGACAATAGGGACGGAACTTCAGACACATGCCAGGTGACAAAGGTTAGAAGACTGAATTGTAGGGAATAACTTGGGTCATCTTGGCTATGAATATATGATAACAAAAACCCCTTGTGTTGATAGAGGCAAACAAAAGGTTCCCAGTACCACCATTACTGTGGCAGATTCAGCATCGTTATTAAGAGAATAGTTAAGCATCTGTTGCCCCAGGACACAGAGAAGATTAGATCACAGTCTAAGGTCTCATCACTCTCTGGTTTCCTGTGTGGTCCTTCTTTGCCTTTGCATACATTGAAATTGAACAGGGGGGACATTTAGCGTCCCTATGAATGGGCCAGTTCTATCAAAATGAGAAATGCACTTTTTTTTAGAGAGTATTATGTAGCCATCTGGCTCAGAGATATACTCCAAAGAAGCAGCCTTCCCATGTGGATACCTGGGACCTGGGCTGCCTCCTCCTCCATGGTTGGTGTTTTCAATTTATAGGGTGTATTTAAAGCCTGAGTATAAGGCGTGACATTAGCTATTTTCTCCATACTGATTAGGAGGTCTCTGAGAGATAATTGTTCTTAGTACAGTTGTTGCATCTTAGGGCAAAGCCAGTAATCAGAGGAGTCAATGAAGTCCGTCTTGTTTATAATAGGAACCAGTGGATGTCCTGGGTTTTTTGTAGAATGAGGAAGAAAATTAAAAGCAGGATAAATGAGTTTATCTAGCTCAGAAAAGGCAAGTTCTCACATAATGCTTTAGGTATAGGATTCCTAGAGAGAAACAAGAGGAGCCCAAGGAGTGTTTCAGAACATCCAAGTCAGCAGCCATCAAAGGCATCACTTAATTTTGAATTTTAAAAAGAACCTTTAAGATTTTCCACTGGCTCACAGGAGCAGACATTCTCCCAAGTCTTACAGTGGGACTGTCTATTTTGATGCCACTGGTTTTATCTGGGAGATTTGAATCCAGCTGTTGACCCCCACAGCTCCACAGCCATCAGGTAAGGACCACTTGGTAAGGTTCCTTCCACGGAAGATCCTACTGTTCTATGAGTTTTTCCCAGTTTTAAGGAGAACCCGGTTTCTAGATCTACAATCTTTACAGTCCCATCAGTTGGACTGGGCATAACCTTGTTCCTATATTTCTGTAAAGCTTGTCAGACTTGGCCTAGGTTCATTATGTATTGAGTCATCTGGTTGACCTCAGAGTCAAAGATCAGATCTAGTGTGAGGAAAGGTCATTCATACAATAACTCACAGGAACTGAGCTTGGTGTCTGATTTTGGAACTGTTCTAACACTCATAATGGCCAATAGTTTCAGCCATCGTTCAGAAGTTTCCTGACAAAATTTTGCTAGGATCTGTTTTAATGCCTGTGACCTCTAAGCAGAGCGTCGATACATTCTTTATCCCTAGAGCCCTAGGTATAGTCTGGGTCCCCTGTGATTTAAAGGACAGTCCACTATTGCTCTGTATGAGAAGAGACAAAACCTTGGGATTATTTCCTTCGGGGAGGGGAGGCTTTGTCACTTCAGTGGCTTTTTCAGAGCTAGTGGGAGAAGCCTCTGAGGTTAGGGTGTCTGCAAACACTAAAGATACTTGAAGCTGGCAGGAGGGGATATTATGTAGAGTCTATGTGCCCAACCACCTCCCCTGGTTCAGTGATACCTCTGGATTTCTTTAAAATGTAGAGAACGAGTATGGCTAGAGTTGTAACATTTGCAATAGTGCAGGTTCCCCCCCTCTTTCTCTCTCTCTCTCTCTCTCTCTCTCTCTCACACACACACACACACACACACACACACACAGACACACACACACACACAGACACACACACACACACACACACACACACATACACACACACACACACACACACACACACACACACACTCCACAGACACACTTCACTGTGGGGGTTGTCCCTGACCTAGGAACAATTGAGTTACCATTTCTAGGATGGCATTTCTCCCCAAGTGGACTGAGTCACGTATTCCCTTAATTATTTTCCCCTGGAGAGCAGGGGGAGTAGTGTTTAATTCTCTAGACAGATCCAGGATCCCCTTTGGTTGCCCCCTTGTTTTAGAGCCCATTGTCTCTCCCAGGAGTATAGTTTGGATTTATATAATCCTTCTTTGGAGGGGCAGCGATAGCTCTCAGGGGATCTGTAAGACTGCCGTTTTTGTCTCTTTGTCTGCCAGCCTATTTTCTTGGACCATGTTCTTCTGGTAGCCCTTGTAATGAATACTGCCACTTGTTTGGCGAGCTGAATACCTTCTAATAGATCTAGAATTTCTTGTCCAGGTTTTATGGGTGAGCTGGTGGCTATTATGGCCCTCACTCTAAGAGCTGGGAAGATGGCTCAGCAGGTAAAAGTATTTGCTGCCAAGCCTTACAATATGAGCTCAATCTCAGGAACCAACACAGAAGAAGGAGAGACCCAACTCCCGTCAGCGTCCTCTGTACGTATGCCATGGTATGTGCACACACATGACATAGATAAATGAGTATGACCTGAAAAAAATTACTCCTCATTTTTTATAGATGGTGTGTGGACATCTAAGACCATGAAGGTATGCCTCAGTGTGAATCTTTTCCTTTTCCCTAGAATGGGCCTCCTCTTTTGTGCTAGGGTTGAAGGGGGTTGGGGAAACCTCAACTATTGCTCTCTTCCTGATCACTGGATATCTTGTCCTTCAAGAATATAATTGCTCCCATCAGTAAGTCGGACCCTCTTTGGATTATCCAGAGGCTAGTTGTTTATGTCAGGGATGGGTACGGATGGTCTCAGTACAGAAGTGTGTCAGATCCGAAGTCCTCATGGGCCCACGTGAGGCAGGGTTTAGGGTGCCACAGATGTTGCTGGTTACCTTTGTGTTGTATAGAAGAATGGTCTGACATTTTGCTGGTGTACTTCCATTAACCATACTTGTCCCTTTAATTCTAGCGCGGCCTTTGCTTAATGGACTATGAAGGCTTCTAATGGTTGCCTCAAAGATAGCTCAGAAGCCTTTTAACTAGCTGAGCTGTGGCTGCCACAGCTCTTAGAGACAGGGCTCATTCTGATGCTACAGTATCCTATTTCTTTTCTAAAAAAATGAGACAAGCCTCAGCTCTGTTCTTAAATGTTGAGTTAACCTTCTGAGGCAAGGCCTAGTTTTCTATCACACATAAAAAGAAAGGCTTTTAGCTACTGGGCATGCCCAGTGCTGGGGCCTCCATGAGACCCCGCTTATCTGTTAAAGGATTGTTTCCATTAAAGGATGCAGAATCTGAGATGTTTGTTTCTTGTGGACCTAGTTCAATTATGAGTTATCTCAGCTTTTTTTCCTGGGAGACCTGGTAGTCTAGTGTGGATAGGAAGTCTAGAATTTTGATGATTGTTTGGTCTGAGCTTGCATGACTCCTTCTGGCATAACTAGGCCCCTGAGATATGTCTTACTGATGGAGAAGGAGGAAAGAGTTACGGGGAGAAAGGCAAGGAAGGACTCAGGACCTGGGCCCAGTATCTAAAGCAGATCAATGTTCTTACCTTCCATGCATAGGGTAACTTGAGGTTCTTCAGCAAGGATCAAAATATCATAAGCCAGCCTGCTCCCTGGACCTGAGTCCTGTATGGGGATCATGATGTTGGAGCTTGGATGATGTTTTCTTTTAGAATGGGGTGATTTGCCTTCCAGTACCAGGCCTTTAAGTTCTTACTCACTGGACATGACTATAGAGTTACATGCCTTGGCTTTTGTACTCGAAGCGACCCTGAGTGTGGCCTTCTGGTCTCTGAGAATTAATATGGGTATCCCTTGGCAGACAGATCTGGCCAATAGCTCCATCAAGGACAAGCGCAGTCCTTTAGGTCCCCTTCTCTTCTTTCCTCATTTCTCTTAGTCTTTCCCCTAGACCTTGGTTGTTGACATTGAGAAGGTAACATCCAACCGTCAAGCTCTGAAAATGTCTGTGGCTGTTGGCTGGCTGGCTAATAAAACGTTGCTCTAAAAGTCCTTTGTGGGGCTAGCAATCTCAGTTGGTGAATTTCCTGAGAGCCTCAGATCCCATTCCTCCCTTGAGAGACTTCTCTCATCTTATCATAATTATCGGATCTTAATACAAGATTGCATGCTTGCAGCCAGGCTTTCTATCATCATTTTCTATATATGAGTCCCATCTGGGATGTTATAATTCCAATCAGTGGGTTCTTGATCTAGAATGCCCTGTGCACTGGGCTGGTGGACGTTAGGGCTTTGAGTGAGTAGCTCATATGCATGTTCTTTAGCTTCCTCTTAGATCTCTGTGTCCCTTCAGGAGCACAGCAAGAAGTTTTTGTCTTTAGGTTCATAAGCTAAAGTTACTTGGAAGTTCGGATGGGTCCTCAAGAAGCTTCAGGCGTTGTCACTTTGTCGGAGGTCTGTGACTAAAAAGGGGATGTGGACTGGGATTGGCTCCATGGGACCAGGCACTTCCCTTATGGGAATACCATAGGCATAGGAGGGGATGGCTGAGAGGAGACTGCACTCCTAGGAAGCCTTATACAGTTAGATTCCCTCTGTTCTGGTAACTTGGGGGTAAATGGGAGAGTGTGGGATGGAGCTCTGGACAGTGGGAGGAGACACTTTGCCTCGACTTGTTACCTGTTTTGTTTTTGTTTTTTATTTTGTTTTTAGTTTGTCTGTTTTTTTGTTTGTTTTTGGACATACCCAAGGATCATCTAAGATAAGGCAAGTTTGGGTTTTCCCCTAAGGTTTTTCTTTTTATGGCTCCATTTCCTGATAGAGAACCATGAAAGACAACATAAGACACTTCCGGATATTTCCCTTGATTTTTAAAAAAGAATTATTTAATTATTTTATGTATGAGTACATTGTAGCTGTCTTCAGACTCACCAGAAGAGGGCATCAGATCCTATAGCACATGGCTGTAAGCCACCATGTGGTTGCTGGGAACTGAACTTAGGACCTCTGGAAGAGCAGTCAGTGCTCTTAACCACTGAGCCATCTCTCCAGCCTCCTTTCTCTTGATTCTTACAAAATAGATTCAGCTGTAGGATGCTGTTTTAATTCAAAAAAGGCTTCCCTGTTATCTAAGTTGTATTGAGATCAGGCAGCATTACAGTACTATACCGGCCTCTTTTTTAGGTTCTCAGGATTAAACTTGTCCCAACTCTTGAGGATACAACGTAATGGGGAACCCAAGGAAACTGAAGGATACTTTCTCAACATGATCCTAAGGAGAAAGAGGCAAGGACCAAGACTTCTAGAGTGGAAATGGACAGTCAAGACCATGCAGCTAGATATCCCTCCTTCTTGTCTTCAGATTCTACAGTTAAATACCCTTGGGGGTGCCCAGAGCATTAGCCACAGATGAATTCTACACGCTGGTTTGTGCTCCATATGGTCTTACACTTCCTTAAATCAGGATTCTCCCTATCACCACCACTCCTCACCCTACCCTGGGTCCTGAAACATTGAGTCAAAGTCCCTGCCATCAGTATCTTTCAGGCATTTCCTTCATCTCAGTAGAATAACATCTCTATATAAGAGGCTCTTGGGGGGAAAAAAAAGCAAAAAGAAACAACCCTCACCCAGAAGAGTAACAGCACAAAACAAAACATTATGTCTTAGCTACGAGGCTATTAGTTTTGGACAGGAGACAACTTGCTTGTATGGATTGCTTTGGTCCTTTTGCTTAAAATTGTCGCTCAGATTAATAGTGTTTAAGAATGGGGCTTGCGAGGCTGGAGAGATGGCTCAGTGGGTTAAGAGCACTGACTGCTCTTCCAGAGGTCCCGAGTTTAATTCCCAGCAACCACATGGTGGCTTGCAACCATCTGTAATGAGATCTGATGCCCTCTACTGGTGTGTCTGAAGACAGCGACAGCAACAGTGTATTCACATATATAAAAATAAATAAACCTAAAAAAAAAATGGGGCTTACTCAGAAGAGCAGTGAGACCTCAGGTTTGATTCCCAGTACCCACATGGCAGCTCTCAACCATATAACCCACTTCCAGGAGATCTGATGCCCTCTCTTGACTTCCAAGGGCACCAACACACATGGTAGGCACACAGACATATATACAGGCAAAATACTCAGACACATAAAATTAAATTACATTAAAAAGAAAACATGCAAGTGGGTGGGGTTTTCCTACTTCGACTCTAATACTTATTTCCTGGAGAATTATCTCTGTCCCCATGGGGACAGGACTGTGTACAGTAAATAAGCAGCAAGGAATTGAGAGCAGTTAGCATATAACAGAACAGAAGTAAATAGGCATGGGCTGTACTTCAGAGTCTTGAGGAGGCAAAGAACCCATTGTCTTAGCCTCACTTGGGTTGTCTTGTTCTCAGGGAGAGGAGCAGGGCATCACTAGACATGGATTTTTTGCTGTCCTGCTGGAGTGTCACATTCTTTAATATTTATGTCCATTGGGATGGGACCTCAGATTTCAAGCCCTTGTCCCTCTAGGGACATGGAAGCCTGGGTTACCAGGAGGTATTAGCATCCAAAGCTATAGGCCAGTAAGATTTTACAGGGAATGGAGTTGATACTCTGCAAACATCCCTTTTACCTTCATCTCTAGAACCTTTAGGAAGGGATAGGTCTCTGGGGAGGTTGCATTAGGTGCGAGGAGGAAGCAGGAAAGAGCTGCTGTAGAGCCTGTGTTGGGGTCCTGTCTGGGTCACCAGTTTCTGTGATCCTGGTAGGCATCTGGGAGGGTAAAAGGGAGAAGGAAAGAAACTGGGAGAAGACAGAGATGTACAAATGAGTGTCGGTAGCACAGGGAATTCTAGAGTAAGGTGATCCCATGAAATTCAATTTCACTGGGGAACATAAGCCATCGTGTGAGCACCACCATTTTGTCCAACCATGTGATGGTTACAACTTTAGCTTGCCATGTTAGTGATGTCACTAGCTAAGATCATGACAATGGCACATGGTTATTTCCTGAAGTAGTCAGCCCCATGATAATATGAGCCATCTACCTTCAAGGCACAAGTCCTTGTAGATTCCAAGCATCTCGCAGATTATATATGGACAGTCACCTGGTAGCTGCCTCCCACTCTTAAGTCTGGGCTCAGCAGCTGCTGTCAATGCATACATTTCTCAGAGGATCTAGGGACTCTCTTGGGCCCCATCCATGGAGCGCTGTAAGCTGGGAAGAGGGAAAGAGACAGAGAGAAATTGAATCTAATTTCCACAGTCCGTGATTAATTTACCTTCAGAAATCTGATTCTCATTTCCAAATGTTCAAAAAAAAAAAAAAAAAAAAAGGCGGGGGAATAGGTCAGTGGCCTTGGAGAGAGAGAGAGAGAGAGAGAGAGAGAGAGAGAGAGAGAGAGAGAGACTGAGATCCAGGAGCATTCTGCCATTCTGTCATGGCTGGCTTTCTAAGATGTTACATGTGTGGATTTGAGTCTGGGGCACGCAAATGATTAGACAAAATGGCAGCGCTCGCTTAACTTCCCCAGCATCACTGAGACCCAGGGGATCAGCACGCCCTAGCATTTCCTGCACTGCTACATTCACTTGTACAGCCCTGACGCCTCCCAGGTCCTTTTTCTTCCTTCACCTTCCCAGACACCAGGTTCTCATGTCTATTTACAAGGAATTGCCCAGAGACACATGGATCCTTGCAGGAAAGAAGATAGTTTATTAAAGGAGAATTATAGACAGACTTAGAAGTGCATCAGACCCAGCCTGTGGGCCAGCTCCAAGAGAGGGAGAGAGGAGAGGCGAGGGGTGGCCTGGCATAACCTTCTGTGTGTCATTTACATAGTACCTGCCTTTCCCAAGTTTATATAAAGTAGCTGGGAGTGTGCGAGCTAGCTTCTCTGGTTGAATGAAATCCAGGTGGGCCTGGATCTTCCAGTCTTTTGATGTTGATGTTGCTACCTGTCAAATGTTAATCTGTGAAATCTCCACCTAATTCCCTATTCTCCAGCCTCACCCTCTCTTTGCCTTGTCATCCTTCAAAGTGACAGAGCCGAGGGCTTCTGGGACTCAGCTTCCCAGAGAAAGTGGTGGAGAATTATAAATTTGCAGCAAAATGTTCCTATCTACAGAAACAGCCCTGCAAGCCCCCTGGTTCTCTGCATCGGAATGGCTGAAACTCTCAGGAGCTCAGCTGGAGCCTGAGAGACAAGCTTAGCTATTCACCTACAGCGCCAGATCCTGGGAGGCTGCACTACCAATCCAGTGTTAGAGGCCAGGACACTGCCTAGGCCACCCATCCACACACAGTGTTAGAGCCCAGGAACCAGTCACTTCCCCCCACGAGTCCAGGATGTCTGACTCCTTCCCAGCATTTGGACAGGTGAACTGCTTTCCAATCATACTACCTGGCTGGGAGGCACAAGGATTCCTGGGACATCCGCCAGACTATCCATCTTCCCCCAGGCACAGGATTCTGCTCTGTCCCCTGAAGCACCCTCATAGGTAGGACCTGCAAGGAGATCGAGGGATCAAAAATTGGAAGCAAATGGGAAGTAGGTAAAGGCTTTGGTAAGCACACTAAGAGGAGGTGTAGCCGTTGCCAATTCCTATGGTGTGATATTCCCACTACAGTGAACTTCAGGCTCTCGCCATGACACAACTGAATGTGTACTTGGGAAAAGATGTGAGCATTTGATTTTTTTTTTCAAGCCAAGACAAACTGATATCTGCACACCCTATACAATGTGGAAGAGCCTGAATTGCGCAGAACCCCAATCTCAAGTATTTGCTGAAGTTCCCTGTGTTCCTTTCCCAGGTTGTCTTATGACAGGAGAGTAAGATGGGTGCCGTAGCTCATGCCTTCAATCCAGCACCCAGAGGATTTGGTGAGCACATAGGCTTGCGTGGTGGTCCCAGAAAACATGAGGGAGCAAGGAAGTAAGGAAGGGAAAAGGTGATGGATGAGAGTGTGGTAATGAGCAGGCCACCACCTCGGGCTGCTGGGACTCTGTCCTCGTGGGTCTCTAACTGCAGAACAGGCCTCAGAACTATCCCACCCAGGGATGAACAGCAGGGAGTATTTATCCACCAACTGCTATCTCTCCCATCCAGGGCCTCCTGTGAGTTAATCTCTCCCTAACTTACCAGTCAAACTTACACATGGGCCACGTTCAGGCTAAGACCAGAGAATGCCCTCATAAAAAGAGGCTGAGAGACTGCGTGGCAAGGGTGCCGGTTACAATTAGGACCCAGTGGAGTCGCTTGGATTGAGCATCACGGAGTTGTTTGGTGATCTGGAGGAAAGGCACCAAAGCAGAAGGCAATGTGACACTGAGAGAATTAGAGGGAAGGCCACCCAGAGACTGTGTGCCATTCTGACGAGTGCAGAAGCAACCTGGTATTGGAAAAGATGGGCTGGGAGCTGGGTGTGTCATTGCTTTGAGCCAGAGTGGCCTTGCAGGAGCAGCCTCGTGCCACCCCACCTGCTGCCAGCCTAGTTGGTGGCCCCCAGAGAACCCCATCCTACATCGAGTCAGACGGAGCAGCAAAGCACTCAGCTGCCACCTTGCACTTTTGTCCTCTTCCCTGGGAATCCTGGAATGGCTCGGCATGACCTAGTTCTGTAAACATTTATTTGATTGATTGGGCGCAGACAAGGCCCCTGCTCTCCAGGGGAGTAGACCCCGTACTAGGCTTTGCAGCTGCGGAGGTGAGGAGAATGGCAGGGGGAGGGAAATGTGAGAAAGACCTAACTTAAAGTAGAGAAGAGATAGTGGCATACAAAGGCTGATAGGTGAGGGAACGGAGCAAGCCTGGGGTGTGCCCGGCAGAGGTACCGGTGAGCAACCCCAGAGAGGAGCAACCCCAGAGAGGAGGCAGCTATTCTGTCTGTACTGCAGAAGACTTCCTGAAGCAGCAAGGTCTTGAAAAGCCACTATATTTAGAGATGGAGATAAAAGAAGACAGACTGCTTATGCCTTCCTAGTAGTGGTATATGATCAGAACTAAGGTGTTATCAGGTAGAGAGGCAGGCATTCACTCTCAAACCCCTCCACATGTCCTTGGATAGGGTGAGATCTTCTTGGTAGGGCAGTATTAACAGGTTGGTTGGCAGGAGATGAGAAAGGTCACAGTAGGAGGCTAACTGTTTCCTTATCCCCAGAACTTGTTCTCTGATAGATGTGGTTGTTAAGGATCTTAGAATGGGGTGGTGGATTATCTTGGGTAACTTCAGTGAGTCCTGAATGTAAACACAGTAATTCTCCCCAGAAGGTAGCAAGAAGGTGGAGGGAGAAATCGGGAGGTACGGGGATGGCAGTAAGAGGTTGGGATGATGGAAGGAAATGGCTCTGAGCCACAGATAACAGATCAATGTGTCTAGAAGCTAGAAAAAGCAAGGGCAGGCGCCAGGGAGATTCGTGACGTGCTTGCTGTGCAAACATGAGGACCTGAGTTCAAATCCTCAACACTGGTGTAAAAGCTAACAGTGATGGCAGATTTGTAATTAGGTCTAGACCTCTGATACTGTGGACTCCTTTGTCTAGCATGTGTGCGATCCCATCCTTGCCTCATGGCATTTACCTCCACAGCACTGGTCCGGGGGAAGAGGGAGAAACGGGAAAGGGTGCTGATGGCCTGTGGCTTTCAAGTTTGACTTGTACCCCATGTACAGTCTCCCTCACCTCTGGGAAACTGATCGAAGGACAGTGCTTATGTGCTTGGCTGCCTCTGAGAGAAAGGAAGGGTCCATATTGGCCCACATTGGCACTGTCTGCCAAGGGCTGCTTGTGCCCAGAGGGTGGCAGCTTTGTTTAGTTCTCACAAGCCTTGTATTGGTTCCCAGGGGTCTGTGAGTTCTAAGCTGGCTTTGCAGGGGTTGAGGCTTTCAGCTCAGCCCTCAGCCCTTGTCACGCCAAGCATAACAGGACAGTAAGGAATGTACGGGGACAACAGCCAGGTCCACATCTGACTCGCTTCTATCCTGAAGCAATGGACTGAGCAAACCCTTCCAGGGTCGCTGCCTTATGGCTCCTAGCCTGGCCACCTCAAAGTCCTTGACTCTTCTCTTCACAGACCTCTGGCACAAAGGCCTCACCTGCCGAAGGCTGCTGCCCACATCTCTAATCACGCCAGAGTAGGTACTTCCTACTCATCTTCTTCACAGTTCCCCCTCTGTCCTGTCTGTGTGTGCCCAGATAAACCAGCTTCACACCCTGCTGTCTCCTCTCGCTCTTGCTCCCCACCCCGTGTGTGTGTGTGTGTGTGTGTGTGATGGGTGTGTTATGTGTGTTTTGTATGTGGTGCATGTATATGGTATTGTGTGTGTTGTGTGTGTGTAGTGTGTATGGTATGTATTGTGTGTGTGTGTTATGTGGTGTGTGTGTGGTGTGTGTATGGTATGTATGGTGTGTGTAGTGTGTGTGCATGTGGTGTGGTGTGTGTGTTTTTGTGTGGGGGTAGTGTGTGTGTACGTGGTGTGTATGTGGTATGTGTGTGTAGTATGTGGTGTGTGTATGGTATTGAGTTGTTGTGTGTGTGTGGTATGTGTATGGTGTGTGGTGTATGTATGTGTGTGTATGGTATGTGTGGTGTGTGTGGTGTGTGTGTGTCTTTGTGTGGTGGTGGTGTGTGTTTATGTGTATGTGTGTGTGTATGGTATGTGTAGTGTGTGTGGTGTGTGTGTGTCTTTGTGTGGTGGTGGTGTGTGTGTGTATGTGTGTGCGCACACACCTGTGCACATGTGTTTGTGTGGTAAGGTAAATGAGCACCTAATAGTCTCTTCTTTTCTCATCCTAGGCTCCCCTCTGGCCCTCTGTCATTTCCTGTTCCCTGCATCCCACAGCTATATCTTTGCCATATGGTCCTACTCTCAATCTCTTTCTTACCCTCTTCTTGGTACCTGCTGCAGGAAATATTTAGAAGGACCATCAAGTTCCTGCACTACACTGGGCAGCGGCTGGCCACATGGCTCCAGCAAGGTGTTCTAAACTCCGTGGTCTCTGGCCCAGAGCTCCCAAAATGTCTGTACCTGACTCGCTAAGTTCCCTTGACAGGATGTTGCCACGCCAGCCCCATGCAATAACTGCCCACCCCGAGGTCAAGCGGCCACAACACCTAGCAGCCCAGTAGAAACAAAACTCTAGAAGACCAGCAGGCTTCTCGCGCTTCTGCCAGCAACTCTCCACCCCTGTAGCCATCTTGCCACCTCTGTCTCTAGCTATCCCCCACCCCCACCCCAGGGACCAGTCACGGTATTCCCAGCTCTGGTTCACTTGTCTCTTCTCAGCCATAAAACCCCTGTGGATGGATGGCAGTCTCACATTCCAGTAACCCAGTGAAACAAAACTCTAGAAACTTATAATTAAAGTCAAATTTATATATCAATAAATTCTCAATTCACAAGATGCCCATATAATAATTTCAGAGCCAATTGATAATGATAAAAGCTGCCCACCAAGATAAGACAAGTTATCCCAATTAGTCTATTCTTTATGATATCATATCTACCTGTGGGTATTTAATGCTACATGGAATCTAAATCTTCTTCCTCTCCCTCAACTTTTCTTTCTCTCACTCTTCTCTCTCTCTCTCTCTCTCTCTCTCTCTCTCTCTCTCTCCCCCCAACCACCCCCCCCGTTCCATTCTCCAACTCTTAGCTCTACCTCCCTTTCCCTGTCCAATCACAGGCCTCCTGCTGCGCTAATATTTAAGCTAATTGGACAGGGGAAATCCTGCCACAGGTACTACCTGTCTTAGATACGGTTTTGTTGCTGTGAAGAGGCACTGTGACCAAGGCAACTCTGATAAAGGTTAACATTTAATTGGGGCTTGCTTACAGTTTCAGAGGGTTAGTCCATTATCATCATGGTGGGAAGCATGGCAGCATCCAGGCAGACATGGTGCTAGAGACTGAGAGTTCTACATCTTGATCTGCAGGCAGCAAGGAGGAGACTGTCTAGACATAGCTTAAGTATAGGAGACCTCAAAGCCCACCCCCACAGTAACACACTTCCTCCAAGACCACACCTACTTCAACAAGGCCACACCTCCTAATAGTGCCACTCCCTGTGGGCCAAGCATTCACACACATGAATCTGTGAAAGCCATACCTATTCAAACCATCATACTACCTAACTTCCTTTTTAACCTCTTGTAGGGCCTAGGGTCTTCCCTGCTAAGCAGGAAGGATGCAGTCTAGGCCAAGGAGCTCTGGGGGTGCAGATTAGCATCTTGGATGGCACCTAGGACTGAGCTTGGACAGGATGTATGATGAAACCTCTGTAGAACTGTACCCGACTGTGAGCTAGGGCCCTAGAATTAGCATGGTCTTTACCCAGGAGGTCCTAGGACAACCTTAGTGGACAAACTAAGGGCTTAGCTCCCAGGTCATAAACCTCAAGTTCCACAGCTGCTATGGGACTTGTGAGAGAGCCACCAGTCTATAGGACAGTCAGTACGGTCAGGATGAGCACCAGAAACCAGAAGAAAACAGGTGTGGATTATGAAGACAAAATACCAAAAAAAACTATCAAAGTTTTATGGGTGACTTTATATTGATTACCCGTTGAAGTAATATTTTGTATATTCTGGATGAGATAACTGTATCTCCTTGTTTCTCTACTTTTTGTTTAGACAGAGTCTTGCTGTGTGGTCTAGGCTGGCATATCCTTACTGCCTCAGTTCTCCAAAAGCTGAGATTGTGGGCCTGTCCCACCATGTCTGGCTGGTTTTGCTTTTTAAATATTACAATTAAATTTTATTTTATTTTTTCACATTTGTTTCTGTGGAGCATAGCTGGTCTTAGGTTTGAAAGGCATCAGAGAGGCCTTTGGTTGGTTTTTCATAGTGGGAAGCAGGTCGTAGACACTTGCTTTCATCTCTAGATCCACCCTGATCTGACTGTGGCCAGTAGCCAGGATCTCCTTGCAGCCCTGTGGTCAGGGGTAAGACTGTTGTAGTGGCTCCCTTTTCCTGGGAGAACAGCCCTTCCCTATGATCCTGCTCTCTTCAAACCACCCCCCAGGGGAATGGGCCACCATTTGGGCCCTTAAGATAAAGTTTATTGTCACGGTGAAATACAGGTGGTAGTGGGAGAGGTGGATGAAGGAAGGGAGAGAGAGAGAGAGAGAGAGAGAGAGAGAGAGAGAAAGGAGGAAGACGTGGTCCTCACTGAACATACTCATGGACTCTGGGGCTGTGAAAAATCCACGGGATCCTGAAGTTGCATTTGCCCTAAGCACCCTTTCCTGCAGCCAAAGCAGGTGACACCAATAGATCCCTTCTCCCCAACCCCCAATGCAACTCTAACCTAGGTAATAAGTTTTCCTCCCCTTCTGTTCTACACTGGGTAAGGTTGACCCAGTGACTCTCAAAAACCCTTGGCAGGGGCTGGGGGTGAGGAGGGCAGGCCCTCTTTTCTGGTGGAGTCTGGTGCTTGTGGAGGAGAACCACCCTTTGCAGAATGTCACGTGGAAATGCAGGTTCCTCAGAAATGAGAGCCTTACGTACAGAACCTCCTTACTGTGGGAGTCTACCAGGTCCTTTGCTGTTGCTTTTGGGATGCTTTGAGACACTCCTGAAGTGTCATCTGGCTGTGATGGTTAGCTTTGGGTAGCAATTAGACTACTGAAGCTAGACTCTTCCTGCAGGTTTGAACATCAGAACTGCAGGCTCAGTGGTCGTGAGACTCTAGGACTTACACCATGACCTCTGGTTTTTAGCCTGAGAGCATCAGAATAAATTACACCATTGACTTCCATGGTTTGGGCCTTCCAGCTTGGACTAAGCCATACCGTCAGTGTCCTAGGGCCTTCAGATGGCCCCGTCATGAGACTAAGCAGGCACCACACCATTCTTCTCCGTGACTTTCCTCACCCTTACAGTGACATCCTTGCCATGACGGTGGTAATTAACATGACCTCTATCATCTCTTCCTTGTGTTTGAGGAAACCCAGTAGAGGTGATCACTCAAACAGTTTATAGCCAATTGAAAATCTTTATTGGGATTACCTTCAGGTAGTCAGGACCCAAGTCTAGTGCCAAGTGTTTAGGGTAAGGGGTTTTTAAAGGGGAAAACCACATCCTGGTATCCTGCTTAGCAAGCAAGCAGTTCAACAGAAGCTAAGTTAGCTGGTGCATCTCAACCCTGGGTCCTAGAATAGAGTTGGGTAATATTCCATGGGGTTCCTCCATCAAGGAGATCAGATTCATGTTAAACCAAAAATGGCCTCAGCAAGAAAACAAGATGGAGGAACCTCTTCATGGTCTTGCCCTGGCACATTTGCCCATAGCACCTTACCTCTCACCTGCTATCCTGTTACCATAACCTGTACCAGTACTGCCTCTGTTCTCGTACCCATTACCATCCCTCAACTCCCCTTACCTCTGTGGTCACCATTTCTACTGCTCACATCACCACCATCACCAAAAACTTCACCTCTACTTCCACCCAGGCCATCTTCTCAGCCACACACTTCTCAGCTTACGATGGGCCTATGCCATGACAAGCCTTATAAACTGAAAAGTCCTAACGTGAAAAGGCATCTACATTTAATGTATGGACCATCACACTTTAGGGATGCAGTAGAAGAGGATGTGCTGTGGCCTATGGGTAGCCTGAGAAGAAACGAAAATGTAAAATGCAGCCAGGTCTGTTGGTGAAGACACATAATCTCACCTACTTGGGCAACTGAGGCAAAAAGATTTTAAGTTTAAGGAGAGCCTGGGTGACCTAGATAGACCCTGTCTTTAAAAAATAAAATAAAATAAAATAAAATAAAATAAAAAGCTGGGGCTGGCTTAGTGGTTAAGAGCACTAATTGCTCTTCCAGAGGTCCTGAGTTCAATTCCCAGCAACCACACGGTGGCTCACAACCATCTGTAATGGGAGCTGATGCCCTCTTCTGGTGTGTCTGAAGACAGCTACAGTGTACGCGTATAAAATAAATAAATAAATCTAAAAAACAAAAAAGAAAGAAAACGAAAAAGAAAGAAAAAAGCTGAGCACATAGCTCAGTGCTAGAGCCTTGCACGAATGAAGCTGCAGGTCCAATCTTTAGTGCCTTGGAAACCAGAACAAAAGTAAAAGAAACAATATTTAGAGCTATGTTTCCAACGGCATGTGTATCCCATTTGCACCACCGTAAAACTGAGAAGTTCTGGATTGAACCGTCTTAAATCAAGGACCTCGTAAGCTTGGGGAGAAGAAAAGGCAGAGAAGAGAGTGAGCAATTCAGCCATAGCACGGCTTTATCAGGGAAGAGGTCTGCAATGAGCGGTCTCTGCTCTAAGAAAATCAGACTCTGTTGTCCGAGGTATATAGACTGTTAGACTGGGGTAGTTGAAGAGCAGAAGAGGGGGTAGGAAAAGGGAACTGAAAATCTTCACTTTGGGGCCCGCACTGGCTGTTACTAGGATTACTTAGTAAGGTGGGTTAAAGAATGTGGGGTAAGAAAAAGAAAAGAATGTCAGGTGATCAATAAACACCTCTGGTGGTTGGCTGCTTGCAGTTGGGGGCAAGGTCAATAGGATGGAAACAGAAAGAATCTAGATTAACACGTTTCTTTAGTTCTAGGAAAGAGATTAGTTTGGTTTCAGGAATTGTCATGGTTTAACCAAGATGGAAGAGTTTTATAAAATGGCATGACCATGGTCAACAACCACCTGTATTTCCAACTGTTATGTCCACCATTGTCTCTGCATTTACCTCCCTCACCTTCACCATCACAGTCAACACTACCATTCCTCCGAAGTCCAGAGCCTGCTGTGCAGCAGTTTCCTCCCAGATAAAACATCCCTTCTTAGACGGAAGATGGTTATGGTACCCATGGAATACCCTATTCAGCACGGAAGCTTGAAGCAAACACCTCAGAAGCTTTAGGAAGTTCCTGAAACTGTTCAGAAGTACTAGATTCCTTCCCTCCCCAAGCTTATGGAAACAGTAAAGACTGCTAAAAGACACTCAAACTGAGCTGCCCCGAAGAGGCTCAGACCAACTCATCTACCCGGAAGAGATACCCTCCAGTCTGTTGAGTTGCCTGCAAGTTGTGCAGTGGGCTCCAGGTTTCCAGTTCTCATGAGTTCTTCACCCATGCTGCCTGATGAGTGTAGCCTGTGCTACCACCTGAGGCCATGGTGATGTCCTGGCCACGTCTGGGTCTGTCACCCTGCAGCTTCAGGAGTCTGTGTACATCCTATGGACCCCCCAGGCAGGGTTCATGGCCCCTATTACCACCAAAGGTCTTGCTGATGTCCCTGGTCTGGGCTGCCTCCTTGGGGTCATGTTAATGTCTGAGGGTTGCACAGAGCTGGCCCCACCCCTCACTGACTGCACTCAGGGAGTGTCCCCTGACACCCCATCCTGCACCTCACCTAGGCAGCACAGAAGAGCTGGCCCTGGTGGTGTGGGTAAAGGAAACTGGCCCTGAGGGCATGAGAAGCTTGGAAGAGCCTGCTCCAGGGCACGAGAGCTGGAGAGCTGGCCTCACTCCTTACTGGCTGCAGCCCTCAGGAAATTGGGCCCCACATCTCACCTGGACAGTAAGGCAGAATTGGCTTTGATGGAGTGGGCACAGGAGAGCCGGCCCCAAGGTGTGAGAGCCGGAAAGCTGGCCCTGTCCCTTGCTTGGGCAAAGCAGGAGCTGCTCCTAGTCCCAGGATAGGAGAGCTGGCAGGATGGCCAACTCAGCTACTACCTCGACCCAGATCCAGGACTGTGAGTTGACCTACACAGTATGTCAACTCACAGCTATGAATTTCCGGAGTGTGGGAAGAGGTTGGTCTTCGAGATCTCCCATGACACAGGGCAACAACAGGATATCTGAGAGAGTCCTGGTGAGGATCCAGTATTGATGGTGTAGCAGAAGCCAGAGGCCTGGAACCGGACCAATGACTCACTGCAATGAATGTTTGCAAGTGAAGCTGTTTGGGCTAAAGGGTATACCATGTGATACACCACGGACACACTGCGGCTCCCATGGTGAGATTTTATTATTTTATTTTTACTTATTCTTATTTTTTGTTTTCTTTGGGTGGGGGGAGGTTGCAAGGGTGGAGGGCAGATATGGAAGGATGGGGAGATGTGTGGGTTTGGGGTGCATAATGTGCAATTCACAAAGAATCAATAAAAAGTAAAAAAAAAAAAAAAACAAAACCAAAAAAACCCCCTGAGACTTAAGACCAGGACCCTTCAGAAAACATCCTGCCAGGATGATAAACACACCGAGACTTTTCAGAGCAGAGCATCAGCAAGCCAGGTGTGTGAACAATCTCCCTCTTGACCTGAGAGCTGACCCTTCCTCAGGATGCTTCTACCAGGAGTCCATTCGGCCCTGCCACCCATGCTTACCCCCAAGAGACAGCTGCTGCCTAGCTGAAGGATGGGGGCCATTAATCTGGGGCTGCCCTTGTTTGCATAATTGTTGCATACATTTGCATCTATTTACTTCCAGCCTCAGAATACTGCACTGTGGGTGTTTGGGTACGATTTGCATATCACTGCAGGTGAGGGTCAGGTTTTTAAGACTTGGGTACTTATTAATTCCCCCATCTCCAAGAGATTCTTTTATGTGGCAGTTCAGGAAAAAAAAGTTGGAATGCTTATTTCTAGAATGATCCTGGGGAGTTCTCTAAGTGGAGAGGTAGGGAAGCTCCAGTTTCTGTCAGGAGAGAATAACAGTCTGCCACACTGACGTTCCTGCTGTCTTCTCCTGTCAGGCTGCTTCACCTCGACACCTAGTTAGTCATGCATACCCACCTAGTCCTGGGCCCCAGCCTAGCCCTGCCCCAAGCCTCCACCCAGCTCCTCCCCTCCCATCCAGAGACCCTGAACTTGATATAATGGGTATGGCAACTTGGGGACTTCCACTGACTGAAAGGAAAGGCAAAGATGGGTGGAGCCTCCTGCATACCCCTTAACAGACTGGCTCTTCAGAATCTGAGCCTATTTGTGCGTCTTTAATTACTGAACACAGGGTGGTCTTTGAGATGAGAGATTGGCCTGATCTGATAACAGAGGCTAGCAGACCCTGAGGTAAACCAGAAGCCCCAAGACTGTCATTGTAGTGATACCTGGCCCCCACTCAACTCTGAGGGCCATGGGAACAGTGTTTGTGTTTTCTTTCATTCAAACAGTTGGAACCCAGACAGCAGGCAGCTCCCAATTACTACTGTCATCTGTGTTTGTGTCCCCCCAGGTTCACATAGTGAGACTTGTGAATCGTGAGGAGGCAGAGCTCCAGAGACAGGATTGTCATTGTCACTGTCATTGTCGTGAGGGCTCCACCCTTATGGATGGGGTTATCACCTTAATGAAGAGAGGAGCTGGGAGCATAGCTCACTGGTAGGATGCTTTCCTGGCATCCATGAGGCCCTGTGTTTGATTCTCAGTGCTGTATAAACCAGGCTGGGTGGCACAAGCCTGTCATCCCACCACTGAGGTAGAAGCCAGAGGAGTGAGAGTTCAAAGTTATCCTAAGCTGCATAAGGAGTCTCAAGTCAGTCTGGGCTACACGAGACAGTCTCAAACAACAAAAGTAAATAGCTAAACAAGAGTTTGAAGGGAGATACATCTACCGCCTTTGCCATGTCTGGAACACACCACATACTTAATCAGCCAGCACCTTGTATTGATTGGAACTGTTAATTCCAAAGATGCAAGGAGAGAGAGACTACCAACCCAAAGTATCATGGTCAAATTAATTAAAGTAACCCTTTTAATTTATGTACACAGACTGCCTCCCCTTAAGACAGAGTTCAAGTGTTCAGCCTTGGACATGGGAAAATAAGGGCTTTTATAGCTGAGGGGTAGAGGGTTTCCAAAGGATGGATTTGGCAGGCAAGTAGGTGGGATTATAGAAACAAAATGTGGCAAGGTAGTCATGACAGATGGTGGTTATCATAATCTTTTGAAACAAGGAGTCAGTTGAAACATGGTTGAAGCAACATGGTTGCCATTTCCTGGAACAGGCAGTACTGAACCGTTTGTATTTAAGGTTTCAAGTGAGGCATAGCCCAATCCTTGACAAACAGATTTAATCATAAGCAGGATTTTGTCTTTACTATAAGATGGCTTTCAAGTCCAAGATGGAAGCAGGCTGGTTCATCGGGAGCATCCTAGCTTCTAGGGTAACAGCCAAGCATTTTATTTCTCTTCACAGATGGCGTGGGATGAGGTATTTTATTGAAGTCTGAACACATCAGTACAGTACTCAGTATGTACTGAAGTAACCTTTTATACCGAATACAGGCCCTTTAATGATGCTGACTTTGGGTGTGATAATGCTAAGGGCTTTCCCACAGACCTTACTAGGAGAAGCCCACTGGGTGATATAATTGATTCAATGCTAGACTAGGCCTTACTAGGAGAAGCCCACTGGGTGATATAATTTGATTCAATGCTAGACTAGACCTTACTAGGAGAAGCCCACTGGGTGATATAATTGATTCAATTCACAGATACCTGGTTCAGGTTATATATAACAAGCAAACGAGGAAGGTCTCAGCCATGGCCTGCTGGCCCCCTAGGAGTGTGGCAGATGAGTGGGGGCTCTGACCTCATGTCCTACCCCCAAGCTTATGCTTTCTCTCTAGCTGGACTGTTCACTGTCCATGCTTGAACCCTTTCATCTTTAAGACATCACAGAGATTTCAAACATGTTCTCTAGTAGGCCAGAGGATCCTTGAAGGAACTTTAAGGAAGGATGTGAAATTCAAGGGGGGTGGATCATTGCAAGACAGGCTCTGGGATCAGCACCCCTACTTCAGCCAAGAGGGATCTTTCCCCTGTAACCTTGGGACTCCAGTAATTTTTAAAATCATTGTTTATTTAAGTGTGTGTGTGTGTGTGTTTGTGTGTGTGTGTGTGTGTGTGTGTGTGTGTGTAGGGTGAACTTATCTATACCACAGCATACACGCAGCAAGGACAGCTATTGGGATTCAGGTATCCCCTTCTACCATGTGAGGCCCACAGATCAAACTCAAGTTGTCAGGTTTGAAGGTAAGTGTCTTTAACCTCTGAGCCATCTTGCCAACATCTCTAGTGATGTTTAGAGCAGGTTTGTGGGGCTGGAGAGATGGCTAGGGTTAAGGGGTTTACTGCATTCTGTTCTTGCAGAGGACCCAGGTTTGGTTCCCAGCGCCCACGATGAGTTGCTCACACCTGCCTGTAACTCCAGCTCTGGAGGTTCTGATGTCTTCTTTGGGCCTCCTTGGGCACTTATACTCACATGCATGTATCCACACACAAGCACTTACATAATACATACATACATACATACATACATACATACATACATACATACATACATAGAGGATTAAAAATAAATATTAAAAAAGAAAGGCAGGTTGGAGTCATGTCTTAGAAATGCTGAGTTATTTTATTATTTATTTATTTATTTATTTATTTTATTATTTTATTCTTGAGCTGGGTAGTATTGTGTGAATATTCAAACTAAAAGTAATGGACTAACTTATGCTGCCAGGCCAAAGGGCCACGAAAGAGTATGAAACGGCTGTTCCAATGCCCAGATTAAGTTAGGAGAATGTTTTACTTTGTATTGTTATTTGGAAAAACAAAACAAAACAACAACACCACAACGCTAATCTACATTGCTAAGGAGAGCTCAGCACATGAATTTACCCACATGTTCTGCTGCTGGCAAATGTACTCTTCTTAACTATGCAAAGAAAACCCAGCTGGTAAAACTGGGTTCCCCTATTCAGCATCTCCATCTCCATCAAAAACAACAGCTAAGAGACAAAGTTGGGCATGGATGGGAGATTGTCATTTGAGAGGAAGACAGAGAGGAATAACACTCTCAGAGAGACTGCCTGTAGGACCGCCATCTTGGAATCAGAGAAGAGGTGTTTTCAGTTGGAGTTGGGAGAAGGATAGACAAAACCAATGGACCCACAGGCCTCCCTGAAAAATGTAATACCTGTAAGTGTGTGTGTGTGTGTGTGTGTGTGTGTGTGCACTCGCGTGTGCATGTGATTGTGCAACTCTGAGGTACCCAGACAACCTCAGCCCTTCTGTAGGCCCATCCCCCTTCTCCATGCTTACTGGCAGGAAGGCTCACCAGAGCCTAGGCAGGCTGGGCATGGAACTTAAGGGGACCATGGCCTAGGAGACAAGTCCCTCTTGATCCAGGAGAGAATAATTTCCTAGGCAAGCATTAGAATGCAGTCTCTGGAGAGGATGAGGAAGCTTGGGGAGCCCAGCTTAGATCAGGAGACCCTTGGAGGTAGAGGAATAATGAGTAAAGTTAGGAGGTGGACTTTGAGACCAGGAGGAGAGCAGCCTGATGGCCAGGGCTTTGGGTTGGCTCTTCCACAGATGGTGGGAAGCCTGGGGCGTGCAAAAGAATTTGATGACTATGTTGAGAGCAAGGGGATAGTGAGGAGAGATGGAAAGGCCAGAGCTCCAGCTCCTCGAGTCTCAGCTGTGGTGATCCCTGTATACTCACTCTTGTCTGTGACACATGTCTGGGAGGCTTTCAAAACTGTCCTACTCTGCCCATTTGCTTTCTGGTTGCACCCCTAAAGATCCATGAGTCCTGTCTCAGTGTGTCTTCTCCCTAGCCTCACAGAAGTCACTTACTATACAGTCTCAACCACCATGCAGTCAGGTCAAAGGAGACATGTGACCACCACAAACCAACAGTCCAGAGGTGGTTTCTATGGTGCTGTATTGTCTACATCCTCACCCCAGTACTTATAGGACTTGATCTTGACCCCATAGTTGAAGAGTTGCATTCATCCAGTCCATTGAGGGCAGGTGTCCATTGTGAGTGTCAGTGTCCTTAGAGAAGGAACTCCTTTAATGGCTGAGGGACCTGGGGGCGAGGAGAGCCAGGAAGGTGTGATGTAGACAGACACTATCTGATGTTGTTCTCCCTCCACTCTGTCTAGCTGATGACATTCTCCTGAGTCCCTGGAGGTCCAGGTCTGTACTTGGACCCCTTGGGAAGGACACAGGGAATATGAGATGAAGGCTGTGACCCCAGGAATCAGACTGCCTGAGGATATCAATAGTGAAAAGACCATGCAGAGCGGCTTCTATAGGCTGGTGGGAGGGAATGTGGCACAGAGTGGCTCTGAAGCCAAGTGTGACTGCTATAGGCAGGGAAGGCTTCTTGGAAGAGGGATAGAGGAGGAGAAGGAGGAGGAAGAGGATGGGGGAGGGGAAGGGGAGGAGAAAGAGGAAGGAGAGGAGGAAGAGAAGGAAGAGGAGGAGGAGAAGGAGGAGGAAGAGGATGGGGAGGGGAAGGGGAGGAGAAAAAGGAGGAAGAGAAGGAAGAAGAAGAGGAAGAGGAGGAGGAGAAAGAGGACTAGGAGGACTAGGAGGAGGAGGATGACAAAGGAGGAGGGCAAACCACTGGTCAGCTTACCTCCTTTTGCATGAGCTCAGAATAAACCACGCAGGCAGCAGAGATCAGCTCATCCGCATCAAGGTCGATAAGGTTGTTGCAGGCCTGGAGGGGGATACATGTGTATGGTGAGTGTGTGTGTGTGTGTGTGTGTGTGTGTGTGTGTGTGTGTGTGTAAGCGAACACCTCTCCTTGTGCCTTTGGGAGCTCAAAGGTAAGAAAGCTACTACTCACAGCAGTTATTGGGGAGTACTTGAGGTCTCCACAACCTGCCACAGTGCTTGCAAACTGTATGCTTTGGGGGTTTGATAAACATAGCCTTCACATGAGTGTCTAGGAAACCCCGGGGCTTCTGCTGCATGCCTTCAGCGCCTAAGGAAGACTTGGTTTATAAGTGGAGTACTACCTGAGATGTTTTTTCCCCCTGGTACTTCAGCTGGCTTTTAAAGCACATCTAAAAACATAGGCCCTTTGCTACATGGCCAAGGGTTAACGTCAAGGCAGTAGAGTCTGGTGGTTAGACCAAGGTCTCAGTTCCCTCACATGCTTACTTGGATGCTAAACCAGCACAGCCTCTGTCACTGTGCAGGGCCTTTGAGGATTCTACTAAAAACCATCATCATGGAACTGCATCCTGCTCTCTCATCATCTCTCCCCTGGAGGCAAAAGCGGCCATCAACCAGGGCATCATGGGCCTGCATCCTTCTGTGAGATGGGTACAGGGATCAGGGTCTAAGCTGGCAGGGGATCTGGCGAGGGCACTCTCACCATGAGAATGGCGTCACCGCTCATACACTCCAGAAGCGCCTGCTCGCGCACCATCTGTAGCATGCTGTAGGCCACCAGCACCTGGAAGTTTCTGCAGGGCTTCCCCGTCAGCAGGACCTGTGGGCAGCCAGCAGGCTTCAACTCTGTTGCCTGAGACCAGGATACCCTGGGGGCAGCAAGAGTCCACAGACCACATACTCAGAACAGGATATAAAAAAGCCAGAGCTTAGCAATCCAGGGATTCCCAAAAAATCTGTGGCAGGGGTGCTATATTCAATTTGGACTTGGGGGTTGGCAATCCAGGATGAAAGGGTGAGCCAGGTGGGAGGTGCATTATGGGATAGTCCATGCCAGACTGGCAGTTGGGGTAGACCCTGTAGCTAGGAACAGCTGTGAGGCAGGACAGCAACAGGTGGTGGGTTTGTTCCTAAGGAGGGTCATCTGCTGCTGGCCCGAGGGACTGTTGTTGGAAGACTTCAGGTGTCCTTGGGGCCTGCCTTGTAGGGAAGCAGGTTCTAAGAGAAGCAAGCCAGCATTCTAGAGGAGGGGAAGGCCAAGGAAGGGCAGTGAAAGATAGCAGAGAGCAGGGGAGGGTGGGAGCAGCTGCAGGTGCCTGTGCTAACTACCCTATAGAAGGTCGGTGGAGTCTGGCATCACAATTGATGGGCAGATGCTCTAGCGCTCTCCAGCAAGGCAGGAGTAAGGTTGATAACCTAATTAAACTCCAAATCACAGAGCATGATCCAAAGCCGGGAAGAAAGGGAGGCAGGAAACCTTGCAGCTTCTCCCTAACGCAGGAGGGGGTACAGTCTACCTTAAGCGTCCCCAGCTTCATTTGCCTCACCTCCCAGAGCCTCCAGACATCATCGAAGGTTTTGAAGGCACGCTGGAAGCAAAGGCAGAACCACGGGAAGAGGGACTGCACAGCCCCTGAGCCCTTCCCTTCTGTGGGAAGAAAAGCAGGTGCTTAAGCCACCACATGACAGAGCATGGGAGACATAAGAAACATGAGAATGTCACCTGCTACTTTCTCAACAAGCCATGGAGTCCATTTGGAGCTTAGGTTTAGCATCACAGACCCAGCCAGGCTCCTTCACGTTGGGCCTCCCCTCCTGAATATGTCTGTCAGGCTAGGTCGGGACCCTTCCACAGCCTACTTGCTGGTGTGAGAAGTAATAGTAACTGTGGACCACTCACTGAGGTGTTCAGCAAATTCAGGGTCCAGTAGAGTGATCAGGCTGTTGAGCATGTCCAGATTCTTGCCTACACCGATGTTGATGACACAGCTGTGCTCCTGTACAAGACGGGACCAGGGATCAGTCCTCCTGGTTCAACTTGAGGGCATCATGGAAGAAAGCCAACCTCTCTCAGGCCTAACTCTGAGAGGCCACATGTCTGGGTCTTCCGTGTGTGTGTGTGTGTGTGTGTGTGTGTGTGTCTGTCTGTCTGTCTGTCTGTCTGTCTGTCTGTGTAAGAGTGTGACCCAGAACAGCCCTCCTGAACTCTGAGGCTTCCAGTGCTCACCCACTGACCTACAGAGTGTTTGGGGGCTGGAGGAAGTGTCTGAGGCTGTCAGTGCCTTGGGCTTGATGGGTGGTGGGGAGGAGGAGATTTGAGCCCCGCTTAATCCTCACTGTTTTCTGCAGGAAGAACTGGAAGAGCCAGAAGGTCTCATGGTCGTGCTCCACCATCAGCTGGAAAAGCATCACCATCTCATGGAAGCCTCGCTGGTACTCTGCAGGGAAGGGCTCCGGTGAGGAGGAGCTAGTGGGCCCTGGGCCAGGGTCCAGGAAGGACCGGCCAGTATGGGCTGGGGCTCCATCCCGGCTCACCAGCCTTTGTGTTGCAGACATAACTCAGCAGCAGGGTCTTCTCCAATTTCTTCTTGTCTATAAGCACATTGCCCAGGGGATCTTTATCATACAGCCTCTGGATGTCGTACGCTAGGTTAGAGCAAGGGACGGGGAGTGACAGTCACTCATCTCCAGCATAGAAAGCAAAGACTACTTCATCTTCTTCAGTAGAGGACAGATCCTAAAAACCCTAGCAGGGGGGGCTACAAAAGGCTTGTCAGCCCCCCCCCCCTACACAATTCATCATCACACCCTGCTGTTCTGGGCTTCTCCTCGCCCCCAAATGCTCCTCCCATCCAATTCAGATCTGACTTAGTTCAAAGTCGTAGGGGTGGGGAGAAGAAGACAAAGCAACAGAGATAGCATGTGGCAGGGAAGCACACGTAGGACTCATGAGCACTGGCGGGTAGATTGACCCAGGTTTGGCTAGGAAAACCCCAGGCCAAAATCAAGGCAGTTGCTAAGCCCCAGGAGTCACCTATGCCTGGAAATGACTAGGAAAAGACATAAATGGCTCCTGCCCTCTCCCCTGCCCAGCCCTCCCTCCCTCCCTCTCCCCTGCCCAGCCCTTCCTTCCTCCCTCCCTCCCTCTCCCCTGCCCAGCCCTCCCTCCCTCTCCCCTGCCCAGCCCTCCCTCCCTCTCCCCTGCCCAGCCCTCCCTCCCTCTCCCCTGCCCAGCCCTCCCTCCCTCTCCCCTGCCCAGCCCTTCCTTCCTCTCTCCCTCCCTCCCTCTACTCACCGATGTTGTTCCGAGTCTCTGTGAAGTTCCCATGTAAGTTTTCCAGCAGGGGCTGGATTTTCTCATACATCTGGCACAAGGAGTTATAGTTCCTCCTGAGAACAGCATTGGGGCTGAGTAAGGTGACCTTCCCCTTCCAGGAAGGGATAGTTCGGGAGCAGCTGATGCTGAGTTCAAGGGGAATGGGGTAGCCTTGCCCACCTGGTCCCCACCTTTCACCCATCTCAGCCTGAGTGGCCTTGAGCAAGCGTTCCCAACATGTGGCTGGCACAGTGTGGGGACAAGTTAATGTGGGGTGGGCTCAGTGTCCCCGCCCCCCACGTAGCCCCCGAACTCTGGAGCCACCACTTAACCGAATACCTGCAGAGCAATGTTGCGCTCCCTTCCCTAAGCCTCAGTTTCCTCATCTGCAGAGTGGGGACAATTCTGGCACCCCCTGAGTTGGAAGGATTCATGTTGAAGACTGAATTTTATTTAGTTAGTCCAGTAACTGACTGGTGGCCTCTAAAAGTCATATCCTAAATGTAACCCCTAGAACCTGTAACGTGGTCTTATTTATAGAAGAGGTCTTCTAGGATCTCAAGATGAGACCATTCTGTGTTTTCTAGGGGACCTATAAATGACAACTGTCTTTAGCACACACACACACACACACACACACACACACACACGGTTGGAGGGCATGTGTCCACTGAACCAGAGAGTGAATGGATGTAGCCTCAAGCTACGGAAGCTTCCGTGGGAGGTGTGGAGAAGAACCTTCTGTCTCTCAGCGCCTTCCCAGGAGGCCAGCACGCAACCTTGTCTTCTGCCTCCAGAAGGCCAGAGAAAAAAATGTCTGTTACTGTCAATCCCCCCATTTACGGCACTTGGCCTCGGCAATCACGTGGGCTGTTCCTTAGGCCCTCAGTACCTGGTCTGACACTCACATCCTGTCTGTCCTGGACTATTCTCTGCTGGTCCCCTGTGGAGCTGTCTTCCACATCCTGGCTGGGAGCTGCCTTGAGGCTGAACACAGCTTCTGCTCCAGACCCTGCCACCCAGTCGTAGTCAGGTAGCCTAAGATGAACACCTCCAAGAAGGAAGCCATCCACTGTGGGGTCATTCAGACCCAGCCCACCTTAAGCACTCACATAGAACAGTGAGCCAAAGACAAGGTGAGCAGAGGACTCTGCCCCAGTGTGGTCTCCATAGGGGAGAGAAGAGGCAGGCTCCAGGCTGTCAGCAAGCCCAAGTTCCAGGGTCACAGAAGTGGCTTTGGGTGGCATCCCCACCAACATGAACCATAGCTGTTCTTTCCCTGTGCACGATGACATACATGCCCTTTCCTATAATGAGGTCATTGTAACTACTCTGCGAACTGTACTGTGACCCCAAATTTGACAGTGCAGGGGGAGACTAAGCCTTAAGCTGAGAAGTTCACTCAAGAATATGATGTTAATGCTAGAATTTGAATTGAATTCTTTCCCAAACAAGACTGTGTGCTACTCACCTATGAAGATCCTCCAGGCAATCAGAGCACACTAGAGGAAGCGCCCTGCTTGATCCTGGCCTTGAAGCAAGGATGGAGTTTTTGCATTTATTTATTCAGTGTGTGTGTGTGTGTGTGTGTGTGTGTGTGTGTGTGTGTGTGTACCACATTCTTGTGAAGGTCAGAGGACAGATTGTGAGAGTCTACTCTCTCCACCATCCACTATGGGATTGAACTCTGATTGTCAGGCGTGGTGGTAGGTGCCTTCATCCTCTAAGCAATCCCAGAAGCCCAAGGGTGGGGCTTTGGGAAATAGATAATGGGGGGACCAATGTGGAGGGAGGAAGAGCAAATGAATGATCCAGGAGTAGAGGGAGTCAAAGAACACCCAGCTCTGGTAGAGCGTTGAGCTGATGGAGACTCCCTGGGTGTCCATTTTATATCAACTTGACACAACCTAGAGTCATTGTAGCAGAAGGAACCTTGATTGAGAAAATACCCCCACCAGATTAACCCATGGGTAAGCCTGTCACTAATCTGCTTGACTTGTGATAGATATGGAGGGCCCAGCTCACGGTGGGAGGTGCTGCCTCTGGGTCGGTCCCAGCTGCTATAAAGAAAGCAGATTGAGCAAGGTGTGAGGAGCAAGCTAGTAAGCAGCACTCCTCCATGGCCTCTGCATCAGCTCCTGCCTCCGGGTTCCTGCCCTGACTTCCCTCAGTGATGGGCTGCAATGTAGAGTTGTAAGCTATGGAATGAGGTCCCTCCTCCACAAGTTGCTTTTGAGTATGGTGTGTCGTCCCAACAGTGATAGCCCTAACACTAAAATAGCCCCTCAGGCAGCTGGTACGGTCAGATGGAAGGTTCTGGGATGAGGGAGCCAGGATTAGGAAAGAGATAGGTGTTTGAAATGTCAGCAGATACACCTGCAGGACTGTTGAACCTGAGGACAGGAGAAGCCCATACCGGGCACTGGGAACAGATGTTGACAGGGCAGAGAGGTAGAACCTAGACTCAGGAGGCCATTCAGCCATGGGGTTTGGGGGTAGCAGTTGGTGATGTGAGGACTAGGCCCTTCACGGGTAGGTTGTGTAGGGAAGGGTGGGGTTGGGAGTAAGGTGATAAGGGAAAGTAGGACAAACTTCTGCCTGCCACTTATTTGTTCAATGGAACTGGAGCGGACGTGCTAGCTTAAACCTGGCTACATCTACTGCGTGTGGGTCCCATGCAGGAAGCATCAGGGGGTCTTCTAAGAATAGGGAATCCATTTGAAGAAGAGACCTGAGTCTTTAGGCTGAGAGGGCACCCCACCCCGCACCCCATGCCACCTGAAGCCCCAACAACTCTCCACTGAAAGAGGGTCTGGAAAGCTCTACCTCCTGTTGCTGTCCACCATGAGCCGCTCATCCCGTGAACTCTGCCACGAGTAGTAGCCTGTGAGGAACTTCCAGGCTTCTGTCCTCACGAAGGGGTGTAGTCCCTGGTCATGGAGGTCATGAACTCTCAAGACGAATATTCAGAGGGCTTTGCCCAGTGCCCTGCCTGATCCCTGCCCTCTGGGCCACCCCCTAGTGCCAGGGTGTGGCTGAGGGTAGCCCAGGGACCATACCCTTTCCAGGATGTTAATGCAAATGAAGTCTCGTGACTTGGCCAAGTGACCATTCTCATCGAAGAAGCTGTCCCATTCTGCCTTGTCAATGGGGGGGTTTCTCTTCTCCTGGTAAGAACAACCAGATTAGTCCTCCGCTGGAGTCTGTGGGCTTCCCTTCTAATGCAAGGTGGTTTTCAAGTGCTAGGCTCTGACTCCGTTCTAGAATGCTCTATCCAAAGGAAATTGCTGAAAATAAGTGGGGAACGAAAATCCAGGAAGGACAGTAATGTTCACCCAAATGAAAAATGTAAGTACTCCGAATCTCTGCAATAAGGGAATCATTAAGTAAGCCATGTCTTATATATACTGTGGGATATACTGGGATACCGTGAGGCATATAAAATGTCATGTTGACAAGGCATGAACAATAATCCGGAAACATTCAAATGTTAACAGGAAAAAAAAAGCAGAGTACACAGTTTAAAACCAGACATTCTCCCTACACACCAGTACCACCTCTCCGTGTAGTCTGTGTGGTCTGACAGTAGCACTGTCCGTCTACACTCGGGGTCTCTAGTCCAGCCGGATCAGTGTTCACAGTAATACCTCTTGTATACTGTGTCTGTTACATAGTATAAGAACTGTAATACATAAGCTCATATGCATTTTTTACAAAAGACTGAAGGTTGGGCACAGTGGCACATGCCTGTAACCCCACCCAGCACCTGGGAAACAGGTGAATCTCTCAGATTAAGGACATCATGGCCTACATAGGAAGTTCCAAGCCGTATGAAGCTACATAGTGAGACCCTACCTCAAGAACAAGAGCAACTAAATAAATAATAGTAAAAATACTGAAGAAAATGCAAGAAAACGTTCTCTATTGAGAACAACAGTGGGACTTGAGAGATGGCATCAGTTAAGAGCACCGGCTGCTGTCCCAGAGGACCCTGGTTCAATTCCTAGCACCCAGATGGCAGCTCACAACCAGATGTAACTCCAGTTCCAGGACACCTGATGCCCTTTTCTGGCCTCCTTGGCACCAAACACATGTGTGGGGCACAGATGTCCATGCAGCCAGGACACCCATATGCATAAAATTTAAAGAAAAAAAAATTAGTCATTGAGGTTAGGGATGTCGCTCAGTTGGTCGAGTGCTCACTTAGCACACTGGATGCTCCAGGTTTGATCCCCAGAACCACATGCCTGGTTCGATTCCACACACCTGTGGAGGCAGGAGGACCAGAAGTTCAAGGTTACTCTCAGCTATGCAGTGAGCTTGAGGCCAACCTGGGATGCATCAGACCCAGTCTCAAAAGCAAACCAAAAAGCTACCGGGACTCTCTTGAAAGTTAAGGAGTGTAAACATCTCTTTTTCCTTTTTTAATCGTATTTTATGTTTTACTTTGACTGTGCTGCTTTGATAATAGAAAGATTAAGATAAACACCAAGTAAACAATTCATGTGCTCTATTTTATCTTCCTTGAAAATATAAAGCAGCCGGTCGCAGGAATATTCATGTGAGGAGATGCACGCACGCCTGGCCCGCGTGTGGTAGGCACACTTGTGTGCCACACACTTGCGTATGAGTGGTAAGGGATAGTGTCTGAAAAGCATTTACAAAATAGCAACTAAGGGTGCAAAAATGTCCCTCTCCCCAGGCTGAAGAGAGGAGGCTCTTGAAGTACCACACTGCAGAGAGACCTGAGCTGCTGGACAGAATCCACCCGCGCTGGCCAGAGCTGCCCCCATCTCTCTCTTAATACCTGAATGTGTAGACACGGGACTCTAAATGAAAAATGTATTGAAATCACTGGAGGGTCTTCTGGTTCTGAAAGTTTGGGGAAACAGCCTACAGAGACGAGTTCCTAACAGTTTCCTGGATGGCTGAGGCTGGAGTGAGGAGCCAGGGGTCAGGAAGTAGGGAAACATTTGACTTTAAAAGCCACAGTGAGCCATTGACTACAGGCAGGTCAGTTTCCCTATCTGCAGGTCAGGTGGGCTACGAGCTCCCTTTGTTTGTCAGTGGTGTGTGTGTGTGTGTGTGTGTGTGTGTGATATGCGTGTGTGCACATATTATGAGTACACATGAAGGCCTGAGATTGATGCTGGGAATCACCTTTGATTGCCTGCTTGACCTTACTCAATGAGGCAAGGTCTCTCAACCAAACTTAGAGCTCACTGATATGGCTAAATTCCCCTAGTCAGTTTGCCCCTGGCATCCTCTTATCTCTGCCTTCTGGGACTGGGATTATAGGGGAATGACCATACCCACCCAACATTTCACATGGGTTCTGGGATTCAAACTCTGTCGTCATGTTTACAAGAAAAGAACTTCAGTGCTGAGCCATCTCCCTAGACCGAACATCCCTCTTTAATAACTCACACACGCTTTATCTGCTGGATCAACCCTGAGAAACGGGGCACTAGGAGTTACAGGTAACTTTGAGAAGTAAGGTCTCCTTGATGCTGGCAATCAGCTCCACGTTTGGGCCTTCACGAATCGATGAGGAGGACTGGTCAGCCTGCTTGCCTGAGTCTGGAGAGCAGCTGACTGGATTTGAAGTCTCCAAGATCTATTTCTCACTCATCAAATGATAATAGCCTGATCACATCCCATCTCAAAGGGCTGGGATGAGAAGGAGTGACTATAAACAAAGCATTTACAATACCATCTGTACACATCGACTGCTGTGTGGCAGCTTATTCATTATTATTAGTATTAGCCTTCTCTAAATTTGGAGAATGGGAGAAATATAGAAAAAAAATCCAAAGCTTGGTGATCATCTGCAATAAACGTGTAACGTTTAAACCCCAAGTGCTCGTTTTGCATTTCTATATATCGCCCTATTAATCACATGACAAATGGGTCTTGAGATTTGTTAAGGTCATTGTAATTAGTTATGATTTTGAAAAATAGTGCGTGGAAAATTTTCATGACTCAGGTGGACCGGAATAGTTTATTAACTGGGCTTGGGACCTAGTAACAGAAGCACTACTGCCACCTGGTGGCAACATACCAGAATTGTTGGCAAAAGCACCAAAGAAAAACAGTGAGAGGCTGCAACTCTAAAACTCAAAAAATTTAGAATGACACAGTTGGGGAGGAAGCCATACTGAGTTCTAAGTCCTGCCCCCCCCGCCAATAAGGTAAAAAGGGATGTAGATGTCTAACCTGTGGCTGCTGTTGAAGGTAAGCGGCCCTTGCTCTCCGTTCCATGGCCAGCCTTCCCATTCAGCAGGGACAAAGAGTCCCGCTATAAACCGGACTATGGGAGGCAGGCACTTGGGACTGATGAAGAACATGTCAGGTGTGGTGGCATAAGCTTATAATCTCAGCACTCAGAAAGCTGAGGCAAAAGGATCACAAGTTCAAGGCCAGCCTGGGCAGCACAGAGACACCTTCTCTCAAATCAAATCAAAGAACATACCAGAATGAAGGTGGCTGATCGCCTGGCAGAGAGGCTGTTTTCTGGAGAAAGGGTAGTCATGTTCCCCTCTTGTTGCCTTGGGAGTGGCCTGTGTCCAGCTCTTCCCTAGTGATCAGGGAACCAGGGAAAGGGGACTTCCTTTTAAGAGATGAACTGGACCTCTCTTGATTCCCTACATTTGAACAAATCCAGCTAGATGTGTGTCACAAGGCCCTGGAACTGCCATCACAATGACCTTGGAACACACACAGAAGCCAAGGAAGTAAATCTACAGACCACCCCCCTCTCCAGATTACAGTGTACACAGGCTATGTGTCAGAGGTTGAGTTAATGGATCCAGTGGGCTGGCTAGCTGGGGCGGACTTCCTGGAGGAGGTGAGCTACAACTTCCTATTTCTGGCTGTTGTTTTACCAGACCAGTACCAGAGCTCATAATACTACAGTTAGAGCCTCAGGTTTAGGGATGATTTTCCAAAACACCAAATCAGTATATCTGATCTGGAGACCAAGAGTAGGTTTATGTAAGACTACATAGGAGGCCACAATTTAGCATTTGAATAGTGGTTCCTGGTGTGTGTGTGTGTGTGTGTGAGATTCTCTACCTTATTTTTGAAACAGGGTTTCTCACTCAACCTGGCTAGACTGGTTGGTCAAGGATCCACCTGTTTCTGTCCCCAGCACTGAGGCTACAGATGTGTACATCTGTATGCATGGCTTTTTACAGGGTGACTGGAGATCCACACTCAGGTAGTCATGTTTGCATGGCAAACACTTTGTCCACTGAGCCAACTCCCCAACCCTCTGCTTTAGTTACCTATATACCCAGAGCAAGGTCTTGGGCAAACTAAGACAGTAGATTTGAGCACCAACTGGATGAATAACTTAATGAAATAACTGAAGCTGCAGGGTGTAGGGGTGCACGCCTTTAATGCCAGGACTCAGGGGGCAGAGACAGCAGATCTCTGTGAGTTCAAGGCCAGCCTGGTTTACAGAGTGAGTTCTAGAACAGTCAAGGCTAAATAGTGAGACCCTGTCTTGAAGAAAACAGACAAGTAGAGTAACTGCCATCCTCTCCCACCCCTTTCTGTACCTTGTACCTGTCTCTCTCCCTCCTACCCTGATTTCCATTACACCAGGGTCAATGTCAGATTATTTTGTGCTCAGTCTTCTAGTGCCCCGCCCCCAGCTTCCTGATGTCTGGTAGGTGTTGCTGTTAAACAGACCTGAGAAAGCGGCGACTCTTGGCTCCAGAGTCACGGTCTCTACCTCCAGCCTTACGTGCCTTTCCACTCAGGTCTGTCCTGGCTGGAAAGCATCTTTAGTCATTACACAAACCAAACTGCAGTCAGGAGCTCCAAGGTGGAACTTGGAGTCTGACCTCAAATCTGAAATCTACCAATCCCCCGGACTCCCCAGCCATGAAATCAGAACACAGCCAATCTCTGCCTTCGTAACTTTATTAACTGAGCTGTCCATATGGAAGTCTTGCGTAGACACAGTTCACGGTTTCATTGTCTGATAGTGTTCTGCTGGCTGGAGGCACTGCAGAAATCTCTGACAGCCCGGTAGCACCTGTCTTTTGCCTCCCTCTGTTTCCCCATCCAAATACGGGAAGATACTGAGAGCCTTTGCGCCTTGGCCTGCTGTCCCAGTCTCGGCAGAGCTGGAGGGGTGGGCAGCACCCATAGGCACTGAGTGGAATAGGAATCCACTCCACACACCTCAGAGCAGCTTCATTTGGAGGTCTGTGAGGTTTCCAAGTCAAACGTGGGAAGCAGGAGACACCACGTGGGTGTTCCTCACCGTGGATGACAGGGGCTGATGACGGATGCCTCTGTTCCTCCACATTAGTAATGCACCTTGTGGAGAATTAACTGCAAGCTTCTCGAAGTGAGGAGGATTGGCCAGAGAGGAGTAGGAACAATCTGATTGCTGAATGCAACTTGGTTTCTAAACCGAGTGTGGTGCACGTAGATCATCTGCTGAACTTCCTTTAACCTTCAGCTCCCTGGGTACAAATGCTGGGTCATAACTCTGCTCCAAATTAGCCAGCCCCGGCTACTCGTATTACTGCAGCCTCATAGAAACGATACAGAGGCTTAATATTCAAGCAATTCAAGGAACTCCACAGAGCACGAAGGGCCTGAATCTGACCCACATATTTTCAGATACTCTTTAAGAAATGGATTTATTTGTGTGTATGAGTGTATGTTCATGCGTGTGTGTGTGTGTGTGTGTGTGTGTGTGTGTGCACAATTGTGTACTGTACTGGCTGGTTTTGTGTGTTAACTTGACACAGGCTGGAGTTATCACAGAGAAAGGAGGAAATGCCTCCATGAGATCCAGCTGTGAGGCATTTTCTCAGTTGGTGATCCAGGGGAGAGGGCCCATTGTGGGTGGTCCTGGGTTCTATATGAAAGCAAGCTGAGCAAGACCGCGGAAGCAAGCCAGTAAGCAGCATCCCTCCATGACCTCTGCATCAGCTCCTGCTTGATTTCCAGTCCTGACTGCCTTGGGTAATGAGCAGCAATGTGGAAAGTGTAAGCTGAGTAAGCCCTTTCCTCCCCAGCTTGCTTCTTGGTCATGATGTTTGTGCAGGAATGGAGACCCTGACTAAGACATGTGCGTGTGCTCAGAGTCCAGGACGAGGCATTGGATGTCCCCCTCGAAGGAAGCTTCTCATCTTAAACCTGGGGCCCCCTCTTTCCCCACTAGCCTAAAAGCCAGCAAGCCCCAACTACTCTGTCTCCTCCTCTTCTACTTCAGAGCTGGGGTTACGGGTTTGTGCCAGATGCCCAGTTTGTTACATAGGTGCTGGCATCCAAATTCCTGTCTTCATGATTGTGCAGTAAACACTCAACCCTGAGCCATCTCTCCGGTCTCATTTGCAGATTCTTACCAGCACTTTATGTCTCCTGGGTCTCCTGGAGCTAAAGAGTCCCTGCTTCCACTTGTGTATATAATTGCCAAAGAGTTTGGACGCCAGTTTATTACTTTCCCTTTATGCATCTCTGTCTCTCTCTGTCTCTCGCTCTCTGTCTGTCTGTCTGTCTCTCTCTGTTTCTCTCTCCAGATTTCTGCTTTAAGTATCTATGCATAGAGATGCTTCAGGGCATGAGAGCCGTAGGTTCTGGACTGGCATGCTTGGGATTAGCATTACAGAAGGCCACCTGGGCCATCTTTGCCCTTAGGAATCTGGCTGTTAGCTGATGGGCTGCGTTGGTGAGGAGGGAGGGGGCCTTCCAGGGATCAGAGGACTCTTACCTCCAGACATTTCAGACTTTTACCTTGTTATTTTGGTTTTGGTTTAAAATAGTATGTCATTGACCTGGAATTTACTAAGTAGGCTAGGCTCACTGGCCAGCAAGCCCTGGGTCCTGCCTATCTCTTGCTTCCCTAGCACAGGAATGTTGGTGTCACCATATCCAGACTTTACCTGAGCCTGCAGAGGAGTGATTGAGTGCAGGTAAGAAAGCTCTTGGGTTGTGGTGCCAGGCAGACTTGTGTCTAAATCCAGATGGGGACAAGTGACCAGTACATGTAGCTTTTGACTCTTGCACAGCCTTAGGAAAGTGGCTTGGGACTAAACCCCTTTTCTCCCAAGAGAAAAGGTTACACTAAGCTTTTGTGGGGCACATCACTTTGCTGCAACCACCTTTTCCCCATTCCAGGCTCCAAGAGCGCTCCTTTGTTCTGCTTAAGCTTGTGCGTCATATGGCTCCTGGCCAGCCTCCCTGCTAGATCTCTTCCAGGTGGAGAGAGAGCGAGGGCCTTTACCTATGGCACAGAAGGCCATGTGAAGGTCATCATCCCGTGTTGGTGGCAGACTGAGACCTCTGGTTATAGGGGGGCAGACACCCACTGTTGAAGTTGCTCTTATTCCCTCTCATCTATGTGACTAAAGCGTGATTCCATCTGGTGTTGGGTGACTTGTGTGTTTCTTGGCGACACCTGCCAGCCGCGGAGTGGGTTGATACCCTGAGCCTGCTGCTCCTGGCAGCAGGCTTTGTTGTACCATTTACCATCTTCCACACAATGAGACTCCTCCCGGGAGGCGGAACAGAAGTCATCCGTCTGACACCATCTCTTCTTACCCTGTATGAATCTCTCCCCGGCACCCTGTGGGGAGGGGTGGTAATGCCTGTTGGGCTTGAAGGATAAATGAGGGAGTGTCTGTAAAGAGTCCAGCAGGGCTGGCAAGCACAGTGGCACCAGCACCCAGTTCTTACTTCACCCACAGCTTCACCATTGCTATTCACTATGCCCAGGGATTGTTCATAAAAATCACCGTGATGAAGACAGTCAAGATGCCGCCTGATTCCTTGAGGCTTGTAGTAACATCTGTGCCCATGTTCAAAGACCCTGTGAACCTGTCAGTTTCTGCTCCTCTGCATATTGGAACCTAAACACACACACACACACACACACACACACACACACACACACACACACACACACATACACACGAAAGCACAAAGCAGCAAGACCAATGTGAGGAGCCGAGTTGACTTGCGTTCCCTTCGTGCCAATACCACGTGGCACAATTCTGAAATGTCATTCACTGCATCTCTGTTACTAGTACCAGCCCCCTCAGAGTATACCTCCCAGGACCCCTGGGATCTGGGACAGTCAGGGCTCTTCATAGAAATCATGCACACTGGAGCTACTTTGTTGTACCTTTCTCTTCGCCCCTCCTTGTAGGGAGCTAGGATAAGTTTAGATTTTTGGGTGTCAGGCTTTCTGCCCTCACTCCCACAGAGCGGGGTATTTCTGACAATGCTGGAGATGGCTGCGTGTCATGTGTCACCTGTGATAGGAACAGGGCGCGGGTGGAGCTGGAGGCAACAGTGCTCCTCTGAGCACTGACATGGTTGGGGTCTCCCTGAACCAGAGCAACCCACCCACACTATGAGTCTTCTGTACTACTTGGGGTGCCTAGGAGTTATTTGTTGCCTTTTGGGTCACTTCCCAGTTCTTGGGGAACCCACCTTCCAGCTTACTGGCTACAACACTAAAAATGACCCACAGGAACCATTCCAAGTAATGTCAAGCTGGGGTGACAGTTCTTTGAATCCCGTGCTGTCCCCGAGGACTTTGCTCCCAGCAGCCCCGTGGGGAGAGCTGTTCTGGAAGCTGCACGCGGTCATGACGGGGCAGGTGGGGGGGTGGAGGGCTGGGGAAACGCTGCAGCCCAGATTGTGCGGAGAATGGAAAGAGTGAAATGGAGAGGAAAAGGGACAAGACATTCCTGAGCACACCAGGGACAGCTAATGGAGGGAAATAACGTGGCTAATTACGTCTCTGAAGGCTATCCATTCCAAAATAAATTTTTAATGAAAAAATAATGCATGCTCCCTGCAACTTAAATCTGGTGGCGAAGGGAATGAGCTGAGCCTCTCCGTGCAGCCAAGAGCAGTGATGTGTATCTCGGAGCAACAGTGCCTTCCTTGCAGGTCATTTCCCTGATGTCCTCAGCCCCAGCAGGCATTTGAGGCAGGGTTCCACGGAAGCCAAAGGAATGGAGCAAGGCAAATTCACATCCATTCCAGGAGCGACTCCCTCACACCATGCATGCTCAGGTGTGTCTGCTCTTCTTGCGCCGAGCTTCCTCCAGGAAGGGACCCTTCCAGCTTCCTCCTCCACCTTCTCTGCCAGGGAGGGCTGGATCTTAAATACAGGGGTATAGAGGTGAACTCTTTTTTTTTTTTTTTTTTTTGAGATGGAAGCTATTATCTTTGTTTAGTAAGTGAGGCTGGGAGAAAATGAGCCCTTTCCCTTCTCTGAGACAATCTGTAGACCCGAACATGGAGAGAGAAGCTGGAGAGTCAGAGTCTGACACAACTGGACTCATGTTCTAGTCTTAGAGCGGATTTGTCATACGGTCCAGGGCAAGTCACCATTGCCTGTGGAATGGGGCCCTTGCTAGATTTGCTGTGTGGTCTAAGTCATCTCCATAAAGCCCTCAGCTTACAGCACTCAGCTCGCAGCAGTGTCTTAGCACATTGCAAGCATGCAGGAAACAGTGGCTCTTTGGGGGTAGTGTGTTCTAGAAAACACTGAAGCAAATCTTGAACCCCTTCATGAAACTTGTGAGACTTACAGCCTGTCTGTGGCTGAGGTGGACAGCAAGGAACATTGGGTCAGCTGGGGAGTCACTGAGGCTGCTGCTGGCCCTTGACCTCAGAAAGACTCTATGATCAAGGGGTCAGTCCTTGTTCCAGTGCTTGGGAGGCCAAAGGGTGGAGGCAGCAGGAAGCCCTGGAAAAAGAGGCTGATGTGCTCTAAGGCTCAGAGGAACCCAAAACACATGGGCCTCAGACATTCTAGCATTTTGTGACACTCCTCAAATTTAGGAGTCTGTGAGCACCCCTAAATCTATGAGCACCTCTAAAAGTCAGGATGCCGTGCTTCCAGTTCACTCCTCAACATATTCAGAGCCACGGACACAAAATATGTGCCCAGATCTGCACACTACACATTGCAACATGCCTGCACTTCCATACTTCCCTAGACAGTTTCCTCTGGGGAGAGCCTACACTCTGCAGTATCCTGCATATGTGCTCACAACCTGCACACGTGTGCACACATACAGACATACACACATACACACACAGACACATACACAAACACACAGAGACACAGTCATACAGACACACACACACATACACAGACACACACAGACACATACACAGACACACACACACAGACACAGTCATACAGACACACATACATAGACACATACACAGACACACACACAGACACAGTCATACAGACACACAGACACAGTCATACACACACACACACAGACACAGTCATACAGACACACACACAGACACATACACAGACACACACACACAGACACAGACATACAGACACACACAGACACAGACATACAGACACACACACAGACACAGTCATATAGACACACACACACACAGACACAGTCATACAGACACACACAGACACAGTCATATAGACACACACACACACACACACACAGACACACATACAGACACAGTCATACAGACACACACACACAGACAAATACACAGACACACACACACAGACATACAGACACACATACATAGACACATACACAGACACACACACAGACACAGTCATACAGGCACACACACACAGACACAGCCATACAGACATACACACACAGACAGTCATACAGACACACACACACAGACAAATACACAGACACACACACACAGGCATACAGACACACACACACAGAGACATACAGACACACAACACAGACACAGTAACTCACAGGTCCCCCAATGAGCTCCCTTTACAAGGAAAGCACATGTGGGCCTTGGTGGTCATGGTGGCAATTCCCAAGAGAAGCCATCTCTAGTGAAATTCTAAGGGGCCAAGGAGGGAGTGGGCAGGAGAAAGGCTTACGAGGGACACAGCAAAAGGGACCCCAGGACTACTGTGTTGGGGTTGGAAGAGATCAAGGAGGACGCTGAAGCTTAGCAATGGCACTTTGGGGACCCAAGGACAAAGAAGTTTGCAGAGCTGAGCTGGCTCCCTCCAGGCATCCTGCAGATGCCGAGACACAGGAGATATTTCTTCCCTGGTTCCAGCACCATGCTTTCCCATTTCTGGAAATAGTCCATTCTTCATGCCTGGCCCACTCCGGGAGAGAACTCATGTGACTTAAGGAGACCTATTGAGCTTCAGTACAAGCTACAAGGTCCTGACTTTCCAGCCAGGAACTCAGTAGCTTCCAGGATCTGGGATTCTAATTCACATCAGTCCTGTCTTCCAGAAGTTCATCTCAAGCCACGATTTGGTCAGTGGATGGATGCGGAGATCACCTCATGGCCTACTCATAGCAATTGTGCTGCTGGGATTCGCAGCCATTCTTGGGGTCTGTCTCTGAGAGGCAGCAGAGAAGTAGGGGACCTGACTTGATCTGAGTTTGAAATGCTTCCACTCTGCATCTTGGAGAGTGACACTCTCCCCCACTGTCCACAGGAAGACATTTGTCCTGTCCCTACTGGTACCCCATATCCCCTCACCTACCAGTCCCTTCTTCATTCCTCCCTCCCCAGGATGCAGTGATCCTGTAAACCTCTCTGGTCCACAGTCCCTGAACCAGCTAGAGGCAGTGCTGATGGAAAATGTTCCTGCCGTTCCCCAGAGGACAGAGCCTTCAGGCTTGGGGTGCAGCTTAGCCTGCAGAGCAGCCCTCTGCACTCATGAGATTATGCAGGAAAATGTTCGGTGGAGACGAAGAGGAGCCAGCCACGCCAAGATTACAGGGGCAATTACTTTGCAGAAGCATTCGAGAAAGACAGTTCTGCAGCCTGAACTTACCTGCCCTGTCCACAGGCCGGTCTGCACTACAGAGTTTTAAACTGTGCCCTGAAAGCATTCAGGGCAACTGTACTTACTGGAGAAAAGAAGCTCCAGAGAAGGGCAGTAACTTGCTCAAGGTCACACAGCATATCAAAGGCAGACCTGTAACTAGAATCCAGTCTCCTGCCTCCTGGCCCAGCAACTTTAGATCTCAGCAAAAGGTGATGTTTGAAAGCAGACTTTGAAGAGAAAAGAGGGAGTGCCTGGGCAAGGAGGGAGGGGGAGAGGGGCTGAAAAGAGAGTCTCCGAGGGCCTGCTTTCTTGGCACTTAGCATTCATTACCTTCTCCTCCTTGTGTCTGACACTGATCCAAGAGGAGGTCAGAAAGTGACAGATAACACATATGCCCCTGGCCCCAGGGGTGGCAGGGAGGCAGGGCAGTGCAGTGCAGGGCAGGGCCAGGCTGGGTTCTGCCTGCTCTCACTCTGGGTTTCTTGGTCTGCAGCAGCACATGACACACTGTACTGTGCATAGGCTGAGATAAGAGGGAGGATTGATCTTCCTGCTGCTTCAAAGAGAACCGAAGCTAGCCCGGTCCTTGCTATGGATCAAAGTTCTGCAGAGATGTCTGTGTGTACCCAGCCCCCACCCGGGGCTCTATGGGCAAAAGCCCTGCTCCTATTATGCTGCAGACCTTCCTCCAGCCTATTTCAAGCTGGACAACCCCTACCTTCCAACCAGGGGCCCAGGGGCCCAGGAGCCCAGGGGCCCATGAGCCCAGGAGCCAGGGTTCCAGTTCCCATAGCATGTCTCCTGGGTCATGTCTTCCTAGTTAGTGAATGTCTAGAGAAGTGATGCAGAGAGAAGTTAAGTGACTTGTCTACAGACACATGCTAGTTATCTCTAGGAAAAACCCATCCTCTCTCTCTCTCTCTCTCTCTCTCTCTCTCTCTCTCTCTCTGTGTGTGTGTGTGTGTGTGTGTGTGTGTGTGTGTGTGTGTGTGTGTATGTGTATGCATGATGTCAGGGAAAGCCAGAAGACCTCATTCTTGTGAGCATATGTTTGTATGTTCATGCGTTTGTATGTGTATGTGTTTGTTTGTGTCTGTGTGTGTGCACATGTCAGTCAAAGTCAGAAGACCTCATTCTTGTGTGCACGTGTTTGTATGTGTGTGGTCATGTGTGTGTGCATGTCGGTGGAAGCCAGAAGACTTTTTGGGTGTTGTTACTGAAGATCCATCCACCTTATGATATTTGAAACAAGGTCCCTTTCTGGTCTTGAGCTTGCCAAATGAATGAGGCTGAAGTGTCCAGCAAGCCCTAAGACGCCCCGGGGCTGAGATTACAGCGTACCACTCTCAGATTATCCTGAGTGCATTCTGGAGCTGGAACTCGGATCCTCGTGTTTACAAGGCAAGCACTTGACCAACTGAGCCATCTCTCCAGCTCTAGAAAGACCCCAGCTTTTCTGGATTTGTTCTTAGAAAACCCATCTGGTAGTGGAGACATGTTCCTTTCTCAGAGGCTGTGGGATCAACAAGCAAGTGTACATACACCCACCACCAACACCACCAAAACCCATGGAATTAACCTGTGGGAAAGAAGGACGGGGCTGCTTCTAGGATGTTTTCTTTTAGAAATTCTCATTGTAAAAGGAACCTCCTTCCTTTTTTTAAAATAAAGTCTCATTTTGTAGCACTAACTGGCCTGGAACTCTCTTTGTAGAGCAGACTGGCCTTGAAAACTTACAGAGATGCATCTGCCTCTGTCTCCTGAGTGTTGGGATTAAAGGTGAGCACTACCATGCCCAGCTTAAGATTTATTTTTGGTTATGTGTAGGAGCAGGTGTCTGTGTGGTGCAATCCAGGCACGTGAGTCCACAGAGGCCAAAGGCATCAGATCCTCCTGGAAAGAGGCTGACAGAGGGTTGTGAGCCACACGACTTGGGTGCTAGGAACTTGGGTCTCTTTGCAAGAGCATTACATGCTCTTAGCCACTGAGGCACCTTGCCAGCCTCCCAAATTCTTACCTTGTGAGAAACCTTATTTCTCCATTTTGAATTGCCTCCTTTGTCCTGTCTTTTCCAGACATTGCCCCCCCCCCCCAAATCACACCAGATTCACCTCTTTGCAAATAGCGTTCTGCCTGGTGTGGAAAAAAATATTCTTCAAAGCAGTGCAAATCCCAAAGTCCTTACGTCAATTACAAGCTCCTTGCCTAGGTAGGGATGGACTATTTGAATGCTACTGGCTTGACCTTGTTCAGGCAACCCCAGTTGCCAAGTTCATGAGTGTGTAGACCCTGTAATGGTCCTGTCGTGACTGGAAGACAACCTGCAAGACTTGCTTCTCTCCTTTGCCTGTGTGTGTCCCAGGGGTGGAAACCCTGAAAAGCCTGTGACCTTGTGGCCAAGCACGGGTCCCTGGGTCAAACCTTGGAGTGCCTCAGGCTCCTTAAGCTCACAGGTTTGGATTCCATGGCAGTAGTGTCTTGTTCCACATGCCTACGCTGTAGTCCTTTGCTGGCTGCATAGACAAAGGCTGCCCCATGAGATGCTATCTCCCAGTGACATGAGAGTCATCTTGGTTTCTGTGAGCACAGTGTTGAGTTCACATGGTGACAGCCACTTAACATCGTGTTTCTATGACTATGTTCCTGTGCACACTGTTTTGGAGGACTTTTCAAAACATAGTGCCCTACTTTCTTGCAATTTTGTTTTGCATAGTTTCAGCTATGTTTTATTAATCGTGATTTTTGAAAACACCAAACAAATTCATAAAGAAACAATGTGTGCGTTTGGAATCATGCAGCATTCTTAGTAGCACCATGAATCCTTTCCATGTCCTGGAAAGACCATCCCCTCAGGACAGGGCTGTCCATTTTTCCAGGCTTGGCAAATAGGATATGTTGAAAGAGAAGAGACCAAGTGCACAGGACTTTTTACCACATCTTATTGTAACATTTGTTAAATTGTTCTGTTTTATTGTTAGCTGCTATTGTTAACCTCTTTCCACATCTAATTTACAAAAGTCAACTGTGTAAGGTTGGTTGGCATGGATGAGTGCGTAAAGACCCTTGTCACAGAGCCTAACAACAACAACCATTCCATCCCTGGAACATACACAGGCAAAGGAGAGAAGCAAGTCTTGCAGGTTGTCTTCCAGTCATGACAGGACCATTACAGGATCTACACACTCATGAACTTGGCAACTGGGGTTGCCTGAACAAGGTCAAGCCAGTAGCATTCAAATACTCCATCCCTAGGCAAGGAGCTTGTGATTGATGTAAGGAGAGTCAGTTTTCTTTAAGGATGTGGCCCCTGTAGGTGAATCAGGTTCTACAGTATGTTCCCATATTGATGTATGAGTATATGAGTATATGGACTTCAAATTGGTTGGTTATTAAAAAGAGGAGGGAGGCAAGAAATTATCTGAGAGTAGGGACAGTGGGGGTGGATCTGGGAGAAGTTGGGGAAAGGAATGGAGATGAATATGATCAAAATATGTTGTATACATGTATAAAATTCTCAAAGATTTAATAAAAATAATGTATTTTTAAAAATCATTGTATGGAAAGCTTAGTATAGCCACAGTTCCAGTACCCACTAGAAACATAGCCCCATAGACGGGAGAGGGTGATCATAACTCTGTGACTTGTTTTTTGTTTGTTTCCACTCTAGACAGAGAGCATGGTTATGTTCACTGTTAACTTGATTTTAAGTTAAGGTTTGTGTTATGCCTCAGAATACCTTCCAATATTGGAGAATTTTCACATTCTGCACATTCTGCTTGTCAGATCCAAACATCAATCCCACTGCGTTTGACAGTGTGTTCATGTCTTCTGTGTCCCCACCGATTCCCCTCGACTTCTCTATCCACTTTTGAGCTGTGATGGCTGAACGCCTCCCAGTTCTGGGAGATTGCTCTGTTTTCTACTTCCTCCTTCAGTTCCTGCATGCTTTGAAGTTCTATTATTAGACAAGCCTCCTCTAGGACTGTGTGTCTTCTACATAAAGTGATTCCTTTATCCTTGTGTAAAATCCCTCAACATGAATCTTCCTATGATATCTATTGTCTGATATTAAAATAGCCATTCTAGTATTTTAAAATTTTGTAACAATTTACAATATATATTTTGTTCTTATGGTTTTTTTTTTTTGGTATGAATAATGGGTTATGGTGAGGCACAGTCTCATGCTGCTAGGGTGACCTCAAAGTGACTGCAGTCTGACCTTGAACTCTTGATTGTCCTCTCTCCTTCTCCCAAGTCCTAAGATTACAGGCATGTGCCAGCACACCTAACATGCCTTTTTTTCTTTTAGCCTGTTTGTATCATTATATTGAGAATGCATTTGTTTGTTTGTTGAGACAGGGTCTCTCTATGTAGCCCTAGCTGTTCTGGAACTCACTATGTAGACCAGGCTGGCCTTGAATGCACAGAGATGTACCTGCCTCTGTCTCCCTAGCACTGGGATTAAAGGTGACCACGCCTAGCTTTAGAGTACATTTCTTATGGCTAGCATACAGTGAGTTGGGTCTTAAAAAAAATCTAACCCTGAAATCTTAAAAACTTATGTTTTTAAGCCATTTATATTTAATACATTCACATGGTTGGGATCAGTTCACCAAATTTGTTATTTGTTTCTTCTGTTTTTAATTCTTGTTTTCTCTTTTCTGTCTTATTTTGGATTTGACTATAGTGTCACCTTTTAAATTTCTCTGTTAGCTTGTTGTTGTTTGTTTGAGACTGTGAGACTGTCTCATGTAGCTCAGTTTGGCCTCAAGTCTACGTAGCAGGGAGTTACAGGGGCAGGAGGGGGAGGGACTCGGACTTTGGATTGTTCTCCCTCCATCTCCCAAGTGCTGGAATTATAGATAGGTATGACTACCACACCCCAGATCTCTGTTGGCTTTTTTCTTCATCTTTTTGTACAGTTTCATTTAGAAAAGTGTAGTGTGTGTGTGTGTGTGTGTGTGTGTGTGTGTGTGTGTGTGTGTAGGGGTGAGGAGTAAACATGCCACTAAGCATTATGGAGATCAAAGGACAGCTTTGTGAAGTCAGGTCTCACCTTTTACCATGATGCAGATTCCAGGTATTGAACTCAGGTTTCCAGGCTTGTACTTTTTTTTTTTTTTCCCGAGACAAGGTTGGTTTCTCTGAATAGCCCTGGCTGTCCTGGAACTCACTTTGTAGACCAGGCTGGCCTCCTAAGTGCTGGAATTAAAGGCGTGCACCACCACTCCCGGCAGGCTTGTACTTTTTAACCCACTAGGTCATCTTAAGAATACTGACTGCCCTTCCTGAGGTCCTGAGTTCAATTCCCAGCAACCACATGGTGGCTCACAACCATCTGTAATGGGATCTGACGCCCTCTTCTGGTGTGTCTGAAAGTGGCTACAGTGTACACATACACATAAAATAAATAAATCTTTTTAAAAAATGCATACCCAATACTGCACAGAATAGTTGGAGTTAATTTTACTATTCAAGTGGAATTTGGAAACCTTAAAGCCACATAGGAACCTTTTACTTCCTCTCTTTGTTGCAGTTGTTACAGTTACATCTGTATTACATCTGTACAGTCACATCTGTATTAATTAAACCCTTGCCCTATTATGGCTTACTGCTTGCTTTCAACCCTCCTGTGTATTTAAAGGTACCTGGTTGTATGAGCCAGCTTTCCACAGCTCTGACAGAATGCATGAGGTAATTATAAGAAGGTTATTTGAAAGCTTTGGAAGCTTTGGCCTGTGACTGGGTGACATTTTGTTTGGGGACCTGTGGATAAAGCAAAACCATTTGCATCATGAGCCAGAGAGGAAGGGATAAGTGTCACATCATTCTCTCGAGGTCATCCCTAATGACCTGAGGACTATTCCCTGCCTCCTAAAGATTCTATCCTGTCCAAACAGGGCTACCCTGGAGACCAAGCCGCAGTACACCAGGCCTGGGGGGTGGGGGGGGGGGTCAAGATCCAAATGCTAGCACCAGATATTCTCATTTTCTTTCTTTCTTTTCTTTCCAGTAAGGTTCCACATTTCCTTCAGTGATAATGTTTCTCTCTCCCCCAAAGAATTTCTGTTAGCATTTCTCTTAGTGCTGGCAAAGAATTCTCTTCATTTTCATCTATCTGAAAATGACTTCACATGGCCTTAGAAACACTGATACAGAATTCCGGGTTAACATTTCTTTTTGTCTGAGCATGGGCGATGTTATCACCAGCTTTGGCTTCTGGGGTTCTGATGAGAAATCTTCAGTTATTGAAGTGTTTTTCCACTTGTATGTAATATATTGTTTTCCTCTGGCTGCTTCTGATAGTTTCTTCCCCCCCAATTTTAGTAGTTTAAGACGTATTTGGCTCAGATTTTCTCTGAATTTATTCTTGTTGAGGTTGAACTGCTTGACTCTATAGATTTATGTCTTTTCACTAAGGCTGAGAAGTGTTTACCATTATTTTGTCAAGCTTCTGCCTATGTGAGACAAAGTGGCTGGGGCGCCAGGCCTCCTGTTCAGTCCTTCCAATTACCTTTCTCTGTTGCTCAGGTTAGATTATTTCTGTAGGGCAACTTTATTGACTCTTTGTTCTATTATCTCCACATTTTTACTCAGCCTACCAAGTTATATTTTTCAGTTATTGTCTGTGTGTCTCTGTGAGTGTATGTCACATGTATGCAGGTACCCACAGAGACAAAAACTGCCGTCAGATCCCCTGGAGCTGAAGTTATAGGTGTTTGTCAGCCACTCAGTGTGGGTACTGGGAACCAAACTCTGGTCCTCTGGAAGCACTGTTGACCACTGAGCCACATCTCCTGACTTGTTACTGTAATTTTTAGTGATAAAATTTATTTGTTACACACACACATGCACATATACACACATGCACATACACATACATGCACATACATGCACACACACATGCACATACACAAACATGCACACACACATACATACATACATACATACATACATACATACATACATACAGACAGACACACACACATTGTTAATAGCCATGTTAAAGCTTTTATTGATACTTCCATCACCTGGACCTCCTTGGGGCCAGCATCTGTTAGGTGTCTTCTCCTTTGAGAGCAGTTGAGGTTGGACTAAGATGGGGCATTTGGCTCTAATGTAATCAATCTGCAAGACCAGACCTGTCTTCTGATTTGAGTGAGTTTGACATCCGTAGCTGAAGGGATGTCACATACAGACTTCAGTGAATCTTTTCTCCAGCTCTCTGTGAATTCCCTTACATTCTCGGGCTTTCTGAGACCCTTTTTCAGGATCCTTGAGCCAGAAGAAGCCTAGGAGTTTAACCTCCTCATATTCCCCCAATCCGATTCTGCGGTGACTCAAGAAGATCAAAGAACACAGAAAATTAAGAACATTTCCCTGAGCTCCAAAGGGCCCCTGTCCTAGTCACTCTTCTATTTCTGTAACGAGAGAGCATGACCAAGGCAGCTTAAAGAAGAGAAGGTTATTTAGAGTTTACGGTTTCGGAGGCTGAGTCCATGATCATGGTAGTAAGAAGCACAGCAGCAGGCAGGCAGGCATGGTGTGGAGCAATGGGAGAGCTCTTACCTTGAGATACAACCACGAGGCAGAGAGTGCTAACTAGAACAGTTCAGGCTTTTGAAACCTCAAAGCTCTCCCCCAATGACACACTTCTTTCACCAAGGCCACACCTTCTAATCCTTTCCAAACAGTTCCACCTACTAGGGTCCACGCATTCAAATATGTGAGTTTATGAGGCTATTTTCATTCAAACCACCACAAACCTCCTTTTCCAGAGAGCAGGTTCTTCTCCCAAACAAAACTCAAGGATGAGCTGGAATGTAGTTCCCGATTGGAATTTTCCTTGGGGCAGGATCAGGAGCGTTGCAGGATATTTGGTCACACTGTGAACCCCGAGATTGTGTTGTTTACTGGGAAATCCTATTTCTAGTTGTGGTGAGGCTCAGCCTTAGCACACAGCTTTAAATCCTCTGGCTGGAATACAGACATGCCCTTAGTACACACCTTTAATTCCAAGCAATGAAGGTAAAGTTAGTTTGTAGAAGGAAGCACCCATGTTTGAAAGTGATGTCTAATTGATTGGCAGATGAATCAGAGAAAGATTTGACAGAATAGGATATGCCCAACTCTCAGAAGAAGAGGAAAAGGAAGCTACTTAAGAGGCAATGCAGAGAAAAAGAGGAGGCAGTTTTACCAGGAGAGTTTTACAGAGACAGGTTGAAGAGAGAATAAGCTAGACACAGGTGAAGACAGATGAGCCAGAGAATGAGAAGGAGCCAGAAGATTAAAACAGATTGCTGGAGTTAGTTTTAGTCAGGCAGAGCAAATTCTGAAGAGGCAGAGAGAGAGAGAGAAAGAGGCCAGAGTAAATGAGTTAGCTTGGAGAGGAGTTTGAGCCAGCCAGCTAAGTTGATCCAGCCAGCTGGCCATCAACAAACAAACAAACAAACAAACAAACAAACAAACAGACAAAAACTGGAAAGGGTGAGCATATTCAGCAGTAGGCCTCAGAGGCTGAAAACATTCCAGGCCTAGATCAGATTATACAGAGACGAGAAGCTCCCAGGACTAGGCCTAGGTTAGCAGACAGAAGCAGTAAACTGAGATGGCAAGTACTACAGGAGAATACAAGTTAACATTTACACAGGAGAGCCGGGCGGGGGAGGAAGCCGTGGTGTGCAGCTCTGTTACTTCCTCTCCCTGCAGGTCCCTGTCCTCAGTCCCTTGGCTGGAAAGATTATTATTTTTTTTTGGAAACAGTTTTTCTTATGCTTCTATGAAAGTCTAGGTTTGACTTCTTAAAATCCAAACTGGTAGATATGAAAGGAACAACAGCAACAAATAAAACAAAACAAAACAAAAAAACCAAAAGACCAAAAACAAAAGGCACTCCCCAGAAAATTCACTGGTTTTTTTTTTTTTTTTTTGAGTGTTTGTCTTGCATCCACCAGCTATTGTTTATTTTCCAGAGTCTTAGACGGTGCTGTATTTACTCCTGGGTTTTATGCCAGGGTTTTTATTTGTAAGAAATGGGAGCAAGAGAGAGAAGTGTGCTTAACTCCATCTTAGCTGTAATCACAAGGCTATAGAGAGGTGATTTCAAGCTGAAAGGGACGGGAGAATTTGACTAATTTCGCAAGCCGTGTTGCAGTGTTTACAGCGATGCAAAAGTCGCTCTATTTATACATTTAATTTATTAGATTTTACAGCACTTTTCCAAGCACATGATGAAAAGGGGGTTTGGTTGTTCAATTAGACATTTAAGTTACTTAGGAAAAATCAAATAGATTAAATGTTTAAATGCAGTTGAAATGGTTTAAGCAAATTTAATTAAGTTGTACATGGGGCTGATTGTTTAAAAGAGTATAGTTTTTTTCAACTCAAGTTAATCAAACTTTAATTGAAGAGAAGTAAAGGTCTCTTGTTCTTATTTTATTACATTTATAAATAGAACTATGAGATTGGGTATGCGGAACTTAATTCTTTAAAAAAAGCTGTGCTTTAATATGTGTATCCTTAAATTGAATATTAGTTCTGAAAAGGTAACTATAAAAAGTATTTTTATATGCACGCCCCCTCCCCCTCATACTGGGAAAGTCTCATGACAGGGGCTCACCACCTCCGCTCTCAGGCAGCTCCCACAGTTGGGAAGGTGGCTGTCTTTCCATCTGGAATCCACATGCAGCCTGCAGGGCCTTCTGGAGACCATCAGCAGGAGATACTGTCATGCCTCAGTTTCCATATCTATAAAATACAAATTAAAATATAAAAACAGAGACCTACTTGGAAGAGGCTTGTTTTGTTTTGTTTTGAGAATAAGGTTGTGTGTAGCCCAGGTTGGCCCTGGGCTCATGGTATAGCTGAAAATGAATTGAACTTCTGATCCCCCTGCCTCCATCTCATAAGTCCTGGGGTTACAGGGTAGGAATGCACACCACGCCCACCCAGTTTGAGACAGTGCTGAGGTCAAGGCCAGGATTCTGTGCATGCTGGGCAAGCACTGCCCCCTCCCAAATGAGCTATACTGAAGGTCCAATGAGATGCCTGTAAGATGCACATGTGTGTAGCTTGTTAGGCACAGAAAGTAGTGGTAGAAGTTGAGAAGCTGCTTCTGACTCTGGCGAGTCAGCTCCTGAAGGGCACTGTGAGAGGCAGGAAAAAGCCGGGCAGAAGGGAAAGTCTGGGAGCAGAACCCACTCTTTGGTCCCGCTGCATGCAGCCGCCTCCCTGGTCCAGCTGTTCCTTACGGTGCAGGTGGCTGCCTTGTGCCCTCAGGTGGTGGCAGAGGAAGAGAGCTTTGGTCTCAGAGAGCCTCATGCTGTTCTGGAGTTTTACCATTTTCTCCTGGGAGGTTTGAAAACAACAACAACAACAACCTTCCCAGGATCTCCATGCTTGGAGAACTCAGGTCACGTAACCGGTGGCTTTGAACAGTGACTGAGGCACTAGGCAAGATATGCACTCGGGGCTGCATTACATCGCAACAGTGTGTCTTCTTCCACAGTGGAACTGATGGCCTGGGGAATCCAGTTAACCTTTACTCTGGTTTTCTAGCTTGCTTATATTGAATCATCTGAGGAGCAGGTGGCTGAGGTTCTAGTCTTGAAGCTCCATGCTTAAGCAAAGCCCCCCCTCTTGCCTGGGTCTCAGTTTCTTCATCCCTACATTGCATGTGACCATCTCCCTTCTCCATAGGCCCCCCATGGCTCAGGCTGCCCATGGCTGCAGAAAGCTCAGTCCTGGAGGTCAGTTTGCACGGACCGCCAGGCAGAGTTCTCTGCCCTGTCTCACCCTGGCAAGAATTTGGTTGCCTTGTGCTTTGATGGCCTAGTGATGGCTTGCAGCCTGGCAGAAGTACACAGATGTTCATGGGCTCGTGTCTGAGTCACCCGTTCATTAACCCCATGCTCCCTCTTACAGAGCTATTGTGATAGAAGCAGAAGGCTCTAGGGCTCTCAGTGCCACCCCCATGTCCTTCTGAAGTCCTCGCCAGCTGCTGTCTGCTTCCCTGTTGTTGGGATTCTGAGCACGGGGGCTCTGGTCCTAAGAACTGGAATGTGGAAGTGAGAAGGTTTCTGGAGCTGGCTCTTGCCTCTGGGGCCATGGGACCTTAGTCCACTGGGTTCATGCTCACTGCCACCGCAACTATAGCTCATAAGGACTGGATGGAGTTCCCTCCTTGCATTAGCCTCCGCCACTGTCTCCACCACTGAGCATCTGTACTGTACTCCTGCTCCCGCTCACACTCTGTCATGCTTGGGCCCCTCTCTGTTCTCTGGGTAAATTGTTCCCAAGTAGGAAGCCCAGGAAGCCCATCTTCTCTAACTCCCTGACATCTATGCCCCAAGTTGGGCTCAAGAAGGATGGATAGCTGAGGAACAGGGAGGGTCAAGGTGGGGGTGAAAAGGCCAGGCTTTAGCTGTGTTCCTCAAAGCCCACCACCACAGAATTCACAAAAGATAAACACAAGGCCCTACAATGAGAGCTCAGGCACACTGGGCCCTAGAGAGGAAGAAAAACCTCTCTGGTCTTAATATTGAATTTATCTTCTAGGTGATCTGAGTCTTAGGGTTTCGGAAGTCATCCCCAGGCCTCAGGCCATTTCACAGAGTGGGCTTCATCATCTTACACACAGAAGGAACAACCAGCATCCAAAGAAGAGCAGGACTTCCCAAGGTCTTAAACATGTCGGGGCAGATAGCTACACAGTCTGTTTCCAGCCTCTTGATCTTTGTGTCTAGCTTTTGCAGGGGCAGGGAGTGGGAGGAGGTGGTGCCAGAGCCAAGCACTGACTCCCAGCCCCTCTGCATCTACCCCAAATTCTTCCATGCTTCCCTTAAGCCTTCTCTGCTGAGGGGACAAGGGAAGTGGTGGGGCGGGGGGCACAGTGGAGAAACAACAAATTTGAGCCCTTCCTGAGATAGAAGGTATTTGGAGCCCTGGACATCTATCATTCCTACATCCTAGAGCCCCCTATATCCTAGAGCCCTCTACCCCCAGTCTTAGGGACCCCAGTAACTCCTATCCCAGGCTCCTTCCTGTTGTCTCAGGGCGAGGAGACATGCTGCGAGTACCTTTGGAGCCGCCCTAACTCCACAAGGTCCTAGAGCTGAGGCTGGAGTGAGCTGTAAGTGGTTATGCTGGCGGGAAACTACAGGTTCTAGCCCTGAAGCTTTGGCCCACCCTTTAAATGTGGGTCAGGTTGGCCTCTGGCTCCTGAGGTCTTGCCTCCATGCTTGTGTGAGCTGCAGTGGACACAGCTCCCTTCTCTGGTTAGTTTTGCACTGCCCCATTTTCCTCTCCTTTTCTCATCTGTCTCTAGAGTGTTCAAGTGGGGGGGGGGGGGAAGCAGCCAGTCAGCATTCTTTCTTACTAGCCCGGCAGAAGCTTCAGGGAGCAGAGCCTTTTGAGTGTGTGTGTGTGTGTGTGTGTGTGTGTGTGTGTATGTGTGGTGTGTGTGTGATATGTGTGTGAATGTGTGTGTGGTTTGTGTATGTGGGGTGTGTGTGTATGTGTGATGAGCGTGTGTGATATATGTGTAGTGTGTGTATGTGTGTGTATGTGGTGTGTGTGTGTGTGTGTATGTGTGTGTGTGTGTGTGTGTGTGTGTGTATGTGTATGTCTGGTATGTGATTATATGTGTGGTATGTGAGTATATGTGGTGTGTGTGTGTTTCCTAAAGATAGGCCTTTGCCCTGCCATCCTCCCCCCTCCCAGGACACTCAGGGACCCAGCCTTGCCCTAGGAGAGAGCTTGCAGAAGAGATTCTTGCCGATGTTTAGGCCTCATTATCTGACTGGCAGTTCCGGAAATGGAAGGTGCTGACTGTCAAAAGAAGCCAGGCCAACTCATTAGCTGCCACTAACTATGCAGGGGAGAGTCAGCAGGTGGGAAACTCTGACATACAACATGGCCAAGGAGGAATGGTGGGAGGAACCAGGCCAGAGCTCACAGAAGACTGGAAACACAGATGCTCAACACTGGCAGGGAGTGGGGCAAGCAGCTCATTATACACAGGGGGAAACTGAGGCTCAGAGAAGGGCAGGCCCCTGCCAAATGTTTTAGAGCAATCAGAAACTGAAAACGAACCTCGAAGGGGTTTCCACTGTGGCTATTAAGGATGGAGCATGCCAAAAATCAGTAGCTGGAAACCGTTCATCTTGATTCCTTGCCCCATTTGGGACACTGTGGGCAGCAAGCCCTGTGTGAAGAATTAGAGAGACCTGGGTTGCACGGGGCTTCTCCCTCTGTAGCCAGGAACTATTTGTTGTCCCCGAGATAGGACAAACCCACATTCTAAAAGTGTCATTGACGAAACTGCTGGCAGAGCACAATGAGACATGGGACAACAGTGGGGACAAAAAGGGGCATCTTATTCACCTATACCCTGCTCCATTCCCAAAGGACTCATTGTAGCTGTGACATTGTGAGCTCATGAAGGCTTCAGGGCATGACCTGGTCCTAAGGGTGAATGGAATTCAAAGAGGACAAGATAGGGACAGGTGTTGAGCCTGTGCAAAGATATGAGATATGCATGAGATGTCAAGTGGAGGGGCAGCAGAATGGCTGACTAGAGATGGTTCACTCGACTGCCAGCTGCCAGGCTACTGTGAGCTCCATTGTGGACAAACGTGTCCTTCTAGAAGCTGGCTTTAGTCACTATACGGTCATGTTAATGCTGTGTCGCAGACTGTCCCAAATACAGTGGATTAAAATAGTATAGAATGTCATGCCTTACATGGCTTGGTTCTGAAAACTTGGCCAGAGAGACAAAAGAATGGAAAAAGAACGGACACACAGACAGAAAATCTGGGATCAGGTGGTCAGTGCTGACTCTGGTAGTGTACCAACTACGGCAACAACCTGGGACCTCAACACTTTTATGAATAACACGAGGAGAAGTTAGCTAGTCTCAGGTAAGGGAGGTATCTCAGGGTGTGGACATCTGGGACAAGGGACAATGCTTTCTGTGTATTCCGTCAGTGTTCACACGCTGACCAGAGAAAGGCTTTGGAAAGCTTTGCCATCCCCATTGCTCTGAGGGGTCCTTGTCAGTTCCTTGTTGGTACACACACCCACTCTGGACTTCGTTTGCTCCTTACACACTCATTCACTCAGGACTTCCTCTGTTCCCCACAATTACAGTCACTGATTCATGGTCAGCAACTGAGGCCGGCTCATCTGTCTGGTTCTTTAGTTTCCAGATGGACTCTCTCACATCTAGGATTAGGTTAGCCTTGGCTAGGTTGGGGGACTAAGGTGGCTGGCTTTCTCTGTGTGTCTTATATTCATAGGAAGGTCAGCTCAGTCATATTCTAGGTGAGAGGAGAAATCCAGGAAGCCAGACTCTTGAATACACACCCATCTCAAACTTCTGCTGACAGATGGATGCTGGTGTTTATTGGCCAAAGCAAGTCACTGAAGTGGCTGACCCAGAGTCAAGGAGTGGGTAGGTCACCTGATTCACAACAGGAGACCAAGGCAATGTTGCACAGGAGGAGCCAGGAAGAGATTGTGGGACATGGAGCATTGAAGGCATTCACTCAGTCCTTGGTCATTTGCCACCCAGCTGTGACCCAGGAATCTTGTACAGGTTCAGAGGCCAGCCTCTGAAACTCAATGGAAACTGACTTCTCTAGAGATCCCTCCTTGCCTGGGCCTGGTGGTGGTGGTTATTGTGGTAGTGGTGTGTGTGTGTGTTTGTGTGTGAGTGTTTGTATGTGTGTGTGTTGTACTTGTGGGGGGCTACCAGTTTCTTCATCACCCTTTTCAGTCTCTTTCAGGAGCACTAGAACTACCTCACATGTGGTCCCTGCTCTCCAGAAAACCTTGTTCTTTTTAGAAACACTCCTACCAGCAGTGACAAGCGACCATGGCAAGTACCAGGATCAGACACACAGGACACAGAGAAGGCCTAAGGGAAGCCCATGCCAACCACAGCATCCAGGCAAATTTGACTCAGATCCAGGGGTCTCCAGAAGTCTGGGATCTGGGAAGGCTTGAGGTCTCCACTGTCAGCAGCCACAGAGGCCCCCTGGCACTAGGGCAGGAGCTCACCTCTCTTTCCAGCCACCTGACACAGCCTTTGCTCCCACCTACTGCCTCTTCATCAGATATAACGTGATGTCACAGCTCAAGGACAAAGAGCAGAGGGAACTTGATAAAGGCACCAAAGACAGGTGGCTTAAAAGTGACTCTCCAGCTTGTTCCCCTCAGCTTCACACTAGCTTCAGATGTTTCCTCAGTCTGGTGGCCTGAGGGGCACACTCTTCACTAGGAAGGCCTTCAGTCACATATCCCTCCCCTGGAGAGCTTCAAAAGTGGTCATACAGAGCCAGCCTCCTGCTTCCCACCAGGAGCTGGAGGCTGGATCCTGCCTGCAACCTGGAAGCCCTTGGTATCTGGTCCCCTAAGCCTCTGGCTGACACCAGCTCAAGAGGCATCCTTCCTGCTGCAGGACTTCCTCTTCTCTGCAGGCGTCCCCTGGCTGTGGATCTGTCACCCACTGTGCCCACCTGGCCCAGAGCATGGCTATTCTGCTCTAAGAGCCAAGGTTCATGCCAAACTCTGCCTCTGAGAGTCTGGTTCAGTATGCTCCAGGCCTTGAGACCCTGGATGTAGCTCCCAAGCAGCTGCTAAGGGAGGGAAGGATTTTTGGGGTGGGGGTGGGATGTAGCTCAGCAGTAGAGTGCTTCCTTGCAGAGCAAGTCCCCGGGTTTGATCCCCAGCACCATAAATAAGTGAGCCAATTAATTAATTACCTGAGCGGAAATATGGAAGTGGTTTTCCTATTTTGTTTATTTACAAGAAGGACCTATAGGACAAGCCCCAGCTGTGGCTTTGATGATAATGTGGCTTTGAGAAACCTTTTTGGGTTCAAGTTCTTCTACTCTAAGGAGCTGGTCTCCAACTCAATAAGAAAACGTGTCTACCTGAAATTGCTTCATAATGCTAGCTAGGCACAGACTAGGCACTCATTTCCAAAACCTCCTTCAGCAGTCCACACAAATTGTATATTCCTCGGATAAGTCTGGGGAAAGGAAGGTGGCAGGGAGGAAGCACCTGAGTCGAGACTGTCTGCTGCTCAGTGCTCCTACTCTGCACTCAGTGTCACAGAGCTCAGGTAAAACACAGCCAGCAGGCGTTACAGGGGAGAGCATGGCCAACAGCACAAATGAAAGAAATGGGGCAGAGATGGTGGGGTGGGCAGGGAGCCAGGAAGGAGGCCTAACTTGATATTAATACTGGGGAGGCAGAGAAGATGGGGACAAGCCCAGAATGTCCCTGCCGTGGGTCCTTCCGGGACCCTGTGTATGAAACGAAGACAATAGGGCGATGATGGAAAAGATGTTCAGAGCCACAGATCATAAGTGTCCTGAGCACGGCCTGCTGGTCTGACCCTGCATTATTAACTGAATGCAATTGTATGCATTCTTAGGCCTACAAAAAGCTTTCTCTTTCTGGGGTTGTGTGCAATACAGCCTGCTTCCTCATCTCAGACACAGAAACCAGTACATCCCATATCTGCTGCCCATGGTAAAAAAACCTAGTGGTCAATGCTAAGGCCATATAAATAAGTTCTGCCCTTTATTGTTTTCTTTATCCACCAAGGCCTGTGGATGTTAACAGAGACACAGCCCCCAAGGTATACATGCGTGCATGTTCTCTCTCTCTTTCTTCTCCTCCCCCCACCGCAGGCCCACCCCCCCACCCCCCGAGTGTGTGTGTGTGAGGGCAGAGGTTGAGTTCTCTGTGGCCTCTAAATTTTCATGTTGGTATTATCCCACCTGACACCCACTCCCTCAAGTCTAACATCCCTCACTGGGGCGCCCTGATGCAGCAGTTATTTTGGCTTATGACTCTCAAGAGACAGATCTCAAGTCTAGCTGGTAGAATACTTACCTAGCATACACAAAAGCCTTGGATTCTAGCCACGGCATGGCATATACTAGGGCATGGTGGTTCAGGCAGGCCAGTAATCCCAGTCCTTAGGAGGTAGAGACATGCGGATCAGGGGTTCAAAGTCATAGCAAGTTTGAGACCAGCCTATCTGGACTACATGACACTCTGTCTTAAAAAAGAGACTAAATTATAACACTTAATTATTTATCATAAATTGTAACACTGAGGGAGACCAAATAGTCTCATCTGCCTTTTGCCAGGTATTCTTGGAGCCAGGAAGATGAGTAACATGGCCTTGGTCTTTGCTGCCACAGACTCACCTAGAAATGTCAACTGGTCTTGCAAGCCTAATGGGAGAGAAGTTGTAACATCTTAAAGGTGGGTGGGGCTGGGAAAAAGAGCACTTGAAGTCACACAAAAATCACGTTACTGTCATTTCCAGGGCATGGGGTGGGCAAAGTGGGAATTTTCTTTGTCTTGGGAAGCAGTAACTGGGGCTTCTGGGCGGTGTGAACATGGCCTGTACAGAGATAAGCAAGAGAGGCAACGCCAGCCGTCTCCGCTAAGGTAGGAATAAGTGTTTGTCAACGTATTCAGTGAGAGAGCTAGGAGACTCGGTCGCTGAGATAAGGAAAGACAGATAAATGAAGAGGTGAAAGGAGATACACACGCAGGGAGAGATGGCAAAATGGAGAGAACGGGAAAAACAACCAGAAAAAACGGAGTGAGAGCAGAAGCTCCCACCACGCCCCAGAGTAGCAACGGCTGTGCCTGCCACCAGCCACAGCCCGCCTCGAGACAGGGCTTTAATTGGGGCTGAATTCAGCCTTCTCCAGGCTGGCTATTAGTGTCACTGAGGGCAGTGTGTGCTGGCCTAAGGCTGTCAGGAGAACCGGCTGGAGTAGAGTGAGTAGTGTGTGTGTGTGTGTGTGTGTGTGTGTGTGTGTGTGTGTGTGTGTGTGTGGTGTGTGTCTCCCACCTCAAATCACCTCATGCCTCTACCACCTCCAAGTTGTCATTGAGATAAAGTTTCTCAGTGAAACCCAGAGCTTGACAATATAACTAGCTTTTTTTTTTTTTTTTTAAGCAGGGCTACACTCTATAACTCTAGAGGCCTGAAACTCTCTATCTTGACCAGGCTGGCTTCAGATTTATAAATTCATCTACCTCTGTCTCCTTAAAGCCATGCGGTCAATATGGCTAGTCTTGCTAGCCAGCTTGCACAAGGCTGGGATTAGGGGTAGGCCAGCATGTTCCTTCTACACTTAAATGGGTTTCTGAGGATCTGAATTTCGGTCCTTGAACTGGCAAGGCAAAAGCTTTACTATTGAGCCATCTCTCTACACCCACAAAACTCTCTTCAGAGGTTGAATATCTGTTCACATCTCTCTTAGTTACAGGTTCCAAGCAGTCTTTCACTTCAGGTACTTCCTTTTCTCCAGCCTTCACCTATTACATAAGAAAAAGGTTGGCCTTTGCTTTGTATTGATTCTTTGTGAATTTCCCATCATGCACCTTAATCGCACTCATCTCCCTGTCCCTCCGTATCCACCCCCCACCACTGCAACCTCCTTGTGAAAGAAAACAAATTTAAAAAAAAAATTAAAATAACAACCTAGATGTCCCTCAACTGAAGAATGGATAAAGAAAATGTGGTTCATTTACACAATGGAATGCTACTCAGCTATTAAAAGAAAAAAAAACAAGGACATCATGAAGTTTGCAGGCAAATGGATGGAACTAGAAATATCATCCTGAGTGAGATAATCCAGACCCAAAAGGACATGCATGGTATATACTCGTAAGTGGATACTAGCCATAAAGTACAGGATGCCCACGGAACAATCCACAGACTCATAGAAAGATGCTAAGTACCAAGGAGGGCCGAAGGAAGGATGGTTGAATCTTTCTTAGAAGGGAAAATAAAATAGGATCTCAGAGGTGGATGGAGAGAGGGAACTGGGTGGAAGAGGCAGTGGGGAAGGGAGTCGGGGAGGTTATACCAGATGTAGGGAGAGTAGGGGAGAGCGAATGGAAATCAAAACTCACTTGGCAGCTCACAACTGTCTGAAACTCCAGTTCCAGGGGCTCTGGTGCCTCTCCTGACCTCTGCATGTACATGGTAGACATATATACACTCACAAGCACATACATACACATAAAATAAAAATATATTTAAATATATGGGAAAATTAAGTTGAATGAGCTCCACTCCATCTCCCTCATCCATCCTAAGGAAAATTTTAGGTCTTTTCTGTACTTTTTTTCTGTAGACCTAATGTTGGTGTGTCTTAAAAAAAATGAGTCAATTAAAAATCTTGAACTGAATGCCTTAAATATATGTAGTTATGTGAAAGTAAAAGTTGCCTCTTAAGTGACCCAGCTACTTTTTAGGGATACTTAGCTTTGTGATCTTCCAGTCCTACGTACAATGAGAAGAGCAGATGAGGCAGAAGAATGCAGGTAGGCTTGAGATGATTCTTCGTTTCCATGAATCGGCAATGTCCTCCACTGAGATGACCACTAGCTGGGTGAGGTAGCCCCACTGTAAGTCTGCCAGTTGAGAGACTGAGTCAGGGGGACTTCCAGGAGTTTGAGGGCAGCTTGGTCATGGATGGATCTGAGGCCAGTTTGTTGTATGTAATGAGTCCCAGAGAGGCCCTGTCTAAAAATTAATATATCTATTCAATTAATTTATATTTTATAATTTTATTAAAATAACAATATGAATCAGCAGTTAGTTAGGTTACCCCAGACATAAAAAAGAAGAGAGCTAAATAAATATGTATTGGATACACATTTGCCCAGCAGGCACCATGTTGCATAATAAGCATCCGTACTTCCTCTGTACTATCTATTCCTCACAGAAAGTCTACAATGCTTTTGTTATCATTACAGGCTCCAAAGGAGGGAATTCCAAATGGAGAGATTAGATAACTTTCCAAGGTCACCTGGTTGGTTGGTTAGTTAAGGAATTAAGGTCCAAGTCCCAGTATGCTTACCTTTAGAGCCCATTCCCCTACACAGATGACCCTAGGAACTTTCTAGACATAAAGCTAATCATTATTATACGAGTCAATCTTCCTGGAGACATGAGGAAATAGATGGGGAGGGTGTATTTCCTCTCCCTTGGTATGCCTAGGTTTGTATAGCCAGCTAGTGAGCGGAGGTGTTAGCACGAAGCTTAATCCCAGAGGGCCAAGACTGTAGCGATGCCATAAGGTAGTCAAACGGAAGCTGATGTTAAGATGATTAGCATGCAGTGTTCATCCAAGCATGGCCTCAGACCGAGGCTTATGTGAGAGGGGAGGAAGGAAGATGGGGCGGTATCAGTGGAACTTTCAGGATATGCCACAGGATCTCCAAAGACAAGGTGACTCTTGAGAGCTATGCAGTGTTGGGGAGAGAAAAGAGGGCCTTTCTGCCCTATCACTGGCTGGTCTGTGGATGTGGTGTGCCCTAGGTAGGGTCTTACCTGGGGCAAAGATGCTTTTTCAGCTGAGGCAAACCCCAGTGAGGCTGACAGATGTGAGTTATCAAGCAACTATTTTCCAGCAGCTGGGAGAATAAGCCCCTCAGCCCCAGAGGGGCCATCAGCATCCTAGGCTAGGTTCTTCAGTGATGCCAATGAAGAGCTCTCTGGGGATGCTGTCCCCTAGCTTGATGAGGCCAACTCCACAATACACAGGGGGAAGAAGTCCATGAACAAGAGCTTGAGAAAGCAAGAGTTTTTCATATTACCGTGGAGGAAGAGGAAGGCTGGGGTTCTGGAAGATGCCTTGACATTTGACCATGTCCTCTGTGCCCCAGTCCCAGTGATGTGCCTAGTGTAGGGAGAATCACAATTGAAGTCCCATGGCTAGTGTGTCCCCCAGAAAGACACTGACTGCTTAGTCCTGCACTGGGTGGGAGAAAAGGAGACAGTGGAAGAGATGAGTGAAGGACAAGCTGACCCTGTTGTGTGGCAGTTGAATTCTATTAGGGGGTGCAGCCTTGTATGTGGGAGAATGCAGGGAAAAGCACACGGTGTACTTCTGGGCTGCCTTGGATGGTTCTGCCAGACGGTAGGGGAAATTAATTCAGAGGAAGCCAGCAAGGTGGGAGAGTCAAGGAGAAAACCTCAGAACAGAACACTAGGATGAGTCCTGAATAATGGAAAGCAGGGATCTGCCCTCTCCAAATGTTCTCATTTCCCTGCCCTGCAGCCCCGTGGGGGGTGGGGGGTCACCCGAGTTCAGTCCATCTCCAGATTAAGAGTCTACCCAGAGAGGCACACAGCACCTGTCTGGATCCCTAAACATCGACTCTCTCCGGGCCTGTCCATGGTGCTGAACTCCCGAAGCCTTGCCCCCCCCCCCCCCAGCCATAGTCCTAGGAGATCTCTTTCTAGACACCCAGTCCCCAACCTGCCTCACTGGGCAGAGCTGGATAGGACAGGCAGACTTGCCTTGGGACCTGCACAAGGCACATACACTCATGGAAAGAGCACTCATGCAAATGTGGCAAAAACCATGTAAGGTCTGTAGATGTTAGTTAAGTGTGTCAAGGTCCATTTTCTACTTTGATAACTGTGGTTCTGCTATCTGCCTACACCACAGAAAGAGACCAGGGGATAGGTACCTAGAATGCTCTGCATGCTCTCTCTCTCTCTCTCTCTCTCTCTCTCTCTCTCTCTCTCTCTCTTTCTCTGTCATTCCTCAGGCACTAGCTACCTTTGCTTGTTTGCTTTTGAGACAGAGTCTCTCATGGACCTGGAGCTCACTGAGCTGCCAGACTGAACGGCTCATGAGCCCTGGGTATTTCTCACCCCATGCCATCTCCACTTCCCCAGTGCTAGGATTGCAAGCATGCACTGCCATGCTGATTTCTGTTTTATCATGGGTACTGGGAATCAGATTCAGGTCCTGGTAGCCTTACCAATGGAGCCATCTCCTCAGACCCTATTTCTTCTTACAGTCTATAATTACTTCACAACAATACTGTCTAAATTCTTTATTCTTTGAATGTTCCATACATTTATATAATGCATACCAATCATATCCATCTACCACTTCCTTCCCCGACTCCTCCTAGTGCTCCTAGTCTCTCTTCCAGTTTCATGTCTTTTATTTATTTAAGCACAGGATTCCTGTGTCTGAGCCTGTTTGAGAGTCTCTTCACATCTACTTCTTCCCTAGTCACCCAGGTCCCTTGGTGTTTAGCTCAAGACATTCCTTTTCCAGGAATCGTCCATGTTCTAAAACACCGTGCTGTGACCTCAGGGTCAGGCCCTTCTTTATTTTTGCTTTAAATGTCTTTTTGTCCCCATGCTCAGAGTTCCTCGGGGGGGGGGGGTCAAACTCAAACATTCTGTGTCTTCCATTTCCGCAAATCCGTAAGAAATACAAACGGTTTTATTTCTCGATAACAGATGGATTAATGTCTGCCTCCCATGGCATCCAGCACCCCAAAGTAGTCCTTAACCTGCATACTCTTCATGATCCTGACTCCATTTCCATGGTGACCTGGCTTCGTGTGAGGATATGAAGAGGTGCGGGTCTCACCGTGCACAGGAGCCTGAGTGTCATGAAGCAGGTACTGAGGACCTGACTCCCAATGGGGCCTGACCGCATGACCACCCTGAAACTGGGCTGCATTTTACAGATGGAGACAGATACGCTGGATGAGGGGATGGTAATGAAATTTAAAGCCAGGTCCTGCTTTCTAGCCTCCCCACTGACAGCGAAAATGAACACAGTCTCATTGCCTGACCTTGGTTATCAACTCTTAGTTTTTCCTCACCTGTAAAGCCGGTAGACGGATGCCTACCACCAAGGGATTCCGTGGAAAGCCAACAGGACCCTCAGATCATTTGCTGTCTGGTGGGTTCCTCAGAGGTAGGACCATAGCTGACGGTGCCGAACCTTTTCTGTGTGCTTGCTGAAGTAGTCTGTGAGTCCATTCATAACTGAAGGACTGGACTGGTGTTTGCAGAGGCTGGGCTCAGAGCAGGAGCTCTGCCAACATCCCTTCTTAGTTTCCTGCCTTTTCTGTCATCTTCATCTCATCCCTGCCCTTTCTGGCATGCGTCCTCATCCAAACAGTCCAAGCAGTGGAGAGGCCTTCTGCTGGGAAGGAAGGACAGACAATGTGTCACCTGCTGTTTCTGGAGTCTGGGCAGAGGATGGAGGAGCCAGGCCCTGGGTAGCTCTCTGTTCTGAATATACATCCAGGATATATGTATAGATCAGCTCAACACAAGCGCGGAGCATCTGGGAAGAGGGAACTTCAAGTGTGAAAAAGCCTCCATCAGATTGGCCTGCAGGCAAGTCTGTGGGCAGTTTCTTGATTAATGACTAATTTCGGAGGGCCCAGCCACTGTGGGTGGTACTTCCCCTAGGCAGGTGGTTTGGGGTTGTATAAGAAAGCAGGAACAAGCCACTAAGCAGTACTCCCCCATAGCCTCTGTGTCACTTCCTACTTTTTGAGTTCCTGCCCTGACTTCCCCAGATGATGGTTCATTACCTAGAAGTATAAGCTGAAATAAATTCTCTCTGTCCCAAGTTACTTTTGGTCATGGTGTTTATTACAGCAATAGAAACTTAAGTAGGACAAGTGCCTTCAGCCTGAGGCTGGCCAGAGCCAGGGGAAGACAGGACAAACCATTAATCTGGGTCCCTTTCCAAAGGGCTAGAGAGGGTGCTCCAGGCTGGACCTGCGGCCTGGTGTTCTCCCATGAAATAAATATGAACAAAGGAGTCAGCAACTCCAAAGAAGTGGGTAGGAGAAGGTTCACTAGAACTCACAGCGCATCTCCTCCTATCACTCTGAATCTGTGCTTTTTGGAGATGCATAGGTCCCTGTCAGTCATCGGGAGTCTCTGGGGGCCAATGAGGAGGACTGAACTGGTTCTTATTCTGTGAGGACTGCATCCCAAGACCTTCAGGGGATGCTTGATGTCAATGTCCCAAAGCCCATCTATACTATTTTATGCAAACATACCTATGATAAAATATATTTATAAAATGAGACACATCAAGAGAGTCACAACAATAATTAATAATTAAATGTAATCATTATAGTATGTTAAAATAAAAGCTGTTTCAAGCTTATGAGTTGTTTATTTCAGGTCTTGGCTGACGAAAGGCTTCTGAGACTATAGAAAGTCGTTTTGGCATTGACTTCGGTCTACCTCTTTCAGAACCTCGAGCTCCTACTGAGTCAAGCAGGATAATCCAGGATCATCTCCCGGTTTCCAGATCAACAGATTGATGACCTTCGTTCCGTCTGCAATCTCAGCTCTCTTTTATCACATCAGTGTGAAATACTCATGGGTTTCAGGATGAGAGGGTAGGCGTTTGAGACAGGGACCACAGCCTCATACACCAAGAAGAAGAGACTGCGCACATTCAGCATCTGCAAGGGGAAATCTGTGCTCCCGCCCAAAGTTGCAGATCCAGGAGCTAGTCCCTAGATTGGTGTGTGCCTGGGGTGGGTCTCTTCCTTCTAGAGTTCCAGCGTCATCTATAATGGAAAGAACAGACTAGATGACTACGGTGTTAATTAGTGTAAAGCAATCTATAATAATCCACTCTGTTTAACGTTTGGTTCCGGGATGGGACTTTGTTGCAAGGTATGGTGGGAAATGTAGTCCACAGCTGAGCAGCTCCATGCCTAGCTGTGCCTCTCAGTGTAGAGGAAAGGAAGGCCAGGATTTGGTCTCTAACTAGGAATCTCCACGATGCCTAAGGTATCTTCCCGTGAGGAAGAGGAGGGAGGATTCTGCATGTCTGCCCTGAATCATGGACTCCACCTCATCGGCCAAATGAATTGAGAGGTCTGTCCTCACTGATTCCAGATCAGCTCTAAGATGGGCTTGGTGGCACAAGCCTGAAATCTCAGAGTGCTTGGAAAGTAAACACTGGAGCCCAAGGCTCTTTTTAGCTCCATACAGAGCAAGCCTGAGCTACATGAGATCCTGCCTCAGAACAAAAGCAGACTCTGTTCACCTTGATCCACATGGTTTCTTGACATCTTGGTGAGTGCTCAGGATAACAAGGTGAGTTCTCTTAATTGGAATGAGGGTGCGCTAAGGAGGGGATAGGGGAAGGGCTCCACCCTCACATGAGTAGAAGGGGCTGGGCTGAGAGGCTTAAGACACTGGGCATTTCACTTTCATGGCCCCTTTAGAATATATAAACACTAGACATTTCCCAGATATCTTAAGGACTGCAGGAGAAGAGGTACACTGGTGGCTACCCCTCCCCTCCGGGAGCATCACCAAACATTTGTTGAGGTTCTGTGTTCCATCCCTGAGCTGTTTGCTCACATCTGTAAGCAGGAACACTTGAGGTGGAGCAACTGACGATCCTTCTCTCCCCCTACCAGAAGCTTCTGAAGTTTAAGATAAAGGGGCCCCTTCAGACTAAGTATCCTCACAGAGAGAAGCACTGGCTGTCCTTGAGCCTGAAACTGTGGGGCTCAGGGCCGCTTCTCTCTCCATGCTCACCCTGAACACGCTCACTTGTGTTTCCTTCCCACGGCACAGGAATGCCCTCTTTCTCCAGTGTCCAGGTTTTCTTACCCCTCCAGCCCATGCTGACTGGCTGGCATTGGCTGACACTATCCTCAGCTGTGCTTCGGAACATGCTGTGGCTTCTCCAAGGTATTGTGGAGAGCACGTCTGTTTTCCATGGAACTCGGGAAGGTTGCTCTTCAGCTCGTAGCTCAGTGTACCTTAAGCAATGGCTCCCATGATAAATTCTGCTTAGAATTTAATGCCAGGAGCCTGTTTATGTCCCCTGAAAACTGGCCTTTTGTTCTGACAAGGAGAACACTATATCCTTTTGCTTCTACTTTGGTCTGTGCTGCCAGGACTTCAGAGCTAAAGTGAGTGATTAATTGCCACAGTTCAATATTTTCAGTGCGGGCTGTGGCTCTCTCTTTCCCATTCACCAGCCTCCTCGGAGAAAGAAGGGCCAAAGCCCGTGAAAGAACCAACTGGCTGGCTCTTGCTTTACTTGTCCTATCTCAGACCTGATGGGTAAGAACTCTGGGAGGCTGCTCAGAGTCCTTGCATTTCCCCTCATCTCTCTGCAGTCTGAGAGCTGCTGCTATGAGTCACGTGGCTTCTTATCTCAAACAATTCTCTGCCAAAGCTTTGCTTTCCTGTAAAACCACTTCAAACCTATTTGGACACAGGAAGATTTTTTTTTTAATGTGTGATATTGCATTTAATTGTGTTATATGAAAATTTGAGATGGTAGCAGCCAACCTTTGTCCGTACTAGTTATAAAGTCACCATAAGAGTAAGACTGATAAGGTTAAACTTAAAAGTAATTCTAAATGTAAGGTACGTGGGCACCTAAAGTAAAGAAGCCAAAACCAAAACAACTGATCATCAATAGCAACCGAAACAGAGCCTGTGTTAGCCCAGGCAGAAGTGACGGCAAGCTCTTCCTGATCCTGGCCAGTGAACAGCGGTGGTAGAAGAAACTAGAGTATGCTTTCGTTCTATTAAACCATAGGAGAATTAGGAACTGTTACTTGGAAAAATATTATTCAACACATTACAGCGGCTGTTTATAGAAATTCAGTTAAAGATACAGCATGTTATTAAGTGATTAATGGTGGTCCTGTGTGAGCCATTGTCTCATCTATGCATGTGGTCCTGTGCGAGCCATTGTCTCATCTATGCATGTGGTCCTGTGCGAGCCATTGTCTCATCTATGCATGTCTCCATGGATGTTGGAGTAAGATTCTGAACACTAAGCAAACTCTGCAATGGGACACTCTGCAGCTGTGAAAGCGAATGCAGGAGGGCAATAAAAAATGGAAAGACCCAGGGTATATTGAGAGAGACCCTCTCTCAGTACAAAGAAAGGAAGGAAGAAAGGAGGGGAGCAGAAGAAAGAAAGGAGGGAAGAAGGAAGAAAGGAAGGAGGGAGAAAGGAAGGAAGGGAAGAAGGAAGGAGAAAAAGAAAGAAAAAAAGAAACAAAACAGGGTGGCATGTGTAGGATTCTAACTTTCGTGAAAACAAGCAATGGATATCTATTTTGGTTGCTTATATAGGCTTAGTAATGAACTAACAGCTGTTGATGTGAGTGCTAGTAAGGCTGGGTGGATCGTACGGTGAACTAAAATGGGTTTTCTATACTTGTTTACTTTTGAACCATGTGAGTATATTTCAGGTTCACAATCAAAATCCAAGGCTGGGATGGACTCGATGGTGCAGTGCTTGCTTACTGAGTGTATGGCTTCCATCACTACAACAGAAGAAGGGAACCATAAGACTGCCTTCTCCTTCAGTTTGCTCAGAAGCACATTAAGCATTCTATTTAGCTAGGTGTTTAGAGACAATCAGCTTCCCCCACGTCAGTCCTTACCTGCCACCACTTTATTCCAGAACAACCTGTTCTGAAAGGCATTGGAGAGAACAGACAGCTGTGAAAAAAAATCCAAGATAGGCCACGGAAATTCAAGGGCAAATGCTTCCCCCAATCTGAGAACACTAGAGTTCAATCCCTCCGCCCCCGTTCTCTATCACTTTTCCCCTTCCTGAGATGGGTTCTGAAGCCACTAAATGTCAGGTGTTGACCTAGTAGGGTTACCTCCATCAGAGAAAAACCACAGATTTTAACCACAGTTCTGAAATCTGAGAGCAGGAGACAAAGGTGTTGGTGGCTGTTTTCTCCAAGGCTGCTCTCCTTGCCTCACGGGTAGCAACCTCTTGCTGCCTCTTACAGTCTTCCCAGGTCCTTTCATCTTGGTGACTCTGTGAGCTCAAGTTCCTTCTTTCTATAGCTACTGCAGTCACATGGGTCAGGACTCACTCTATGGCCTCGTGTTACACTAAGAACCGCTCTAAAGGCTCTTGCACCCAAAGTTGCACTCAGAACAGAGTCACACAGACACAATTCACTCAATCACAGTGAGCAGGATCTTTATCAACTTGGGGGCTGAAGTTTCATACTGAGACTTTGGCTCAAATCCAAACCAATGCTGGGACCCAGAGAACACCACACATCCCATTCAACAGTAGTGAAGTTATAGAAACAACCTAGGCGTCCAACAACAGAGGAAAGGATGAAAAAAATGTGGTGCGGTGCATGCACACAGTAGGCCCTTCCTCAGTTTGAAAGAAGAACACATGGCTATTTGCAGAAATTGAATGCAATTAGAAATGACTGTATTATGTGAACTAAGCCAGGCTCAGTTATATATGTGTGTTTTTTCTTATATGTGGTTCCTAGATTTTACACAGATGAGTAAAATCATGTTTGTATGTATTACATAAAAGAAGGAGTGAAGTTGTCTGGGGAGACTATCTTAAAGGGACAAAAGGCAGAAGAGAAAAAGGAAGGTCAGAAGGTATGGGGTAATGTGCTCAACATATATGACGTACATATCTAAAAATGCCCTTATGTGGTACAATACAATCAGTATATCCAATGAAGAAAAGCAGGGTGGGGAGGAGAGAAAGAAGCCAGGTGAACAGGAGAAATGGTGGGAGGTCAGTGCCTCCTCCTAAGACAACAGATACTGTGAGATCCCTTCAGAGTGATGAGCAATTAATGGTGCTTTCTCATGGCTCACTTGGTACCAGGCTTTGACTTCCCTGTGCATTTCCAGGTTGCCCACGCTTTACTCGGGTACACCTTGAAGTGTCTGATGCATTGCTACCTGGCTCCCCAGATTTAGAGTAGCAAGAGGTGGCAGAACTCATCAGTGAACCCCTTCCTTCTGTGGAGGAAGTGAGGGGAATCCTGAATGAAGAAAGTAGCTTCAGGCCACACAGTTGTCACCTGGACTTGCCACTGGCCTCTTAGAGCCATCTGGCTGTCCTGCAATGCCCAGATACTGGGATCCAACAGCAAATCAGGACAGTTTCAGTTTGGATATAAAGAGGCTCATGATTGGCAGTGTGACCCCAGCTATTTAAGAAAGTTCTGGGAATTTTAGGAGGTAGAGCCTGGCTGGAGAAAGTAGGTCTTTAGGTGTCTCTTGTCCACGGTCCCTCCCCCCATCCCTCTCTGCTTCCTTTGCATCATGAGGTGAGCCTTTGTTGCCATTACCTCCTGCCACCACCATGCTGTCACTACAGGCTCATTCATGGTGCCAAGAACGATGAGCAGAAGCTGCCCAAGCCATGCACTAAAGCAGACCCTTCTACCCTTAAGTAGTTACTGTCAGGCATTTGTGACAGGGACAAAAAGTCTGACCTGGCTTACTGCCTTCTCGTACTATAGCTCATTCTCTCAGGTCCTTTCTCCAAAGTCAGAAGAAAGGGCTTCTCCTAAACGAGAGTCTGGCACTGTGAAGACAATGGGGAAGGTATCTCCAAAGAGGGTTCCCAGCGGGCACACACACATCTAGGGACATGAGGAACAGTGAGTCAGATATAGAGATGCTTCAGAAAGACTGATCCTCAAGGAGACAAAGGGTGACATAAATTATGACTTCATGTCCCCAATAAATCTCACTGTTATAGACTGCGTTCTGGCTGCAGGTGTAAATGCTAGACCCGTGATGGATGAATGAATGGGGTGCTTGAAATGAAAGAGCTTCTCTAATCTCCCGAGTGATGCTGGCCTGTTTTATGCTCAGTGTCCATTACAAGGATATGCCCAACAAATGTCAGTACCAACTTGTCCCAATTACAATATCTCTGGTGACCGGGGAATAAAGAGTTGACCTCAGAACTCTCTACCAAATGCCCAGTGCATAGAGGGACCAGTTCACAGGCCTCCTCAACCACCATGTGCATCTTGTCACCTCTTAGCCACATGAAGGTGCAGAGTGACTAATCTCTTACTATCCCCACAGTAGGGACTTTCCAGTTTATTCCAATCTGGGTTTTGTCTGCTGCTCCACACATCCAAGAGTGAAAGCTAACAGAGGACAAAGTCCTGTGTATAAAGATGTGGCCTAAACTCCTGGAGCCAGGTCCATCCACTTGGGCAAGGGACTTTATGTCTAGGTCCAAGGTCTTCTTTCAAGAGAACATTTGACTCACAGCCACCTCATGTCTGCTGAAACCATCACGGATCTAGTCTTTATTCCCTGGCCTCAGTAAAGTCCTGGTATTCAGAAAGCCTCTTTCTCAACACTCTTCCCACCTCTGAATATTGGATTCTGTGTTAAGCACACCAAGATGCATTCCATTGTGTGTGTGTGTATGTATGCATGTATGTGTGTGTGTGTGTGTGTGTGTGTGTGTGTGTTATAGATGTGGGTGGGTGGTATGTGTATGTGTGCACATGTATGTTGGTGTGTGTGTGTGTGTGTGTGTGTGTGTGTGTGTGTGTGTGTGTGTGTGATACATGTGCAGTCCAGAGGTTGCCATTAGGATGTCTTCCTGTGTCATACATTCTCCATCTTATTCTTTGAGACAGGATCTCTCACTGAGCCTGGAATTCACTATTTTGGCTAGATTGGCTGGCCAGTGAGCTGCCAGGATCTGCCTGTCTCTACTTCCCAGAGCTGGGGTTACAGGCATGAACTACCACATATGGATTTTGCTATTGAGTGTTGAGGCCCTAAAAGCAGGTCCTTGTGCTTGCACAGCAAGAACCTTACCCACTGAGCCATCCTCCCATCTTCTCAGTTCTGAGCCATTCTTTCTCACCCATACACTCAGGTCCTAGATCTCTCCTAAGTAGCTTGCAGCGACCACTCCCAGCTGTGCTAAGTTTCTCCTCCCTGTGCTCTGCTGCACAAGGCCACACGGTGCCTTTGCTCTTGTCTACTTGCTTAGCAGGTTTCTACCCTCAAGAAAAGGACAAACTATATCCTTAGGCTCCACAGTGATCTGTTACCCTGCTTGTTCCTTGTACAGAGTAGATACTCAGTAAGTGGGGACTGGACTACTGCCTTGGACTGAAATAGGAACCTCTTCTTTCCTGCCAATCTGAGAGCTCACCAGACACAAAGAAGCCACTTACTCAGCCTGCCCCATTGCCCAGCACAGAGAACTGGCACGGGATCTATGGAGAATGGAGGCCAATAAAGCTGGCCAATGCCATCCATCTCAGCAAAGCTAGGATGGCTCTCAGCAGTGGTTGGCAAAGCAAGGCTGCCCAGATGTTGGTGCTCCACTCCTGATTCTCAAACGAGTCACCCCCAAACTGCAGTCACCACACCTCCTGTGGGGCTCCAGACAGTTTGTAGTCACAGCCACAGCCCCTGGGTTTCCCTCTAACACAAGATCCAGGGCCAGCCAGCCTGTCTGCTTCCTCTGTTGGCTCACATCTGCTCTGCTCCTGGACAACTGAGGGACCAAGAAGATATCCCTTAGAGAGATTCCATGGTTACGTGTGTACATCCACTCTCCTTGAGCATGGCACCTCTGCTCTGGTCAGCAGGAAGACGTTGGGGACTTGTGACACATGGATCCCAGAGTCCCTTCCTTTTGACTACTGCCTGAGTGCCACCTACTTCCACCATGACGATATTCTCATTTAAAGATGAAGTCATTTCTTATTCCACAGATTTTGGAATGGCCAAGTTATCAATAACCTTGCAGAGGGAATGCATGTGTATGTGGGAAAATGAGAGGGTATTATATCTGTGCCAACATTTAACCCCTCTCATCTCTAGGGAGTTCATCCTTTTATCTGACCTAAATCTCTTTCAGTGCTGCTCTCTGTCCACCCACAGATCTTGGCCACTATTAGACAGTTCATTCTGGTGTACTCTCTGCTGGTTGTGTAGCCAGGATAGGACTGTCCTGTGACCTCACTTTAACTATCAGAGCGTAGGGAATGGTTTTCATCCTTGCCAGTTAGTTCCATCTGCCTTAATTACATTTTCAATCTTGTCACTTACTGTCAACTTGCATTTCCTCTAACAGCTGAGAATGCCCATGAGGGACTGGGTGAGGGGGTTTCCTGCCCTTCCTTGGCTACTCCATCACTGAGAACTGGTAAATTGCTGTCACCTGCCCTGGGGCACGATGAATAACAAACTGACTAAGTCTCCACCCCCACTCTCTACCCCAACTCAACAGTGCTGGCTTGGCTGCTGCCCAGCCGGCTGTCCACCTGACTGCTGACTGGCCCTGGGTCTCAGGGTGACCTGGCACTTGTGTCCAGCACACTGCAGGAATCTGGGAGTCTACCAGTCTGCCATGTGCTGGGCACCTGCTCAGCTGGCCTCACGCCTGGCTTCAGCTCTTTCTGAACTTCTGTGAGAATACTCACAGCTTATTGCTCCCCTGAAGTCTGTGCAAACTCTTCCACACAGGTCTGAGGGGGAGACTAAGGACAAGGTCCCAGAAATCGAATGAAGGGTAAAGGTGACTCAAAGGAAGAAATCACACATATATCAGCATAGCCCCAAACTTCGCTTTGTTATTTGAGCAGAGCATAAACCTGTAAGAAATCAAACAAGCACAGCCAGCGTTTGCTTCACGCCCCCTTTGCTATCAAACCACCCAGACTCCAGCCCCAGGCTGGGCTCTGCACTGGTGCCTAGATGAACCTTGTTCCAGACTAAGTTAAGCTATGACCCAAGGCTGAAGTCAACCTTGTCACAAGCTGGTCGGTCACCATGCTGAGCTAATTTCTATCCTGCTCAGGATGATTTTCATACCCTGAAGAATCCTACTGATCAAACCTTGACCTTGGTCTCTGAATGCACATTCTAACATCCGCTCTGACCAGCGACAGATCAAGAGAAACCAGCTGGCTGAGTGTGGGCCAGCCCCTGGGTCCGCATGTAGGTTCACAGGGTAGTCTTTAGTTCCTAGGCTACAGGTGAACTAGAGGCACCATTGAAGGAGAGAAGCCACAGGGCAGAGTAGGCAGGGGTGAGACAATGTTCAAGCCTTTTCATGAAGGTGTTTACTTTCTCCTCAGCACTGCCTTGTAAAACCATCCTCACCCCACTTTCCCATCTCCCAGGCCACCTTGCCAGCCTCCAAGCTGCCGATCACGGCACCCACAGTCCTGGTTTCCTGAAGGCCCTGTTTTCCTGTGCCTTCTTTCTCCTGACCACAAGTGGCCATCAGTACTGACCAGCAGTGGCTAAGGTTGGAAGCAAAGCAGGCTGGCGAGTTGACATGGCTCTGGAGTGCAGAGGGAAAAGAGACCTTCTTTGGAAAGCCTTTTTGCTCTTCTCCATCCCCTGCAATGTGATGGCTCTTCCAGGAAGTCTGCCCCAGCACCACAACCCCTCTCAGCTCCGTCCCACTGCCTTGAGCAGATCTATTGGCACCGGCCTCCTGCAGTTTTAAATACTGCTTTGTCTGTCCGTGAACTATTTCTCTGCTCTGGATGGCTGGGCTAAATCGGTCCTCTGGTGACATCAATACTGCACATGCTGGAAGTGACACCTCTCAGACCTTATCTTACACTTCTCAGAGGTGCATCGGGACAGTGGCTCAGCAGTTCAAACAGTGAGCTCAGCAAGGCAGAAGTTCATCACTCATTCGCACAAAGGTCTCAGGTTCTACGGCATTTCTGGGATCACCCGACGTGACTTGACTTAGCAAGCAGCTGACGGAAAGGAGTAGCAGTGAATACCATCAGGTGTAGTCAGCATGACCTCTCTCCACATACGTGTCATGCTCTCAATGTCTTGCAAAGCTTGGGAGCTTCAGGGCTGCATTGCTCAGGCTCTTTTTGGTACAAGGCTCCGGCCAATGGGTTGCACTCACTGCTCTGCAGAAGACAAGAAGAAGGTTAGGCCCCTTTTCCTTAGGCAGCAGAAGTATGTGACCCCAGCCTACTGTTCCTGGCAGTTTCTACAGAAGTTAGCTCTTTCAGCCTCCTGTATGGCCACTCTGCATCCAGGGGTTTCCTAGGACTTCCCACAACCTTATGCTTCTAGCCTGGATAATGATCTGATTGTATTGCTGTTACTGTTTTAACCTGGGTTGTGTGTGTGTGTGTGTGTCTGAGTATGGTGTGGTGTGTATATTCATGGGTGTGAGTGTGGGCACATGCATGCCATGACACATGAATAGAGGCCAGATGTTAGGTCTTCACTCTATCTTGTGTGCCAGGGCTTCTCAATACTGCACACAGCAGACTAGCCAGCCTTTGAGCTTCTGGGATTCTCCTGTCTCTGCCTTCTCTCTCACCAAAGACATACTGGGACTACAGACATGTACATTTCTATAACTGACTTTATGTAAGCTCTGGGAGTGTGAACTCAGATTCTCATGCTTACAGGGCAAGCACTTTACCCATGAAGCCCTCTCCCTGGTTTGTCATCTTATTTCATGAACACTCGACCCTTTATATTAAATCCCTTTCTGCTTGGAATACCTAGAACAAGCTTTTCTTCTTGTCCTGCACCCACACTGTCAGGGGACATTTGCATTGCCCTCTTGGCCAGAACTCAGCTCAGGATCATATCCAGAGAGGCCAGGAAATGACTTTTATTCTGAGAGAGCATGGACTCATCTGACAAGCAGGCAGACCAGCTCCCGAGGGATGTCCATAGAAGAAAAGTAGCCACCCATCTCAGGTGATAAATTCTACTCAGAAACCTGTGAGAGCTGCCACTGGCTCTGCAGCATCCCAAGGCCACACAGCTACCAGGGTTCCATGATTCTAGAATCCCACCTGGAAGCCAATATTTGCCCACATCACCAGCATCTTGGTTACTGATGCTCTAACCATGATGTGAATGTATAAGAGAGATGAGAGAGGTCTTAGAGGAGAGACACTGAGCCACCTCATCCACTGAGCTGTCCTCTTGCCCTGATCTAACAAGGACCTATGGTAGGCACTTGGAAAGCCATGACAGCTCAGACAGGGCCACTGTTCCCCAGAAACTCGTAGCCTTCCCAAGCACAGACCCACTGTGGGCTTTTTAGCTTACACGCTCAATCTGGAGCCCACAGGCTGCATGCACGTAGCCAAAAATGCCTAGGAATGTGGCCCGAATTACAAAATTGTAAACTCAAAATATGAATTTTTGACCTGCCTCTTTCCATTAACTCTATCTACTACATGGTGTTCTCAAGTGTGAACTTCATAGATGAGTGTCCTGATATGGTATTCAATGGATTAAGGCCCTTGCCATGAAATCTGACACCTGGCTTTCATTCCTAGGGTCCACATGGTAGAAGGAGAGGAACAACTCCTGAACACAATACTCTGACGCACGCGTGCATGTGCACGCACACACACGCGCACACACACACACACACACACACACACACACACACACACACACAGTGTCACGTGCAACCCCCTACCCCGACCTATGACCTAAATGATACATTTTTTTTTAAAGATTGGACATACCTGCTAAGGGCTAGTTGCTTTTCTCCCCTCTGGAAAAAGACACGTGTTGCCTCTGAGATCCTGAAGCCAAATATAGGACACCTTCTCAGACCTACCCCTCAGACTTGCATTCAACTCGACATTGGCCTGGTGGGTTAGGGTTAGTCTGTCTGAAGCCCTGTCTGTCCCATAGACTCTCAAATGCCAAGACTTACCTTACCTCAGTTCCAGGCCCACCCTCCCACTACATCCCAACCAAGCCTGTCTCAGATCTTCAGGCTTCTTCCTGTCCCTGTGACTCCACAGACAGTGCTCCTCTTAGGACACGTCCTCCTCCCCATTTTCCTGACCAAGCCCCACCAGCTGGTACGTCCCCCAAGCAGCTTTCCCCTGCCCCTTGAAACTGAACAGAGGCTTCTCACAGCCTCCCTGCTTTCTCCATCACCCTCAACCATAGGGACCTGCAGCCGCCAGAACAGGTTGAAGGTGCAGCCTCTTGGCCCCACCAGGACCTTCCTCGTAGAAAGATGCAGACCAATGAGGTTTTCTGACGATTTCTCTGCTCATGAAGGTTCTGAGAAGGATGCTGGTATAGGCTGGAACTCTCTGCCTGAATACTTTGATGTCCCACTGGAAGGACTGTGTGTTCACAGTTCCCATCATTCACATTTTTCTCATCCCTCCTGCCTTCTCCAATAAGGTTACTTGATGTAGCCAATAAAAACACAGGACATCTCATTAAACCCGAATTGCAGGTGAATGATGAATAAATTTGTGTGTGTGTGGCAGGGGCAAGAGTCCAAATATAGCTTATATAATATTGATAATATAGTTACACTGAAAAAAATCAGTTTTTGCTCTGAAATTCAAATTTAATTTACATCGTGATTTGTGTAGAGTTACATTTAATTTGTGTTTTCTCTACAACCCTTCCCCAGCCCCTGTCAAGACCCTGACTTCATAAGAGGCCTTTCAAACACATTTATTGAATGAAGGCTGATTGGAGGAGCAAATGGGAGTCTTGGTGATAAATCAGAGTGGCTTGCCCACCTTGCCTGCTTCCTGCCATTTCTGCTAAAATAAAACCAGCAAGAAGTTCTTTCAGACTCTGGCCTCAGTAAGCAATCGTGCCTGTTGGGAGAGATGTTGCCATCACTCCAATGGCCTCAAACACAGCCAAGCTAGGCATTTGTAGTATTTGTATATGTCAGTAATTCCTTTCTATTGCTCAGACCCATCTGGGTTTAGCACATTAGTGCCGATGACATTCTATAATAATCATGTTATTACTATTATTATCACCGCTGTTGATATTGTTACAGTATACCACTCTATGGATCACTGTGATTATTTTCCCTGCAGAGAATTGTATGTTCTTGTCAGTGATTTTACTATAAGAATGAAACCCAAACTTTTCCCCAGGGGTCCGAGTGACAGCTTCCTGGAAGCTCCGCCTTCCCCTCAGAAACCAGGAAGGGATGGAGCTAATGCTAGGGACTTCTGGGGGACAGGTTTGCTCCTCCTCCCACATCTAGGACAGCACTTCCCAGAGTGTGGTCCTTGGGCTGGCAGTGGTGACACCTCCTGGGTGCTGATTACAAATAAAAATGTTTGGACTCCTAACGGCCAAACCAATAACTGAGGCTCTGAAGTGGCCAGCTAGCTGCTGATTTGACTGTCTCAAGGTTCGGGGGATCAGTCATCTAGTTGGATTCTGGAGGACATGGACTACTCAGATGAGATGACTACAAATTGTACTGTGTTCATCAGGATCTGTGGGGACAAAGCAAGGAGATTTGAGGAAAACATATTGAATAGATAGGTGCGGTGCCAAGACCCCATTGTTAATGCCTTCCTTCAGTCTCAGTCTCCACACTGACAGTGAATTTCTACCAGACAAAGCAAGGAAGAGTGCCAAGGTCTTGAGTGGGCTGGGGGATGGCTCAATGGGGAAAATGCTTTAGGAAAGCATGAGAGCCTGAGTTCAGATCCCCAGGAAGCAGGTAAGACTGGATGCACAGGCACATGCCTGGAATCCCAGCATTTGTACAGCAAGATGTGTGTGTGTGTGTGTGTGTGTGTGTGTTTGTGTGTGTGTGTGTGTGTGTGTGTGGAGAGAGAGAGAGAGAGAGAGAGAGAGAGAGAGAGAGAGAGAGAGAGAGAGAGAGAGAGAGAGAGAGAGAGATATGATTCTTGGAGATCAGATAGTCTGGGATCCAGTGGTGAACAACACAGTCCTTGTCTCCAAAGGTACACACACACACACACACACACACACACACACACACACACACACAGTTTTTTCAAGGTCCTGGGGCTTGACAGCAGGGGGCAAATTTGAGAAGTAGATTCAAAGGTTCAGCCAGAATCTATAATAGGAGGGAAAGACGATACAGAATCAGAAAGCAGCAGCTGTTAGACACCAAGGGATCCATTTGCATTTCATATATCAGGATTTGAAAGCTAGGAAGGTTTCTGATGCAAAGGGGGCATGGTCAGAGGTGAGCTTGTGAAACACAGAGAAGTAGAAGAGCTGAGACCCCAACACAGAGGCTTCATTGATGGCTGACTTTCAGCTATGTAGGCAGGCATGGGCCCCGTGGATACACTGCATGCTGCCTCAGAGCCTTGGCTTTCGGAGTAAAGTGGGTTCTGCTGTTACATGATCCATTCACCCCAGATGTGGACAAAATGAAGTCTGGCTTTGTGAACCCGAGTTTATTGGGGTTACTCCCAGGGGCATGGGTATCTCAAAGGCAGTGACATCACAGAGAAGCCTACTTCAGCGCAGATGACAATTCATGAAAGCTGTACCTCTGAAGCTCCTGCGCAATCTTCAGGCAGCTCCACCGAAGAAGGTCTCCTCTGGACGGCAGCTGATTACTGCTTCAGTTACACTGAGGAGTGACTTTATGAGACTTGAAACTTTCTGAGCTTCATGAGGCTTCCAAGTGTCTGGAGCCCCGTGAGACTTGTGAGCCCTTCAGGGTGAATGGCTGACTAGACCTTGAAGCTCCAAGCTCACTGAAGTTGGCAGCCAAGAACAGGCACTCAAAGCACCCTTGGCAAGGTCTTGTGCCTAGAGATTTCCAGTTGGGGCTTTGATCTGACAGCAGATCTTGTCACAGACACTTTTGAGAGACCTGGGGGGTGGTAGGATGGATGGGACCAGGGATAATGGCAGGTGGACTGCTGCCACCTTGACCTTGCCTTGCCTCTCCGGTCTATGGGAAGGAAGCCATCCTTCAGTATGGGCTTGCTAAGTAAGAAGTGGAGGGAGGAAAGGCAGGTGGCCAAAGAAAGGAAAATTATGTATATCATGCTTGTTTACCCCCCCCCATTGCCACCTTGCCTCAGGGCACCAAGGTCCTCTCAGCCTTGGAGGAGCAATGGAGATGAGAGAGAGAGAGAGAGAGAGAGAGAGAGAGAGAGAGAGAGAGAGAGAGAGAGGCATCATTGTCTTTGCATCACAAGCTTTGGGGGTGTAAGGGGTGTGGCATACTCTCCTGCCCCTCCCTTGCCTCACAGGAAGGGTCTTGGGGAGGAGTGTAGCTGTCTTTGACTACTTTGCTGGTTCTTCTTTCTTCGTCCTTCTCCACCCTTTTTCTTCCACCTCTTCAATCCCCTAACACTAGATGGGAGAGAAAAAAAAGAATAAAGGGAAAGGAGAGAGATCCTTTCCCTTTATTCCAGCAAAGTTATTGTTAAGATTACTTCCTGCTGGTAAAGGCCCTTAAGTTCCTTGGGGCAAGTTTTACCTTCACTGTCAGGATAGCTAATTTCTTTACATTGTTGTTTCCTCTTTGCATATGACTACTTAACAAACTGCAACCAACCAACAACCTAGCGTGCCTCTTGGGGCCCTAGCATTTATAGACCTGTTGAAAAGAATTCTAGAATTCCAAATGTTACACAATTGCAGAAACTATCTACAACTGGCAAAGCCATGCCTCTGCTAGAGCACGTGTCAAATCATAATCAGCTTCTTCGGGCAATCGAAAGCAGCCCCGTAGCCCACACCTGGGATTAAAACAAAAACTTATTTTTATAATATTTCTGTGATTTTTTAAAAAGAAAACAAAATCCCAAAATTGTCATTACAGAGAAGGGCGTGTCATCACATGACAGTAGCAAGTGCTTGTCCCTAGGCACAATTCCAAAGTCCTACAACAGTCCAAGTTACGCATGTTTGGAGGTGGCATGTCTATATGGAACCATCCCCTCAATGATCAGGTGAGGCAAGGGACGATGAGTTGCTGACAGTTATTGTGACAATGCCTCTGAGGATCTGCAGGTGATCAAGTTTCATTCTGTTGCTATGATAAAACACTCTGGCCAAAAGCAACTGGGGAGAGAAAAGGGTTTTCCTGGCTTGTAGTTCCATGTCATTAAGGGAAGCCAAGGCAGGTACTCTAGCAGGAGCTTGGCTCAGAAGTCACCGGGGAGGTGGGTGTTAATGTTCTGGCTCACTCTGGTTCATACTCAACTAGCTTTTTCAAACAATTCCCACAGGTAATGCCCACAGATAAAGACACTCAACTGAGATTCTTTTCTATGTGATTCTAGGCTGCGTCAAGTTGACAGTTAATGCTAACCAGGACAGCGGACATGAATTGCATGCGAGGGACCCCAGTAGAAGTCAGGCGTCCCATCAATGCTTGAGGATGAATGAATATTTCAAGAGTGGGTGTGGAGGGGTCACTCTGACCCAGATTCTTTAGCAGCTCTTTGGCCCCGGGGGCCCAGAGCCATTGACGCCTACAGATTGTAGGAACTGACTGCCTGCTTTTCCCTGGTCCTTCTCTCTAGTGGGAGATCTCCTGGGGAAAAAAGTGTTTTCACATTATGAAGCTACAGTGTGAGAACTTGTCAAGACTTTGTCACAGTCAGGCGTAGCAACTCACTCCAGCAATCCCAACACTTGGAGAATTGCCATGAATTCAAGGGCAGCTTGAGCTAGGCCAACGTGAACTACACTATGAGACCCTGTCCCAAAAAAAAAAAAAAACAAGCCAGGCATGGTAGCTTGTGCCAGTAATCTAGTACTAAGGAGGTAGAAGAAGGAGGGTCAGAAGTTCAAGGTCAGCCTTGCCTACACTTGGAGCCTAATACCTGAGGCCCTGTTCCAAAACTTAACAGCAGTAGAAGAGACAACAACACAGAAAGATGTTGGCACTATCCATCTTGCACATAGCAAAGCTCTCTGGAGAAGCAGAAGCCTATGGCAGAAGATGAGACAGTCAAAGACATGGTCCTTGCTAATGACTGAGATGACTGAACCCCTAGCTCTGTCCCCCTGCACCACGCTTTAAAAAATAAAAGTGTGTGTGTGTGTGTGTGTGTGTGTGTGTGTGTGTGTGTGTGTGCACATGCGCACGCGCATCCCACAGAGGTCCGAAGGCGTCCACTGGAACTGGAGTTGAGGGCAGCAATAGGTTCAAACTCTGAGCAGGAAGTGCTTCTTAGGTCTGAGGCATCTCTCTCCAGCCCCTGTGCATGATTTTAATCTTTAGGATACCCCTGCAGAGGGGATGGAGGGAACTCGCCTAAAAGAGCACCAGGGCACAGTGGAGCCACAGCACCAGTGCTTGAGGTACTCCTGGTCCTCAGAGTTCCTGTCCCCTCAGGCACTTGTCAGACCTGGGATATCAGACACTGGCAGGGTCTGTGACAGCTGGGTAGCTGTATGAGGCCAGTGGCGCCATATCTGGGCAGCAGAGTGCTTAAGGAAGAGTATGAAACAACAGTAGGTTCACATTCCTATGCTGCCAGGTACCAATGGTGCTGACCCAGACCAAGACCACCCCACCCCTCCCCCAACCGAAGCCTGAAAGAAGGGAAGTACCCTCTCCGAGGGGCTCAAGAGAAACCCAAGCTCCGTATCAGCTCTTGTTGGGCTTCCCATGGAAGAAGGCTGGGGGCCCTGATTTCCCAGGCCCTGACCTCCCCAAAGACCTTCAAAACCCAGGAGCCTTAGATTCCAGACACCTAGCAGGAATCCAGGCTTCACTGACCTCAGCTTTTCCCTTTGCCCCTCCTCCAGGTCCCTTGGGGTGGGGACTTCACCATGCAGGAATTTTCTATCACATCATGAACGCCTTGGAGGAAAATCGGCAAAATTAATTGGAAATTAAAGTCACCAAATGAGCTCTGAATTAAGAAACCATTAACTCCAAATGACTGCTGGAAGGGAGCGGAAGTTAATTACAAAGGCTGCCTGGTTATTTTGTGTATTTTTTGTGTCGTGGCGATTGTCTTAGATCCTGAATCCTGCGTCTGATTAGCATTCTGTGGCTCTCCGTGCTGTTTTGATGAGTGGTATGGCCCACCCTGAAGTCCTAGGGCTACTGTCAGGCATCCAAGAATCCACCCCTGCCTGAGATGGCAGTCTCCCTATGCTCTGTCTGCCTGATCCACGACAGTGCCTTCCCTGCTGCCCGATAGATAGATACCTCCGTCCCTCCAAGGAAAGTAGTTGTCAGTAGCACTCCAGGGAGTCCTTGCCCACACATTGCCGTTACATAATGGGCACCACCATCCACTTCATTAGGCTCTGCCGGGGATCAAATGGAAGAAGAGCATGGCTTATTAGCCGAGGGGCTGTGGGAGAAGTGGGGATGCTGCCCGCCTGCCCGCCCTCCCTCCAAGAGAACCTTCCAGATGTGTCATCCTGACAGGCAACTCTGAGATACTTTGCTCTCCCTTAGGAGTAATCTACAGTCACTGAGAGGACCATCGTGCACTCGTGAGAGGCGGGGACGGGGAGTGTTTTGTTCATAGTTCTAGCTCAATAAGTATTGAATGTGCGAGTAATCTGGAACCCTCCCAAAACCTTCACTTGACCATGAACTGAAGGGTTCTTATCGGTTTGTCTGTGGTGCGTCGATGTGTGTATCCGTGTGTGTGTGTGTGTGTGTGTGTGTGTGTGTGTGTGTGTGTATCTGTGTATGTGTGTGTATCCGTGTGTGTGTATCAGTATGTGTGAATGTGTGTATCCATGTGTGTGAGTATGTGTATGTGTGTATCAGTGTGAGTGAGTGAGTGTGTGTGTGTTTGTGTGTGTGTGTGTGTGTGTGTGTGTGTGTGTGTGTGTGTGTGTGTGTGTGTGGTATGCAGGTGTGGAAGCCAGAGGTCAACCTCAGGTGCACTGCTCTATTCCCTTCCTTTTTGAGACAAGCTCTCTCACGGAACCTGGAGCTCACGTTTGGACTAGACTGGCTGATGAGCAAGCAGGCCTTGAGGATCTGCCTCCTCTGACCCCTAGGCAGGGATCACCCTCAGGCCCAGCTTTCATTCGGATGCTGAGAATCTGAAGTCAGGTCCTCTCAGATACAGTAGCAGCCCCTTTACCCATTTGACTAGCTCTCTTGCTCCTGAGGAAATTTGTCTGAATGGCCTTCCAGTTCTGGGAGCTGGGTTACCTCAGTTGAATGATGCGACTGAGGCCATCACCTTTCATGGTTGGCCACATGCCAGAGCCTCCTCACTGGTGTGCTCTGCCCTGCCTTGAAACACTGTACTCACCTCACACTCTACATTGAAGCCAGAGCAGCTGATCTAAACTGTCCATCTTACCACGTCTCTCACTTCCGTACTCTCCCTCCCAAGACTCGTTGCTGCCTACTAGGCAAATACCATCAGGAAAAGTTCCCAGCCTCCTACTGGAGACCTTAAGAGATATCCAGTCCCAAGGGAGTCCCTCATTCCAGGAAGCCCTCCCTGACTACCTGGACCCATGGTAAACCTAAGTTTTCTTCTTATTGTATGATTTCTTTGGTCATGAATTTATGATGTCACCAAATATTTAGACCCTATAGTGTCCCATGAGTGGCCTTCTATACTGATTATAATCTCCTTGAGCAACTAGATTCATATTTCCTTAGGGCTCCCACTGAAAACTAAGGAAAGGCCTGAGAACATACATCTCCCATTCTAAAGCACACCAATTGACCAGCCAACAAATCCATACCCTTCTCTCCTTGCTCCTCTGCCCCTCTCCAGTCACAGCTCTCAGTGTACCTGTGCTTGGCAATCACACCCTTTCTTTATGAGCACTGATTTTTCTCATCTGGTCTCATCCCCCAGGCTGTGGGGATCTCTGAAAACAGGAGACAAATGCCCCTTCACAGAACCCCAGAAGCTGGCACAGTGCCTCAGTAAATAAGAGATAATGAAATGATTCTTCCCTGGCGTCCTTCCCCTCCCCCACACCATCAGCACCTTATCTCTTCCCGACATGGTATTAGCTCCTTCGCACACTCATTTATTCATTTATTTGTTCGGCAACTGTTTATTAGGCATTGACTATGTGTCAGCTAGGAAGGAAGGAACTGGAGAGGAACGGAGGCGGGACAGCCCTTTAGATGGCTTCGTTTCTCCATAGCACAGTGACTTCGAAGACATGCCTGGATCACTTCTGTTCCATCACTTGCTTATCTTACTGGCATAAAATATTCATCAAGCATCTACTGAATTAATTGGGAGTGCATCTAATCAGCCTTCATCCCCCTTTAAGCCTGTGGTTCCCCACCCCCACCCCCGCCCTCCAGCCCTGCAGAATTTGAGAGGGCTTGGCAGAGCTGTAAGGCTGGAGTCAGGGAAGCCACACAAAAGCCAAATGCCTGGAGAAGAGGTTTTTATTCAATGATCATGGCCTAAACATCCCTGCCCCTGAGGAGCTCAGGAAAGAGAAAGAAGGGAGGGAGGGAGGGAGGGAGGGAAAAATGGAGGGAGGGAGGGGGAGAGAGAGAGAGAGAGAGAGAGAGAGAGAGAGAGAGAGAGAGAGATATGCTAGGAGAGAATGCAGAACCCTCCCTGTGGGATAAAGGTGACCTTAGGCTTAGGGACCGTGATAAAGCCATACATTCTGCTGTTCTAGAGATGTGGAGGAGACTTCTTCCCAGGGAAGAAGATTCTAAAAACAAAACAAAACAAAACAAAACAAAACAAAACAACTGAACAAAGGTCTCTTGTGGCCCAAGCCGGTCTTGAACCTGTGACTGAGATTGGATTTAACTCCTGATGCTCTGTCTCCACCTTCCAAATACTGGGATTACAGAAATGCACTAGCACTTCTGCTTTATGCATTATTGAGGCTCGACCCCCAAGGCATTATGCTTACTAGGCAAGTGCTCTGCCACCTGAGCTGCATTCCCAGTCCCAGAAGAGAGAACACTTGATCTGGGTAGTGAGTAAGTAGGCAGTGTGCTGGGGAGAGCTCGTGAGAAAGGCAAGTGCAAACCCCTGGTGAAGAGTAGGGCTGCAGAGAGTGCAGTGGATGCCCCATGTTGCCCATGCTCCGGAGATAAAGAAGGTGGTGCAGTGGTGGGCTATAGAGTGGACAGAAGGAAGGGTATGTTCTAACCTAAGAAGGGGCACATGAGCTGGGAGGGACTCAAGGATTGTCCTAGGCCCTGGAAAAGACAGCAGAGGAGAATATGGCAGCCATGAGGATGAAGTAATGCAAAGCCAGCATGCATTAGATATTTATCCATCCTTCTTACCTGACCAGCACTCCCGCTCCCTCCAGTCAGTGGGAACACCATCCTCTTGGTGCAACACCCCTCTGCCAAGCAGGACTGCTCTCCTAGTCAACCATCTCACTGTGTGGCTGTAGCTGCTTAATCACAATAATCACTCTTCTGGCCATTATGGTTGACCAGGATGATCATGGATTCTTGTTTGAGCCACTAAGAGTCAGGTCTGAAGCGTGTGTGTGTGTGTGTGTGTGTGTGTGTGTGTGTGTGTGTGTGTGTACATGTTCAGGTCTGTATGACATGTGTGAGCATGCTGTAGGCTTTGATTTTTCAAAACCTATTTTAATAAGGGTTCTTAAATGCTTCAACTTCCTTTTTAACCCACTTACCAAAGGTAGGGGAGAAAGATGGTTAATAGGACAAGGGAGATGTGGACCTGTTCAGAAGTAGTTCTTTGAGCCGATACGAATCTTCATTGTGAGAATATCAGTAGCCCAGTCCAAAACATCAAACACGAATCAGTAGTGGCAGTCCAGTCCAACCAGTAATCACCAAACATGAATCAGTAGCAGCAGCTTGATCTAGAAGAAACCACTAGGCCCTACCAAATCGTCACTGAGTCCCAGGAAGCAGCCCAAATACAAGAACTTCTTTGGCACATCTCTCTCTACAAAGTCATAAGTGAAGATCAGCGAAGACCAGTGAGGCGCTGCAAGGTGAACCAATGCAAGGGCCTCCTCTCATTTTCTGTAGGGTTCTATTTATATTCTTCCTAAACATCATGTGCCCTCTCCAGCATCTACTCCAGCAAAACATCATGTGCCCTCTCACATGTCTGCCTCAGCAAAACATCCTCCCATGTGTCTGTTTAGTAAAACATCCTCTCCCAAGACAGCTTCCAGACAAGCATCATGTGACACAACTGAATCTCCATAGGAATTAGAAGTTTCCACTTGAGCATACTCCCCTCAATCTTTCACCATCGTATCTGAGACACTCACTGGACCTGGAGCTCTCTGATGCAACTAGACTGGCTAGCCCTGAGTGTCCTCCTGTCCCCAGGGCCCCAGAGTTGGGACTACAGGTACATCACATACTCTGGCTTTTACATGAGTTCTACAGATTGAACTCAAGTTCCCATGTCTTCCTGGCAAGCGCTTCACATCTCTCCAGCCCCTCTGAGCTACTCTGTTAGAACAAAGGGGCATGTCTCTTTCTGCTGAGGATGCTTGTACTTTTTGTAGCGCTCTGCTTAAGGTATGATAAAGATCTGCCTGAACAAAGCTGGAACTGAGGATTGTGAAGCCAAGAGTTGCCGTGTGACTGAGTTATGTACATGTGCCTGTGTTCTGGGAGCAGTGTGATCAAGTTCTGGAATTTTCTGTGGAATTCTTTTTTAAAGCTAATTTGGATCATGTTTCATGTTTCTGATATTTGCAAATGAGAGGGGAAAAAAAACACTAAGAAAAGATCTGGAGGTGCTGGAGTCTTCCAGGGGAAATTGTTAATTAATCACTTGTGTTTTCTAGACAACAGGCTGGGTTGAGGAATTGAAACGGAAGACTGTGGTGGGTTGCCCTGGTGCCGTTTGTGTGCCTATGATGGGTGATTTGGGGAAATATCCATGCAGAAAGACATCCCAGAGTTCATGTCTGAGGAGAACAACTTGAATTTAAAGAGGTAAGATGGATCTAGGACCCAAACCCATGGTAGTAGATAAGAACTTATTCCCAAAGTTGTCCTCTGATCAATACATGGACAGCATGACACAAATGCACCCACAACTACACACACACACACACACACACACACACACACACACACACACACTAAACAAAGAAAAAGAATCCACCCTTATGCCAAAGAGGAATGCAGATGTGAATGGACAGCTGGAACTGAACACTGCTGCCCACCCTGAAAGCAAGGTTAATTTAAGAAACACCTGGAGGGAAAAGGCCCGTGTTACAGGTTTGGAAGTTGATTTTTGTATCTACTTCCATAAGACAAATTGGTGGGGGGCAGGGCCCCTGGGTATCTTAGATGCTTTCTGAGTCCCTGGCCCTGGACTTCATAGCCACCTCCTGGGATCATGTAACTTGTGAACCTCTTTCTTAAGGGCCCTAAAAATAAAGAGCATCACACACTGGTCCATCAGGTGGTGTGGCTGAAAGGGGTGCCTGGACCAGCTCTTGAAAACGTCACTTTTGCTTTTGGTATTTCCTCTTCCTCAACTGTCAACTGGAAGCACTAATTACCTCCCTGCCCTGCTCATAGGGTCATTATACTGATTGGACAAGACAAGGGATAGAAAAGTGCTGTGAGCAGCAGAAAACACAGGTGGGCGAGCTGAGGCCACATACCCGCTTCAGCCCCACCCGCTGGGACTCTCACCTCTTGCTTCCCTACTCTTAAAAATAATCACTTTCTCTTTCCGAGCAATGAGGACAAACACCCAGATGAAGAGAGGAGTCTCAGTCTCGGTGTGGATGCTGCTGATTGCGTACCCAGCCCTCACGGTCCTCAGTCACTTCCTGCATTCTCAGCATCTGGGTCTAACCTGTGGACCAGGGACCACACAACTGTTAAAGAGAGCTATGCATGTGACCCCCACACAAAATCCTAAATTTATTTGAAAACATTGTGCAATGTGTGTGTGTGAACTTTGCAGATGAAAACATGGTGCTGTTATGTCAAAAATTTGGATGTTCCTGGGGGTCCAGACCGTGCGTGTATACGATTATCTTCCAGAAAGGTTTTCACTAGGGTGGCCACAGTTATTCCTGCCCTTGACAGTTATGAATTGTTTTAAATTTATATTATATTATATTTATCTTGTATGCTTGTGGTGTTTCTGTGCACACAAACTACAACACACACGTGGAGGTCAAACACAGTTTGCAGGATTCCATCCTCTCCTACCAAGTAAGTCCCAGGGATTGAACTCATGGTGTCAGGCTGAGTGGCAGGTGTCTTTACCAGCTGAGCCATCTCACCAGCCCTAAGAAAAGCCATTGGAACCATTTTTGTAGATGAGATTCAAGAGATAGACATCTGGGAGGCATGAATAATGATCTCACATCAATTAAAAACACCGACAAGGCACACACAGAAACTGTTACATCTCACACGAACAACGTGAAGCGGATGGTGGGAAGAAGGCCCGATTGACAGCACCTGGGGCCTGTCCTTGTTAGGTAAGCCAGCAAACTCCTTGTTCAGATCAGCTGACTTCCCATTCCGTTGTCATGGGTAACTGAGGGGACTGGGAAGCCCTGCAACCTTAGGGCTCCTCAGCCTCAGCCTCTCCCCACAGTGCCCTCCGTCCTCTTTCACGGCTTCACCTGATACTCCACAGGGCTGAGCCGATCTCCACTAACTCTGACGAAGTTTGAGTGGGACAGGGCTGGCTGGGAAATGTGGTCCTGCCTACCTCTTATGGAGGCTCCTGGTGTACCTCCAGGCCCCTCCCAGAGATCCCCCGTACTTTAAAAGAAATATTTACTCTCACTTGGGCCAAGAATGGAGGACGGAGCTGTGACTCTGAGGGAACTTGCCTAAGGAGAACTGGAGTCAGAGCTCACAGTAGAGAGCACAGAGCCAGAGAACCTGGACCCTTAGACTTGATACCACAGCTTGGGCCTGAGTTAGAAGGTTCCGCCCACTACCAAGTAAAGAGCTCATGTTTTACTTGGTATAGAGAGCTCTCTGTGGGGTGACAGGTGCTCAAAAGCACAGCCATGGCTATGTCAGACCTGAGAGGCCATGGAGAGGCCCGAACTTCTTCTTAGATAAAACAGGAGCCAAGAGTCAGAAGCCCTGGCTGAGAAAGCAGAAGCAGAAGGCCTGGCTTGCAAAGGTAGCAAAGACCATGAAGCCCATCTCCGGCATCTCAGTGTAAGTTCACAAGAGGCATGAGATAAGAGCTTTCTAATTCAGACCCAAGCTGTGGTATCAAGTCTACCAGTTGAAGCTGGACTAGGGACTTCAAGGAGGAAATGAGGTAGCTTCCTGTTCCTGAGGGAGTGAGTCTGGGGGGCTGAGTCCTGTGAAACCCAGGCCCACTTTGTTACGGCACTCTTTCTTTCCTTTTTAAATTATTTTGTTTGTATGTGTATGTATTTAGTTCACATGTGCATACATGAGAGGGTGCACGCATGTATGCACATATGTGTAGAGGCCGGAGATGGGCAATGGGTGTTTCCCTCATTTGCCTATCACATTGTTTTTTAAAGCAAGGCCTCTCACTGACCCTGATGCTCACTGAGTCTGCTAGGCTGGTTAGCCCTAGGAGTCTGCCTGCCTTTACCTCTCCAAGCTAGAATCACAAACAACTGTGTACTGCTGCACCCAGTTGCCTCGTGGGTACTGGGGATCCAAACTCAGGTCCTTCATGCTTTCATGGCAAGCCCTCTACCCACTGAGTTATCTCTCCAGCCCCAAGACATAAGCTTCTGCTACATCTCCAGCCCCTTCCTTTGCCCACTGACCAGCATGCACAGGAAAGTTGCAGACACCCTGAGGGAGAACCATGGGATTGCAGGAGTGGCTTGGATGCGAATGTTCCAGCTCTCTAGCCCAAAGACTTTCAGCCAGCCCTACTCGCTTGCCACCATACTGCCTATACACAATTCATCATTGTCTCTGAGCCCGAGAGCTCCTAACCACCCCCTCAGCCCAGAGTATCTCCCCCCACCCCCATCTCTTGCCCTCATTCTGGAAGCTTCTATTCCCATCATTGTTAAAATGTTTAATGACTCTCCATTGCCTTCAAAGTGAAGTCCAAGGGCCGTGGAGAGAGCTCAGTTGGTAGAGAGCTCACTATGCAAACCTATGAACCTGAGTTCAATCCCTGCAACATGATTTTTTGTTTGCTTTGTTTTTTTTGTTTTAGAGCCAAATATGGTGGCCCATGTAATCCCAGCTATGGAAAAGCAGAGGCGAGCAGATCCCTGGGGATTTCTGGGCTGCCTAGTCTGCATACTCGGCGAGTTCAAGGCCAATGACTTGACCTTGTTTCAAAAATCAAAGTTGATGGCACCTCAAGAGTGGTCTCTGATCTACAACTCCACCCCTCCCCCTCCCCCTGCCACTGAAGATGAAGTCCAATCCAACATCCTTACCACTGCCTGGTGCTCTCGCTCATCCTGCCAAGCTCCTCCTCGGGCTTCCCTCTCATCATCTCCTTGAGCTAAGCACTGACACATCGTACTTCATTCAGGCTCACTGTCTGCCAGGTTCTCTCTCTCTCTGCCCCAGTCTCGTGTCCTATGGCTCCCCTCATCTTTCTCCCTGCTCCCATCCTTGCCTGGCTACCCTGTCCATCCTTCAGCTTTTACTGATACCATTCCCAATGCAAAGCCTCTCATGATGCCCTGGCTCAGGCCCCCTCCTTTCCTTGGGATTCCCACAGGCACCTGCACTTAGTCCCAGTAAGCTTGCCACAGTATCCAGCCATGGGTCTTTTTGCCTATTTACTCCCTGACACACCTGCTTTTTCACATACACAAAAAATATTTCCAATATTTGACAAGGTTTAATCTACAAAAATGGGCAATTTCATATGTTTCAACTGAATACAAGGACCACGAATACCTTGTCACCTTTAGAGCTCCGTGCTTAGTGTAAAGTCCAAAGCACCTGGGTAGGTCAGTAAGCATCTATCAAGTTTGGTGTGATGGCAACTTGAGAGCTTTACACCTGACAGCCAGGATCTGTAGGAAACCCCTTTGCAATCGAAGGAGGACACTGTGAGCAAGCATCTCCTAGGCCGTCACACGCAGCTTGGCATGCAGTACTTGGCACTGTCCACAAACACCAGAAGCCCTGCTGCTTTCCTGGGCTAACTTGGTCTCCAGCTTTCGACAGCCCGAGATATACTCTAGTTAGGCCTCTGGTATGTTCTCAGACCTAGGGCCAAACCTGAAGACACACTATATGCAGCACCCCCATCTCAGGTAGGCCATGTCATCTCCTGTTTGCACTCACCCTCACTCGGGCAAATCCAACCGAGGAAGAACATCCAAGCAGTAAGAGAGATGGTTTGCTGTGACAGCCCCAGGGAACTGGGATCAGATTTGGGAGAGAAAGAAGCAGGGTATGGAGAAAATATTTTGGCAGCATTGTCAAGTAAGAGAGCAGAGCCACTTGGAAAGCTCTGTGGTAGTTTAAGACCAAGGCCACTAGAAGTCTGAACATGGTGACGGCCTTGACAGTGAACTAAAGAGGCAGCAGAGAGAGTTTTCTCAGACAGCTGTATCAGATGATGGAGCTCATAGGCTACAGACAATCGGGGTCAAAAGAGGGAGAGCCGAAATAGAACCTGGGAAAAGGGAAGACATTGATAGCAGAATGGCAAGGATTTCATGCATCCAGGAGAAAGATAAGAAAAAAAAAGAAGAAAGCAGATATCCAGAGATAACAGAGATAAGAGGAAAATGGTGGAGAGAGAGAGAGACAGAGACAGAGAGAGAGAATGCATGCAGCTGAGATCTTATGAGCCTGTTCTATGGACCAGCTACAGGGCAAAACCAACCCATACCCAGAGGCCAAGCTGCTACGGTGAGGCTGGGACCCTGAGGCCCCTGACTTATTCCCAGGGCTTTATTCCTAGAGGGCAATTCAGAGGTTGCTTTGAGCCAGACCCTGACCTGGCGCTCACTCTCTCCACCCTGATCCCACTCCGGTGCTTTCTGGCCCCCTGCAGGCATTGCTCACTGGGGATGCTTTCCTGCTGCTAGAAACTAGAGTCTGAACCTCATCAGACTGCAGCCCCAGGAAGTAAGCTAGGATAGAGTCCCAGGAGAGAAGAAAAAGCAGCCTTCGCCAGCTATAGAAGGCCTCAAGGAGACTCCACTACCCTTCAAAGACAGTCTCTGCTCTTGGCCAACCACTCAATGGCCTGCACAGACAAGCTTCCTTTCCCCCGGTGCTTCCTGGGCTAGAGGATCGATCCTTCCTGCTGCCTTTCTCAGAACAAGAGCAGAAAGCCTAGTAACACCAAGCACTAGCAGTAGCTACACTTGCCAAACAAAAAGGCAATCTGTTTCCCTCCAAAACAAAGGGCTTAAGACTGACTCCTCTAACACACACACACACACACACACACACACACACACACACACACACACTCACACACACACACACACACACACACACACACACACACACACACACTTGCCTGTCCATGAGCACATAGAAAGGTGAGCCAGAAGAAGGTCCCAGAAAAGGGCCTTCCATAGAGCCCTTATGTCACACTCTAGCCTCCCTGGTTAGGGAAAGAAGGCACCTGGCATGCAAATTGCTCATAGCAGCCCGGGGCCACCTATTTCAGGTCTTACAGGCAGCCTGGCTTCTACTTGTACCTATAATGCCTACTAGAGGGATTCAGCTCTTCTCTTTAACATTGCCTGCCATGTGGGTGTTGAATGCTAGGGAAATAGGATGCCCCAACAGAGAGGCATCTAAGGACCTCGGATGGGCCTCCAAACATGCTGGGAAACTGCTAGAGAGTCCCACAGTCTTGGATCCCCTGCCCTCGAATCACAACCCCATAGCACTGGGCTCCCAATCTCTGCCACGTGTCATTAGCTCGGCTCCTTTTTGAAGCTCAGAAGCACACATCAGGCCAAGGACCCACATGCACAACCATGTTCACGTACACATGTCCACTCACAGAGGTACACATGCAGGAGGCTGGAGCCAGGCTCAAGTGGCCAGGAAGAGCTATTCATAATTTGTCAGTAGCCCTCTGGGTTAAACTTTAAGTCCAAAAGCCAAATGGAGCATGTTGCCGCAGTGTGCTCTCTTGGCACGGAGATGTGGCTGTTCAATGAGCCTGGATCCCTAGCATGCAATGCAACATGGCAGAAAATCATGTGCCTGCCTTCCTCTGTGGCTTTCACTGGCTCTCACTCCACAGGCCTCCCCCATGACCCCTGTTGTTGGGCTGCTGGATGAGAATGGTGCCCCCTCTCAGTGAATAATCCATAATTCGGGAAGCATTTGCTAAACAGAGGGACGTTGAACTTCAAAAGCAGAGGACGGTCAGATGTAACCACTGACATTTGGTTTCTAGCATCTAGTCCAGAAAGTTCACTCTCTGCAGTCAGAGGAGACATAATGCACCATGGGAAATCATCCCGCCACCAGAGCACAGAAGGGTAGTATGTGTCCTGTACATCCCAAAGAGCCATCTACAGTAGCTATGTTTGGGGTTTTGCATCTGTGAATCTATTAAGTCTACAGCAAGCAAAAGTAGAAGAATCAATAGCAAGTAGCAGATAGGAGCAGCAGATAGAGAGCAAAGCATAATCAAATCGGGAGCCCAAAACAGCCAGGGAAATTAACTGGGGAAGTTGAGGCAATTCACAGTTGAGCTTTCTTCCCACCCTGGATGAGCTTCCAGCTTCCCACCCCCACCGTGGGCAGTTTCATACCATTGGACAAATAACAGTAAGCTCTGTTGGAAATGGTTTATCTTCTAGCCATTCTTTTCATTGTGTTTTGTGTTTCTGAGGCAGGACTTCTATGTGTAACCCTGGCTGTCCTGGAACTTGCTCTGTAGATCAGACTGGCCCTGAACTCACAGAGATTCCCCTGCCTCAGCTCCTAGAGTGCTAGGGTTAAAGATGTGTGCCACCACCATCCAACTTCTAGCCGTTCTCAATGACACAATGTTTTTGTTCCTGGGCCCTTTTTCTGTTCTTTCCTCCCTGTCATAGAGTTACTGGGGCCAGGCCATCCCTAGGCAAGGAGTCTTTGAGAACACTAAGACAGGTATGCTTGGCTCTAAAATAGGGGTACTCACCCCACCTCCAGAACCACCTTCTCAGTGAACCTAAACAGCACACAACAATTTAGCAGCACAGTATATATCACAGTGACAGACATAGAAAGAAAAAGAAGGCACAGCTGAGCCACTGGTTCCTTGGCTTGCAGCAAGCAGCTGCCAATGTCAGTGCTGATATCTGGGGCTTCAGCCACCAGAGGAACCTTCAGCTGACAACTTAGAAGGGACAGCTCCAGGGAAAGGAAGGCCAGTTATGACCATTTGGAGCTGGAGGCTTGCTGTGGGGCTGAGGGCTTGCTATACAACTGGTGACTTTTCAGTCTGGAGGCTGACATAGGACAGCCAGGAAATGATACTTACTGTGCCTGGTCCAGGCTGACCTGGCTACTAAGATGGAGCAGAGACTTTCCCAAGGTGGTGGCAGACACAGGCTCTAGTAAGTGGGGTCACATGTCTGGGTGTTCATTAACTGTGGGTGTGACTCTCTTGCCAGGACCCAGATTGTCCCATCCATCCCTCTCCGCAGGTTTTTCAAATCAGACTTGGATGTAGAATGTGCCAGGTGCCAGGCGAGGTGGTGCACACCTTTAATCCCAGCACTTGGGAGGCAGAGGCAGGTGGATTTCTTAGTTCGAGGCCAGCCTGGTCTACAAAGTGAGTTCCAGGACAGCCAGAGCTATACAGAGAAACCCTGTCTCAAAAAACAAAAAACAAAAAACAAAAAAGAATGTGCCAGGAGCCCCTTATCCTAAGCAGTGGATGCTTTTCGGAGATCTCTCTGCTCCATAGGCACTCTGCTAGACATTCCCAAGGGTCCTGTCTCCTCCGACATCCAAGAGACATTGCTTTTTAGGGTTCTTTGTCCTGGAAAATAATGGAAACCCAATTTGAACCAATTAAGCCCTCAAGGGATGTCAGTAGATCACAAAGCCAAGTGGTAGAGAAGGCCAGGAACAGGAAACTCATCAGAAATGAGGAAGCTAAGCCCCAAACCTCCCTTGGTCTTTCTTGCTGACTTCTTGGAGCTGTCAGCTTCTGTATTCCTTACAGCTTCCCTACAGGCCAGTGAGGAGCTATAGGCCACTGGCTGCCACTGGGCAACTTCTACTCATGGTTGCCTGCATGGAAGGAGATGTTTCCTGGGCTTTAAATGTTTCCATCTCTGAAAGGATGCTAGCTGTGCAGGCTTGGAACACAGCCAGCCCCTGACAGGAAACTCCATTGCCAAAATGGCAGGAGAAGGGCTGGGCAAATTCCTCAGTTTATCTCAGCATCTGTCCCGGGCTCACAGCAGCTGGAGGTATATTGGTGAGAAAAGGGTCCAAGTGACATCCGGAAGCTGCCACTACTCTTGCCGTATCAAACCCACTCTCGAAGTTTCTCTGGGGCTTAAGTCCCTTTATGATCCCCGCCCCATGAGCCTGCCACTCCAGCCTCCTGTACCACCTCCTGTCTGAAGCCATATAACCTCAAGCAGAGCGGTTATACGTATGGTCTCTGGAGCTAGCTCATCTTGGGTTCAAACCCATTCATTCTGTGGGTTGGGTTACCCTGAAGTTTGGGTTGTTTGACTTCCCTGAGCCTTGGTTTTTAATAAAACTCAAGCGTGTACATGCCCTGGAACAGAGCCCAGCCTCCATTAAGTCCTCAGGAAATGTGGGCCATTCTTTTGGTTTATAAGTCCTGGCAGCATCTCACAGGTAGGATGCTCTCTTCTTGTCCAAATTGTCCTTCTCCCCAGCTTTTCCCCACTGATATACCTCACCACTACACAGACCATCCCATAGGCCCTTAAACCAGTCACCTGGTTGCCCAACATCCCCTGGAAGAAAATGTGCCTGGCCATGCAGTCCTGTGCCCTGGCACTGACTCTTTCTCCAGAGCACTGTGGCTGAGGTCTAGGCACATCACCACGTGCCTGACTCCTTCCTCAGCAACAGAGGCAGGTCAATGGAAAGAAGGTTCTTCACTGTCTCTGACACTGAAGAACAGCACTGATGGGGGTCACTGGAGCTAAGCATGCAGAGCCCTGCTCCCAGCTGCACTCTCTTCTCTGTACCTGTGACATTACATATTCACCCAAGAAATCATCTGCACATTGAGGCATCCAAGCACAACCTGTCCCCCAAGATGACGGATGATGAGTGCCTGTCAGCATCTGCTGGCTAAGTGACACCCCACCTTCTGATCACCCATCCTCAGAGGTCTGAGGCTGGGAGGGACCAGGAAGGCAGGAAGACAGACATAGGCAGAGTCCAGATTTCCCAGATTAATTCTAGGCCATTGTATCTAATATATCATCTTCCTCTGGCCCTGAGACTGAGTCTCTAGGTCTATTCCTCCTGCCTTCTGTCCTCCCTCCTGAATCTGTCTTAGCTGAGGTAGTGCCCAAGGCTGCAGGTGGCTAGGCAGGCAGGAGGGAGAGTTATAGGAGTTTGAGTAAGACAAACACAGATTAGTCAAGGTCTGTCAGACCCAATTACACCTCCATGGAGCCCGTGGAAGCATTATTTAGTCCACAGGTCCCTCTGATTGAAGCATGCCAGCCCCCACTGTCTCCTGTGGGGAAAACCTTAGCTTCTGACCACACAGGGGAATCAAAAGAGTCCCTCTCAGTCACTGAGTAAAACGGGTCAGAAGTGGTATCTATGGTTCACTGGGCTCAGCAAATAGAGAAGCCGTTACATTTCCTTCTTAACCCAGGATTAGAGGAATAGGTAGAGGCAAAGAGCAGGCTGGGGTCATTCACGGTCCTTGGCCCCCAGTCAAACTTTTTTCCAGCAACTGGAAGATTGTTAGAAACCGAGCAATAATCTGGAAAAACATCAGAATTGTTGTGTGGTGTGTGTGTGTGTGTGTGTGTGTGTGTGTGTGTGTGCGTGTGTGCGTGCGCGTGCCTGCGGTGAAGAAGATTGCTGAAGGGGAGTAAAGTAACCTCCTTGCATGCACATCTGAGCTAACCCTCCTTATCCTCCTATCCCATTCCTATCTATTCTGGCAAAGAATGAAGCCCGATAATTCCAAACACCAAGTCTATTTAACTTGGGGCCTCATTACAGAATTATTTTTTCATCAGGAAATCTGATGAGGCAAAATGGTGTTTGGTGTTAGCAAATATTGAGCCAGTTAGCTTCCCGAGGGTTCCCACTGGAGGGAGGGTGCTGGGAAACTCTGTTGTGACTGCCCATCTGAGAAGATCCAACACCTCTCTGCTGTGGCCTAGGCTATGGCCCCTCCCTGAAATGTTCCAGAGCAGTGGTTCTCAACCTGTTGGTTGTGATCCCTTTGGAGAGTCAAACAACCCTTTCACAGGGGTCTCCTAAAACCAGCGGAAAACACAGCTGTTTACATTACAATTCATAACAATAGCAAAATTACATTTATGAGTAGCAAAAAAAAATAATTTTTATGGTTGGGGCTGGGTCACCACAACACAAGGAACTCTATTAAGAGGTTGCAGCATCAGGAGGGTTGAGAACCACTGCTCCAGAATGTCCCCTCCCCTTGTCAACCTGGTGAAGAACCATGCCTGTCACGTTGGGCCTCACCACACCTAGGCACTGTGCATGCCAGGGAGGCATTCTGCAGAATGGGCTGCATCCCCGGTGGCTTTCTGAACTTAAGAGAGATTGTCACTCAAACTGCCCAGGAAGCAAGGTAGATGTAGGACTCTTGACTGACACCAGAGCCTAAGGTTAAGTTAGGTTGTGCTGCCTCTCTTTATAGATAGAAGTTCTAGACCCTCAGGAGACCTGAGCCCCTGTATTGTTTTCCGTTCTTTCCAGCCTGATGCTTCAATTCAATGTCCATCAAACCGGAAAGTTTGGAGCTAGAGTTAAAAGTCTACAAACTGCAGGAAAACCGAAGCCTTCTGAGCAGATCTCATGCTGTGGAAGTTAGCTTCTCTTTATTTTGTTCCAGCCTTCTGCCCTTGGTTTTAGGGACCCTGGCTGAGTCTGGCACTACCAGGGCATGCCTATTTGTTCCTGGCAGTTTGGAGCAGGAGGATTTCAGATACTGGGGTTTGGGTCTCTCCTGTGCACACAAGCACCTCTGTGTGCTTTGCCATACTCAGCCTGGGCATGTTCCCAGGCAATGAGAGCCAGCTGAGGGGGATGGGAGCCATTGCTGGGTCCCAGGCCTGATGCAGAATAGCTTCTCCATATAGGAAGGACTGTCACCCTGATAGCCAGTGGAGCTTGGACAGAATCCTTCAGATTCCCCCTTGCCATCCAGGGGAGCTTAAACCAAGAGTTTCCAGCTGGGCAGGAGGACCATAGGGTAAGCCATGCCCTGGGTACTGGCTGTCTGAGTGCCCAGCTGTGCCCACATTACCCCTGTGCATTCCCAGACAAGCTTGCCTACACTATCCATACTTGGGACAAAACAGCCCTACAAGAATGAATCAATGGCCCTGAGTCACTACAGCTCGAATGCTATCTCCCTGCTCTCCCCTCTCCCCCTCTTCCCTCCTCTGGGCTTCAAGCTCCTCTCCTTGATTCTTCCTTTCTCTCCCTCCCTCGCTTGCTCTTCTCTTTTTCGCTCTCTCTCCCACACAGCTGCCTCTTAAGAATGCCAGACGATGGTTCCTTGCTGCTTTGTAGTCCCAAAGCTCCAGAAGGCCTTAGGGTTACAGTTTTACTGTTCTTTTTCCATTAGCAAAAACTCTCACTGGAACTGGACAACCCTACTCAGGGTCCCCTGACCTCTATCCACAAGAATGCGCCCTTCTCTCCAGCCTTTTACCTCCACTGATGGTTTGAGCGCATATGCGTACTTCCAGGCATATGTACAGGCATGCCCACATCACCACTTCCTGCCTGAGTAGATCAGAGACCGAATAGATGGCTTAGGGATGTGCTCAAGAGGTAGGAAGGTGGGAGGCCCTCTGGCAGACAGAGGAGGGTGGCTTTGGCAAACAAAGGATGACAAAAATGGAAGTATTTACATTGTCAGTGTGTGGAGGTACTGCGTATCTGCCAACTGCAGGCTGAGCTGATGACAAATGGTGGTTATGATGCCCAAGAAGTGCCTATAAACCTAGGGGTCACCTAAAATCCATCTCTGGGCAAACTTGGGCAGCACTATGGTCTGGGTAATCAGTGGACGGCCTCAGAGCTGGGGTGTGGCAGCTATGCCATAAAGGCATAAAGGCCACAGAAGGTGAGGCACTGGCCTAGGTCACAGTCAAAAATTCTATAAAGGCCAGAGAAGTGAGTGGGAATTTTAGGTGTCCCACACTAAATAGTACATTGCAATGACTCAATCCTGCTAATGCTGCATGAATCTGCCAGCGATGATCCGTGATGAATGCACGCATCTGTGTACCATAAAACTTTATATGGGGGCACTGAAATTTGAACGCCATAAAAATTATCTCATATCATGAAATATTATTCTTCTTTTGACTCTTTCTTCAATCATTTAAAAATGTAAAACCCATTCTTCATTCACAGGCCGAATAAAAATGGGGAGTGGAGGCCTCTGCTTGCTGATCCCTGAGCCAATGGGAGTAGGAGGCAGAATCTGGCTTCTGCATGATAGAGAAGCTATCAGATAGACAGCAACCCCTAGGCCTCTGCTTCAGGGCCTCCGAGGAGCTTTTTCTCTCTAGGGAGAGAAGCCAGAGCTAGGCATAAACCAGCATCTAGGGCCTTCAGAAGTTCTAGTTCTTCTTGCAAATCACTAACGCAGCATTTTGATGGCAATTCGCTTCCCATGTAGCCTGCCTACTGGGAGAGATGCTCATCTGCCAAGACAAACATCCGCTGCACTTGAGTAGCATCTTATTATAAATTAATAAATTGGCATCGGGTGCGTATATAAATATCAGTCCCCGTGAGCTCGGAACATGCGTCTGCCACAGGAAGATGAATCTGCTTAGCACTCAGCTCACACAGCAGCTTCCCGAGTCTCCGAGTCTAGCAGCCAGGCCCTCTGTACTTTCTCTAGGTTGATGCTGTCTTTAAAGGCCTCCAGGCTGCCTGCTGGCCAACTCTCACTGCCTCTACTGCCCAGCTCGCTGTGATGCAGGGTGGACTAGCCTGGTGCCCAGGTGTGGATAGAGGAGTCAGAGGTGGGTAGGAAAATAAATGAGGAGGTGATGGTGGGTGGCTGGGATGGGTGAGCATAATCAGTACGTCTGTGCCCACTGGTTAGAGTACTTTTGGTGGCCACAACAGGTGACAAGATAGCCACATATGTCCTGAAGGTAGAAGAAAGAGTTAAGAGCTCGAACATAGTAAGGGCCCGATACATTCCAGCTCTAAGGCATAGCACCAGCTCTGACTCACTTTTCTCCCTTTCTTACTGCTTTCAGGACCTCATGTTCATGTGTTTGACCCTCACAGGCCTGACTCAGGCCCTCCCTGACTCAGTTATTAATTAAAACACAATTCTCTGTGTTCTGGCCTTCCAGGAGCATTTGGGCATATACTCTCAAGCCAGGGAGCCTCCAGCCTTTATTGATCATCAATGCTAAATGTTTTGCCCCAGATCCCACTTACAGGTCCAGAGCTCTGCACAAGAGAAATCTCCCTCTCGTTTAGGCTTCCAGAATGGAGTCCCATTCCACTGCTAACCTTCACCCATCTCTGCTACTTTCTTAACAGTGCAGTCTCCATCAGTGCCTCTGACCTCCTGCAAGTCAGGCTAATGGCTCGTTATTCTTGGATCGTTGAGTCCTTTCTTCTAAGAAGCCCTCCCTGATCGTCACCAGTGGAGACCACTTACTTATGGGATGTTATAGCTCTGCACCTATGGCTCATCATTACACACAGAGGTGTGTGTGTGTGTGTGTGTGTGTGTGTGTGTGTGTGTGTGTGTGTGTGTTGGGGGCTGCTCCAAGGCCTCCCCACCTCCCTTTCCTCTCCTCCTGGAGTTGAGACAAACTGAGCCTCTATAGGTGCTGAGCAGCAACTAGCAGGGCTGATTGCTCCATCTTAAATGAGGACTCGCTTAATTTTCCCAGCACAGCTTCCACGGGCGGATGCGCTGAGGGAACGCGGCAGGCCCGTTGGAGGAGGCAAACCGCTAGAAAATAAACACCCAGCCCAGCTATTATTACTTTTTGTTGTTGTTCATTTATCCCCTGCTTGGCTTCTGATAGGCTCCAGGATGGCTAAATAAAGCCAGGAATCGACTCCCCTCTCTTCAGCACGCCATCTTCGGCGAGGGAGAGCTCGGTCTGCGGCATAAATTAGCGGAAGCCGGAGTGTAAAAATATGATTCTGCGAACAAACAAAAGCCTCCAGTCATGAGACCCGCGGTGGCTGAGCCGTTCCCACTGCCGTCAGCTCTGTTTCCAAGCAATTAAAAGGCAGAGGGAGGAGAGAGATCAGCAGGCCTCTGGTGGGCAGGGGGGAGGTGGGTAGCAGCCGGCACATCCCCTGAGCCCCCACTGCCACCCAGGAGCACCTCTACGCTGGTGCCAGTGAGCCGATAAATGAGAGAGTTCTCTGTCTGCCCCCAAGGTGCTGAGGCACCTCCAGGATTGGTTCTGTTCTTTTTGCCTCAGTTTCTTCATCTTTACAATAAGCATAATAGCAGCATGCAGTGGCTCACGTCTGTCACCCCAGCACTAGGAGAAGCAGAAGTAAGAGGATCACCTCCTGACTGAGGCCAGCCTGGTCTACATCGTGAGTACCAAGCAAGCTTGGACAACACGGAGAGTCGGTACAAGTATATACATACATACAGGCAAACCCCCATATGTATAAAATAAAAATAAAGTAAAACTCAGGGCTGCTAGCCCTAGCCCAGGGTCACTGCATCAATCAATCAAGCCCATATGCAGAACGAGAAGCACAGCTACCTGGTATCACTTATATCCAGAGAGCTCTTTGGTGAATGAAACCAGACAACTAAGATCCACTGAGCCGTGAGTTGAGCTGGTGGACCAGTGTACTGCTGACCTGGGTCTGGTTTGTCCGGGTAATCCCCTCAATGACAGAGGCTCCCAGTTCAGCAGCTGCCAGCACCGTTCGGGTTAACGTGGATCTCATCAACTCTCTGTCCTTTTACACAAAGGGATTTAGGAACCATGATGAATGCCCCTTGCTGGACCCTGGGGAACTGTGGGGATGGAGTGTAAGACATGACCTCTGACTCCAAAGAGTTCCAGCCTGGTGCTGGCAGCACATCTGTGGACAACCTTCAGAATTGGATTTGGCTGAATAGTATTTCTTTAGCCTGGAATCCCAGATGAGAAAGTACAGAGCTGGCCCTGACCGTGCGTCAGCCTGGCGGACCATGCTCACTCTGTGCTACCAGTCCAGCTGGCTCTGAGGAGCCTCCTATGTGTGCCAGCAGACTGCAACAGAAGAAACAGGCTCCAGGTCCTCCTGCAGTGCACCAAGCCAGATGCAGTGTAACACGGTGCCTGTTGGGAAAGAATATGGAGAAGAAAGCAGGCAGGGGAGGGCATGGTTTTCAATCAAACGCTCTACTGTTACATTCAAATACCCTTGATGTGACAGCCAGGGACATCCAGACTCAGAAAGGTCAAACAACTTGTCTGCGTCACAGAATGAAGGAGGAAGGAGCTAAGATTTGAGCCAAGGTATTTTCATGGAAGTGAGGATGGCTGCCTGGTGAATATGCTCCACATTATAGTTTAAGAGACAGACATCAATCAGGCAGGAGGCCAACAAGGAGACCAACAGAGGGAGGAGCCACCTTTACCATGGGCAGTAAGGGAAGCTTTGTGTAGGAGGCAGCAATCTTGGGGGCTGCTAAAGGAGGGGGTTCCTCCACCACCATCAGTGGTCTGTTGGGTCTGACAAAGGGCAGTGGAATTGGCTCTGTTCCTGCTTGCTCTCCACAGCCTGGAGCTGTGCAATGTTCTCTTAGCCAGTCCTTGCCTTCTGGCCAACAGCTTGGAAGCCATACAGGAATCAAAAGGCCCTTCCTATGTCAGTCCATGCCAGACCCATAGCCAGCTTAAAGCTGGGGCCATTCCCACCTGCCCAAGGAGCCTCTGGCCCCAAGCTCTGGGCATCAGCCTTTGGGCCCAGATCAAAGACTCTAGGGATCAGGGAAAGAGTCTGGCTGAAGAAATGTCCAGTGAGAAAATCTAATTTTTTTTCCAGTCACACAGTTGTAAACATAAACTAAAAGATGAATCTCTTCCTTTAGAGGAGACGATAAAAAACACAATGCAAGTTTATGGGGGAAATGTGTCTTTCTAGAGCAGGATATTTCCCTCAAACACATAGCAGGCGGCAACCACTTCAGTCTAGAGATAAGTGATCAATAGAAGGGGGAGCAGGAGACCCTGAATTTCACCAGCTAGAGACCTTGCTCAGCTAGAGACCAGGTAGCATAGCCCTTCTCAGTGTCTATCCAAACTGAAGACTTGGAGCTGTCTGAGGCTAGCCCAGAGCCTTGTATTCAACCTTGGACTGCCAAGGTCTGAGCTGGTGGTCATCACATGATAAGATTTTCAGTGCAGTTTCTCTGGGCATCTATGTGCCAACTTCCATGTTGGAGCCAAGGATACAGATGGATGGCACCTGATTGTCAGCCTTGAGGTGCCAGTCAGCCATCAGAAAAAGATGTCTGGGCATGTGATGCTGCCCATGAGCCAAATGATGAGAGTATAGTGGTGCCTTCTCTTTCCTTGTCTCCCAACCGGATTCCAAAGGACTCTGCCAGGATTAGTCACCGAAGCAGGGCCCAGAATTGGGTTGTAGGAATTACATGCAATTCCTGGCATGGTGGTGTACACCTGTAATCTCAGCCCAAGGGAGGTTGAAATAGGCATTCCAGGACAACCTGGAGGCCACATCTCACTGGAGGAAGGCAGAAAGAGGGGTTGTTGGACTTCCTCTCTTAGGAATTGTCTGTCTCCTCCCTAGACTGATTGAAGACTCAGTGAAACTTTGGGGAATAGAACTCAGCCCACTACCACAGCCTTGACCCCGGATGAGTCAGTCTCTCAGAGAGCCTCCTCATGCCTCAGAGTTTCCCTCATGCGGAGGAGCTGTGGCAATTAAATGAGGTCGTGTCTGGAAGGAGATCCAAGAAGAGAAACAGGAACCACTGTTTTGTATGAATTTTTTCTCTCTCTCTAAACAGACGGTTCCTTGAAGACAAGGATCTTTATTTTTTCCTGTCTCCCCCACAACACCAGCACAGCACTAGGGACCGAGGAAGCTCTTCCTGAAAACTCCTTGGATGACATCCTGGGGATTAACCTGGGCTTTGATCAAAAAAGCTTTGAGTGTCCTAGTGATGGGAGTCCTCTCTGAGTATGCCCTGGGCTGCAGTGAGCTGACCTGGTGCCATGTCTCCTGGCAGCAAGACAGGCTTGCCAAGTTTAGCGGGTGGAGGGCAGTCAGACAGAACCTGGGAGGTGGCAAGCATCCTCTATGCAGCTGAAAAATGCAGGGATGGCAGCGTTAGGGGCTTCCATTAGCCCAGGGCTCTGTTTAAATAACGGGGGAAAATTGGCTTCCTCTCTGAGTCCAACTGCATCTGGCATCTGGCAGCTCAAAGTGGAGTGACTCACGAGATCCTTACATCCAAGGAAGTGGGGGAAGAGGGAGAGAGGGAGGAGTCTTACAGAGGGAGGACTGGGAGCAGGCAAGTAGGGGGATGCAGCCACACTGCTCAGACAAAAGAATCACAGCCAGAGTGGAGAGCCAGAGGAGCCTGTGCCCAGGGGCTAGGACAGTGAGTTGCCCATGCTTTGGGCTCATTGACAGGACTGTTCACCTAGAGAGACGTGGGTTCCAGCAGCCCAGGCAGGAGCTGAAGTCAGTCCTTTTGCCTCTTAACAGTATCTCCCCAACTGACTCAAGGCTATTCTATGCATTGGAATCCAGACCTCTCAAGCTACCATAGAGCTGACTGGTGGTGGTTAGGGAGTCTGCCAGAGAGGCCCCAAGCAAGAAAGGTTATAGTCATCCTGTCCCTAGAGTGATGGCAACTTCTAGGGAAGGGAGGGATATTCAGCCGTGATCTGTTCCTAAGAGCCCTAAGAGTCAGAATAGTGACTATGCCTAGTAGCTTACTAAACTCTGCTTAGTAACCCAACTCTGCCTTCTGTTTGCTCATAAACTCCTTCCCTCATTCATGCAACAGAGACTCACCCACAGAGTGCTCCCCAGGAAAGCCATTCCTTTCCAAGTCCTCCTGCTTTTCCAGGCCCTGACCCTAGTCAGTTCCTTTCCTGACTGCAGCCATAGCCCCTGCCTCACCACCATCCCAGCCCCCACTCCACCTGCCCTGCAACTCCAGCAGATGTTCAAGCTGTTCTGCACGGGCTTCTGTTGTCGCTAGCTGTCAAGTCTTAGGTACTGGCACCTATGGTGAACCAGCTGTCTTAACCAAAAGTTTGCAAATGCATGTCTGAAAGAGGAAGGCAGACAGAGGGCTGCAGCAGGCCTTGCTTCTAGCAATTCGTATGGATGCTTCACCTCACCCCAGCCAGTAGCTAGGCTAGATCTTACCACCTCTGGACAGGTCATCCATCTATCCTTAGCCCCTTTCTGATTCAAATAGCTCCTTGTCCTGCCCACATCACTATGTGACCCAGGCTACCACTAGGTAGAGGAAGGGGAAACTGAGGCTCAGATCAGGCCTTATGCCATGTGGAACAATGGAATCATCTATGCAACTGGGAGTAGAATTCATGTCTACGACCTGCAGCAAGAAAGTGACATGGAAGACTAGGCAGGCTACAGCAAGTCTAGGTGGGGAGGCCCAGGTTAGGGCAGTGTGGACAAGAAGAATAGCAGCGTCTCCTGTGGTCAGATCTCTAGCCCTGAGAAGTACAGTTTCTCGCCCCCCAAGACAGGCTGTGTATCAAAGAGCCAGCTGATCCAAGCTAGGGTAACCAGCTTGGCTTACTGGGACTTTCCTTGGCCTTAGCTCCAGAAACACCATGACACAGGGAATTCTTCCGTCCCTGAAGACCAGACAGTTGTTCATCCTTCTTCCAGCCCCACTGTCACCTCAAGGCTTCTCCAGGAGCCAAGACCTCCTGTGTAAGGCTGAGGCTCTGTGGAAACAGCTCAGATTTCCTATAAGGCTTTCCAGGAAGCTCCTGGGTCCCCTCTGGCAAGGGTTCTAATTGGCCAAGGAGAACCTGCAGCACTGTCTTGTCAAGACCCTCTACTCTAATAAGACACAGACAGATGGTGCTGCTATAGTCTTCCTGCCCAGGGAACAGACTGGAGCCTAGGCCTCTGGCCCCTGAGAGGCAGAGGTGACTCTAGGGGCTCCTAGGGTCACTGGACAGGCTGCCTTCTGGCCCTCCCCTACTGGCTCAGCACCTCTAACTGGGTCACCCCCACCTTACCCCTACCCCAGGCCTCCATTACAGATAGTGTTTCAGCTGCAATTAAGAATTTCAAGTGGCAATTAAAAATTAATTGGAAACCGTGGGTTGTTTATATCTCCCTGACCTCTGTCACTGTGCGGATGGCGGGGTGGGGGGTGGGGGAGGTATGGAGGACAGGTGACAGGAGGAGGAGAAATTTAAGAGTGGTTGACCATGGGAGGAGGGACCCTTGGCAGCATCGGAGCAATCTCTCCTTGAGGCAGGAAGAAATAGCACCAATCATTTGTCCTCTGCAACCTCAACCCCTGCTATCTCTGGTAGCCACAGAGCCTGGGGATCTGGTAGGGGGTCAGGCGCATGGTCAGGGGAACTCCTGGCAGAGTGAGACCTGAAGGCTGAGTTCAAGGCTCTTCTGAGAGGCAGGGGCCGAACACAGCATTGATGATTTCTGCACAGCCTCATGGACACAAACTCATAGAGGTAGATGTATCTCTATACGATACATCTATATGATATACCAGATGGTATCCTGGCCCCAGAAGTGGCCCTGAGGTCTCTGATCTCAGATCCTGCTGGGTAATTCCCACAGAAAAGGCTTTTCTGTTCTCAAGGGGAAAAGATTTTGAATTTACATTCCATCTCCTATTAGGGTTTTTATGTACCTTGGTCCCTACATCTTCAGATGAAGCTGTGCCTCCTGTCCAGTCCCCTATGGGAAACAAGTAAATTCCCCTTAGGCCTCGTCACTAGTGCCTTTGCACTCCACAGCTTCTCTCAAAGCTTGCTGCACTAAGTGTGCACCTCTGGTCTTATGGCTCCTCCCACCCCCAGGGAGTCCTCTCCGTATCCTGCTGTTCATGTCCCGCTGTCCATCCTCTCTCTGTACAGAATCTCTGCCCAGCCCCTTCTGAAGGCCAGAGAGGCATTGTCCATACTGATGACAAGTCAGTCTGTGGGAATCCAGTGTCCCCCAGGACTTGGCAAGGACACAGCCTACTATCTTTTCTATTATGCAGTGCAGAATTTTAATTTAACAGTAATAAAAGCAAAAGGGCTGTCAATAAAACAGACACCACAGGTCAGGTCATGGGTTTGCTCCCAGAGGCCCCCAAAACAGTAAGCAAAAGTGACCCAGGTCTTAGGCTGCCAACTAAGACAGTGGTGAAATCTCCTTACTCAGAGATGGCCAGCCTTCTCCACACTAAAATCATATGCAAAATAGCGTGCCCATCCATGTGCAGTGCATATATAGGGGCTCCAGACTCATCTTCCACATTCTCAAAAGGTCAGTTCAATTTGCTAGGATTTGAGTAAACTGGCTAGTGACAGAACCTAGCTGCAGTGATGTAATCATATAAAAAGTTTATTCTAAAACCAAAAGAGAGAAAAAGAAAAAAAGAAAAGAAACCAACCAACCAAACAAACAAACAAAAAAACAGATCTAGGCATGGTTTCACACACCTTTAATCCCAGCCCTTGGGAGACAGTGACAGGAAGATCTCTGAGTTCTAGGCTAGCCTAGTCTATAGATCAAGTTCTAAGACAGCTAGAACTAACCAAAGAAACCCATTCTCAAAACCAAAAGCAAACAAAATAGATCTAGAGACCAATAGTCCACAGCAATATGCTTATCAAGAATTCAGGTTCCTTCTAGATAGAGGTCTACAATGATAACCTCACTTCTAATAGACAACTTTCAACCTCACAGCCCCAAGATGCTTGCCTAAGCCCCAACCACCATAGTTGTATCCAGGACAAGAAGAAGAAATAAAAACTTTCTTGCACGCGCTCAACTGGCCAGGAAGAACGACACTGCAACAGGATCCTTCTGCACACGTTTATTGGGAGAGCATTGATTGCATAGGCGAAAGAAGAACAACCCCGAACAAGGAAAATGATGCTGCTTATATACCCCTCCATGTGACGTGTCAGCTCCTGATTAGCTGCTCACTCATCACCCCACTACTATGCCCCGGGATGGGCAGTGACTTGGCACGAATTTACTCTTGCACCTGCGCACATTACTTGTTTACCAGTTAGGCACAGCGGAGGCTCATGATGGCAATTGCTCACGGCTCCCCACAATGAAGAAAAAAATATGTTGGGGGCTGGAGAGATGGCTCAGCAGTTAAGAACACTGACTGCTCTTCCAGAGGGCCTGAGTTCAATTCTCAGCAACCACCTGGTGGCTCCCAACCTCTTCTGGTGTGTCTGAAAACAGATACAGTGTATACATACACATATATATAATAAACCTTAAAATAATAATAATAATAGTATGTCATCTGCATATATTTCACCTGAGAGGAATTTCCCTCAAATCCTCCCTACAACATCTCCTTGAAAAAAACACCCTACAATGTTATTGGTGACCTATCTGGAAGGGATGCTGGGAAATGTAGTCTTTTAACTGGCCATTTTGCAATCTAGAAAACTAAGTGGGAAATGGGAATATCAGAATAGGGATGTAGTGTAAATTCTGCCAACATGCCCAGTAAGCTCTAAGACTTTGAGTTTGGGTGCGTGAGCCAAGATACTTTCTTCCAGGAAGGAGGAGCAGCCGCGTGGAGCCTCTCCTTCCTGGATGAGGTCATCTTCCACCAGCACTTTCATTGTGCTTCTAAATTGCAGGTCTCCAAATAACACTTCTAGGAGGCAGTAGGCACTGTGACCACCTCCTCCCCCCACTCTCTTCTAATGAAACACCTTTGCCTGCCTCTGGCTCCTGCCAGGAGAGGCAAAGGATGCTTGCCTAGAGCCTACAATCCACCCTGCTGTTTCAATTAGAAGCGATGCATCTTCGGAGGATGTCCACAGTGAAGCTGGTAATTAGGGAGCAAATTAACTGTCTGCTCCATCCACGTGGTCTTGGGTATCATGAAAGGTGCTGCCTGATCAGCTACCAGGCCCTCCTGCTCCCCCCCCCACCCCGCCCCCCCTTGACAGCCCCTTCTGGATTCTTCATCTGCAGACTTGCTCAGAGGTCAGGCAAGGTTGAGGACAGAAAAGCAGACTCCCTCCCAAGAAGTCATTATAAGGCCAGGTGGCAGGGATCGGGCCTTTAAACTGGTGAGATGGAGGAAGAAGGGGGTGAGGGAGAAAAGGGGTCGATGAAGGGGAGGAGGAAAGGGTGAGAGGAGGTGAGAAACGGAAGGGGAAGAGGGCAAGATGAAAAGAAAAGGAAAAGAGAGGGAGGAGGAAGGGGAAGGGGGAGTGGAGCACTGGATGGAGGAGGGGAGAGCAGGAAGGGGAAGGAAAGGAAGAGGAAGAGAACAGAAGGAGAATAGGGGCCTAACCTTCCACCTATGGCCTAGATTGGAACGCAGCGGAGTTCAGCCTCAGGAACAGAATAGAAGCCCATTCTCAGAACCAACAATTACTGGCCACATAATGAGTCAGGCTGGGTCCTGAGCCCAGAGTGCAGTAGGCACAGCAAAGGCTTGCCCTGTGCGGGTGTCCTAGCTAGCTGGCTAATGAATAGTAACAGGACAAGTAGTTAAAGCTGCCATTTTTCAACTTGTGAGTCACAACCCCTTTGGTGGGGTGTGTCGAACGACCCTCTCACAGGGGTCGCATGACAATACCAGATATTTACATTATGATTCAAATAGTAGCAAAATTACAGCTATGAAGTAGCAATGAAAATGGTTTTATGATTGGGAATCACCTCCACAACATGGGGAGCTGTGTTAAAGGGTTGCAGTATTCGGTTGCATTTAATGAAAGCCAAGTGCTACATACACTGTAGAAGTGGTGTGATGTGGGTATAGGAGATGCCATCCTTGGGCTAGTAGGGCATCTCTGATCATTGTGCCTGGTACTGCAGGGCCTGGTGGGTTACCTGGGCGGGCAGGAGGAAGTAATTTAGGTGCCCACCCATGCCCTTGGAATGTGTCCCTCCAGCTGCCTCCCTGGCCACCTTTCTATTTGTGGAGCTGTCGTCACGCCCTGTGTTAGATACCACTGCCGTTCCAAATGGATTGTTGCAAATGATTTAATCACCTACATTAGCACTCCCTGGCTCCCACGTATCAAGATCCCCGCCCTCGATCCCCGCCCTCTTCCTGTCCCCAACTTCTCTCCCATCCGTCCTGGCACAATTTCTACAATTTATTCAAACTACTCACTAGTCTATGGAGAAGGAAGAACCCTTGGGGTGAGTAGCTGTAATTTTGCTACTGTTATGAATCACAATGTAACTATGCAGGATAACTGGTATGTGACCCATGTGAGAGGATCATTCGACACGCTCCACCAAAACACACACACACACACACACACACACACACACACACACATACACACGCAGCAGCAGCCCATTTTGCTGAGGAGCAAACTGAGGCATAGACAAGTTCAGGGACCTGTGTGAGGCCACTCGGCTGAGAAGACTGCGGTTGGGCTAGCCTTCCGTGACCCATCAGGCTTGGAGTCCCTGATGCCTCTCTGCCATGATTGGGTCTGCTGCCGTGCCTGAGCTCATCCTTTGCTTCTGACAGGATGGATGGCCTCTATGCCATCCGAGATTAGTGGCCTTGTCCGCCAGTCTATTTCAGACACCCACAGCCCTCCCTTGATGATTGGGCCCTCCCCATCTGTTTGGTTTCAGACTACAGGACAAGGGACTGGGGTACATATTTTACATATCAAAGCAGACCTGACCTGGCCTCCAGATTCTCCCAGAATCCCTGGCATACCCTGTCCCTAACTCTGAACTTTCCAGCCCAGGGACTGGCCTGTCCTTCCCCCAGAGGCTCCTCCCTATATAATCCAGACATTTTGTGCTCTCTCCCTCTCCCTCTCCCTCTCCCTCTCCCTCTCCCTCTCCCTCTCCCTCTCCCTCTCCCTCTCCCTCTCCCTCTCCCTCTCCCTCTCCCCCTCCCCCTCCCCCTCCCCCTCCCTCTCCCTCTCCCTCTTCCTCTCCCTCTCAATCTCCCCCTCCTCCTCTCCCCCTCTCTCCTCCCTCCCCCTGCCCCTCTCTCCCTCCTTCTCCTTCTCTCCCCTCTCTCTTCTTCCCTTTCTATTTCTCTCCTCCCTCTGTTTCCCTCTCCCTCCCTCTTTCTCCCTCTTCCCCCCTCTCTCCCTCCTTCTTCCTCTTTCTCCTCTACTCTCTTCTCTCTCTGCAAGTACCCCTTTCTTTCTCTCTCCCTCCCCTCTACTCCCTCCCTTCCCATGGCCTTGGTCCTTGGGGCCAGTGAATTTGCCCGAGTGCAGCTTCCCAGTACACCTGCCTTTAATATAATCTAATCTGGCTTGAATTGGCTCATTCGCCAACTGCAGAGAAATAACCTATGTCATCCCCATCAGGATCACTGCTATTTCAATTACTTGTTTTCATTTCTCTTCTGAGGGACTTGGAAAACAGGTGCTCATCTTGTTGGATGGGGCAGGGAAGACAGCTTGGTGCTTGGAATTCCACACTCTTGAAAAGCATGCAAATTAGGAAGAGCAGCCGGCTAGAGGATGCCAAAATCAATTACAGAATCCCAAAGCCTAGGGGTTGGAGGGACCTCCGGGAAAGCCTGGCACCTGCCTCTGTAGAGTCAGGGCCTCAGAGCTGCAAAGGACACTTGGATCTGTGTGCTCCTCCACTCCAACCCTCCTGCTTCCTGCTGAGGTCTCCCAGGACCTGTCAGAGTGCAGAGGAAGGCCCTCTAGCTATTACTGCAGTGAGCAAAGGCAGCCGTAGGGCTGGGTAAGTGTTAGGTAAGACCCAGGGTCTGCAGTAAGAGATGATCCACTATCTCCTGCACACTGGCTGGGTACACACCGAGCTTGAGGTTGAACGCCAGCATTTCATCTTCCTATGTCTTCCCAGCCTTCAGGCGCTGTCTGCTTTACACAAGCATCTCCAATGGCCTATGTTGCAAGGCTAGAACTGAGGCCTAATGCGAAGTGTGAGAGGAGGTGGAGCCCTGAGCTCACATGGGTAAACTCCCATGGGTAAACTCTGTCGCCACAGCCGGGCTTCTAAGGGGAAAGACTCCTTTTATTAATTTTTTTCTCTGTGTGTGTGGTGTGGATGTGTGCACGTGGTTTGTTATTGTTGTTGAGTAGTTTATTTTAGTTTTGTTTTTGCTTTTTGAAACGGTCTCATTATGTAGCTCTGGCTGTCCTAGAACTAGCTCTATAGAACAAGCTGACCTTTGAACTCACAGATATCTGCCTGCTTCAGCCTCCTGAGTGCTGGGATTAAAGTGTGTGCCACCACTGCCCAGCCTGCATCTTTAAAAAAAACAAAAAACAAAAAACACGTGAGTATGTATGTGTGTAAGTGCATGTGTAGGCCCAAAATTGATGTTGACAATCTGTCTTCCATAGCTCTCTCCCTTTTTTACTTACTGAGGCGAGATCTCTCAACTTAGAACTCACCAATTTGGCTAATTTTGCTACCCAAATTGTTCTGGGGATCCTCTGTCTCTGGTTTCCAAGACTGGAATTACAGACAAGCCCCAAACCCATGTGGCATTTACGTGAGTTTCTGCAGATCTCGGTCCTCTCTTGCATGGCCAGTGCTTCCACGGCTGAGCCGTCTCTCCAGGTCCCTTTAACAGGACAAAATGACTCATTTTGTCTTCTCGCTCCCTGGAGTGCCAGTGTAGCTGGGAAGGCTTCATCAGATGCTAGACTCTCGCCTTTGGACATCCCAGCCTCTCAAACTGTTCAAAATAAGTCTCAGGGCAACACAAAGTAGATCAAGGCAATGCAAAAAATACCATCTTTATTTACAGGTGAGCAACTCAAGGTGTGGACCAAGGCTCACAATGATGCTTACAGTAAAAGCTAGCAAAGGGTGAGCCAATCTGGGTTGCCCCACAGTGGTTCTCAACCTTCCTAATGCTGCGACCCTTTATTGCAGTTCCTCATGTTTTTTTTTTCATTTCAATACTTCTGTTGCTACTTCATAACTGTAATTTTGCTACTGCTATGAATCATAATGCAAATATCTGATATGCAGAACATCTGATATGGGGTTAGGGGAGGCAGTGGTCACAACCCACAGGTTGAGAACTGCTGCTCTTAAGGGTTACCTTTACCCTGCTACATCAGGCAGTGCTCAAAATGCTGTACTGGGTCTAAGAAAAGTCAGTTCCCTGAAAATGGGCTGCCAGTGACAGTTGCAGGCTGAATGATGAACATGACCACAGACTAAATCCCTACCCTGGCCATATACTGAGCCCTGACACTAGTCTCATAGCAAGCCCTGAACCTAATCACACACTAAACCCTGGTACTAGTCACACACTGAGTCCTGATCCTAGTCATGTACTGAGCCTGGATCCTAGTTTCTTGCTGAGCCCTAGTTGCCTGTTGAGCCTGATCCTAGCCACACATGGAGGAAACATAGTCACACCTGAACTTGATCTTGATCATATCTAGCCCTGACCCTGGCCACACACTGAGCCTGATCATGATCATAAACTGAGCCCTGATCTTGACCACACCCTAAGCCCTGACACTGGTCACAGAATGAGCCCCAACTCCGCTCATAGTGTGAAGCCTAATGAAGTCTACATTCAAAATCAAGTCATGGCAATACCACCACTTGTTAACCAAAGAGTTGTGTTGGCTTTCTGAGATAAGCTTAGACCATGACTTCTCCAGGAAAGATGTGGAAAGTTTAGATCATCGTGAGATGCTAAGCAGGGCCCATTCAGAGTTTGGATGGAGGCCCAGAATCCATAGGTGCCTCCTCTAGCAGCCAAGCCAGTGCTGAGAACACAGGCCCTGGGAATCAAGAGGGCATAGCCAGGTTGAGGGTTCTGGTGAGGCTTTTGGCACAGCACAGGAACAGGCAGAGAAAGCTGTATCTACCTGCCAATCTGCAGCTCCACCCACCAGACACCCCATTGGGTCAGAAGAAAGGCAGAGCTGGCCCCAAGGGTTCTTTCCTGGGAGTGCAGGGCATAGGTGGGGAGTAAGGTGGCCTGTTCTACTGACTATGGGGCTAAGTCCCTTCCCAGGAGAATCTGTCACCTTCAGGAATTGTTTGCTTTCTCCAGCCATGGCTTCCACTGTTGCCCCAAGGTAGGGGTAGCTCTTGGTGTGCAGAAGTGACATCTTGGTTCTAGAGAGGGCAAGAAGCCCAGCCAAGGGTCCCAACATACTTCTCCAGGAAGCATTCTTATTCTTTTGGTCCGTTGACAGCTGTCTTCTTCCTCTGGCAAGTAAGACTCTGGGCTTCACCATGAGCCAGGCTATATTCTGTGTATTCAGCCAGGAAAATAAATAGATGCTGGGGAAGTGGATGGGGCAGATGAATCAACCAAAGTATTTACTCCTGGCTTGCTGCATGGGTAGGGCTTACATCAAGATATCAGATCCATGCAAACGGTTTCTCCATCTTCCCCAGTGACCTGGCCTCAGTTTTCCTATCTATATTCACTGCAGAAGTCAGGTTCACCTCCCTGGACTGTGCTAAATTGTTAAATCGCTGTGTGTCTTTGGGAAAAGAATGTCCATTTCTTACAGGTTTCTCGTGGGGAATTGAGGTAGCATCGTGTCTGCCTCAATTGTTTGTTTCAAGGGTTCCAATGAAGAACATCATGTAAGTGAGAAGACGATCCAGAGGGCCTGCCACTTAGTGAACAGTCAGTTTAGCAGAAACCTGGTTCTTGCATTCTGCCTACCACCTTCTTTAGGCTCAACTGGCAAGAGCTGGTTGGGGAGGGGCTGGCTTAGTGGGTAAAGCACTTGTGTGAACTTGAGTTCTAATCCCCACATCCATCTAAATGCTGGGTAGGAAGTTAGCACACCTATTTAAGCCCAGTCCTCTAAGGGGTGTTGGGAAGCAGATGGAGGCTCCCCAAAGCAAGATGGGAAGCTAAACTAATCAAATCCGCAAGCTCTGGGTACAAATGAGAGACCTTGCCTCAATGTATGAGGTAGATGGCGAATGGTCAAAACCCCCAATGTCAACCCCTAGCTTCAACACACCTTTACCTGAACACATAAATGCGCGCACACACACACCAAACAGGCATGCATGCCACATATACATATATGTGTGAAAATAAAAATGTAAATATAAAAGAGTAGGGTGGTGCTGTCCCTGCCTGGCCCAGAGGACCTTAAAGCCCCACCCCTTGTCCCATATGAGTCTGGGATGCCTCCTCAGCCCCTGCTCCTCCCCTGGAAACTCCTTCAGCACCTTTCCTGCTCTGCCTTCACTCTCACAATTTCTGGTTTAATGTGCACAATACAATTACGGCAAAATGAGCTTCCCATCAAACCCCAATGACTTCCTTCCCTCAGCCTACCCCAGCACCACCAGCCGGGTAGTGCTTCCTCCTCTTAGGCTATGGAGATAAATTCCAGGACATGACTTCCTGAATAAGTATCCCTCTCCCCCCACCTCCCAGAACCCTACACATAACCGCTCCAGAGCCAGGGTGGGCTTTTATAGGACAGGAGTCAGGTCAGAGCTGAACAAAAGAGGAGTACCCCAGCCTGGAGCTTGCTTAGCTCACTGTCTCTACAAGGCTCTTCTCTAGTCTCTACTAAGTCCAGGATGGGGTGGAAAATTCAAGAAGGAGTTGAGAGAGTGTGCAACCTAGCCATTGCCAAGGTGGAGGGGGAAGTCCATTCAGAAGTCATCTGAGGAGTATTAGATTTTAGGCAGAAAGAGAAGAGAGGGAGGAGGAGAGGCTGAGTCACACTGTCCTGTAGGGTAGAGCCTTATCAGTGCTGCAGATGCCACTGGGGGACAGAGTCTGAGAGAGTTTCCATCTCATCAGCCAAGGAACATGTCTCCTTTTGAAGGTGTCTGGGGGTGGAAGGTCTTGCATCTCAAGGAAGCAGGCTTAGTTAATATGTCTGGGCTTCGTAGCAGAGGTGGGGGAGCAGGGCATTTGTGACTGAGGCTTCACGGGGAAGATCACTCTCCCATGATGCTTGGCTAATGTGTGACTCATGTGAACTGACGATAGTCTGGCTGCCTTTGATCTGAGCTGGGATGTGGCTTAGAGCCTGATTACCTAGAGGTCTGGCTGCTCTTGAATAGAAGTATACATGCTCTCTCCAAAACCACGCAGCCCCCCAAAGGCAGGAGGCAGTGACCCACCAGCCACATTCCCCATACCTTGGTAGGAGACGGGTGTCAAATGCAATGCTGGTACCCTGCCTATCTAGGCTGAAGTCACTTTTGAGTCAAGTTTTCCTTGGCCTTAGTCAAGGCCCTGAGGTACAAAGTGACCTGTCTTAGGACGCTCTGGAGGAGACACTGCCAGCACAGATGGGAGAGTGAAGCCAAGGTGTGGAGCTTCATGATGCCAAGAGCTCATGACACTTTTGCTTCAGTGCCCCCTTCAGTGCCCAGAGCCTTCTCCACTGGAACCATCCCTTTTAGTCAATGGCTCATCCTGGAAACATTCTCGAAGCTGATTACCAGGCCCAATAATGTAAGACTCTGGTGAGAGATTTCCCCCCCACACACACCTTTGCCCCCAACACACACACAGTGAACAACGCTGAGCCGGGAATCGTTGCAAAAACAAGAGGAATTTTATTGTTCCAGCATGCTGGGGTCACCCTGCACAAGAAGAAGAGAGAACAAGGACTCTGCACAGCCCATTCGGTAAGTTTTTATACAGTTTTCAGAGCCGCAGCCATTGCGCACATTGTGATTGGCAGAACAGTGCGACTTTTAAACTGATTGGTCTTTAGGGAATGAGGTGGCAAGGACTTCCCTTGTCTATAGGTGGCCAATGGTCACAGAATGTGTCTATGTGCTCAGGACTTCCCATACCCGCAAGTGGCTGATGGTTGGTTCCTCCCTCCCCCCACCTTGTCTGAGGAATGTAATTAGCCCCTCCCTTCCGGAGGGGGTGGTGCCTAAGTCCTCTATGACCTTTCTCTTCCAGGAGAGGAGATGGAATTTTCCAAAGTTCCTGAGTTGACCTCTTCAGTGCCAGGCATTGGCATTGTGGAGATGAACTAGGCAGGTACTCTCCCTCAAGTACTTCCCAGCCCAGAAGGGGACAGGACCACACCTGAGGACTATCCTAAAGATCTGAACAGTGGAGACAGAATGAAGAGAGCTTGCTTGGACAGCTTTATGTAGCAGAGCTGGTACAAGTGACTTAGGCCTTGAAGGGTGAGTAGTTCATTGAGTTAAAACAGGTATTGTCCAGGTCTGGATAAAAGGGGAGAGGGCAATGATAAGACAACAGAAAAATGAAATGGGGCTTCAGTGGGGGAATATTTACAGGCCCAGAAACCCCAAACTGATGATCATAGGGTGATGTGACCTATGATCAAGGCCTATGTCCTACAGGTGTAGCCCTATACAACATCTGACTTTGGAGCCTGGCACCACAGTGGCAAGGTCTGGAGCACTTTGCCTTACTTTCTGGGCCTCACTGCTGCAGACGGAACAATGACGGACCCAGTGCTCTGAGCACACTCCCAAACACCCTGACTGGAGAGTAGGTGTGTGAATGGCAGCTATCACTGTCACGTGAATTATTACATTGATTTAGAAGGATCTGTTCAGTTCATAAACCCCAAATAATGGAGCCCAGCCAGTCATGAGACTTGCAGAACTATAGAGTCACTGGGGTAGAGCTGGTGCTGGTACTGGAGGCCGTGCTAAAAATGATCCCCGAGGTCTTAGTCCTGGCAGAGGAGAAACGCAGCAGGCTGGGCTGGGTAACTGTGTTGGCAATTTCCCCTTCAAAACCACCTGAACTGGAGCCCCATTCATTAGCATGAGAATGGCGCGCCGGCTGGGATCTGAGGGTCCAAAGGTATTTGTATTCGAAAGAGCTTCCTCTGTTCTTGGCTCAAAGTCACTGCGGCCTGAGCTGCGAGGCTGGGCGGGGATCCAACACACACTGCGGGTAGCCTGGGAAAGAGGGGAGTCCTACCCAAGTGGTTGCTCCGAGCCTCGGGACCACACTCAGAAATGCAGCCCAGAACACCTTCCCCATCCCAGCCCACCCGGAGCCATCCCTGTATTTGGGAAGCTCTCTTGTAAGTTCTTGAAATGTCTCCCCACCCCTCCAGCCTTTATTTCTTTTTAAATCCTGTGTGGAAGAAGGCAGGGGTTTGAGACCTGTGTGCCTCTCACAAAGGAACCTAGAGTTTTCAAAGGTGGAGAAGCACTGCCCAACGGGATTAGTAATAGTAACCATCATTACAGCTAGTGGTTGGGAGCTGCCCCTTGCCAGGCATCATGTTAGGAATTTTACATACATTATCCTCGGTGTGGCTCTCTTTTTAAAATTCATGCCACAATCCTGAGATGTGGTTTCAAGCCTCACTTTACTGATCAGGAAACTATGATGTGGAGGATAGTGTTAGCTTACCCAGGATTAAGAAAATAAATTTCCTATCTGGAGTATGGGCTACAGTATTAAGTTCCACACCTCCTGATTGCCCTTCCGGCTGCCCCTTTGGAAAGGAGTCCAGTGGAATGAAGGGATAGTTTGACAATTTCCCCTTCAGGTCCTCCCAGCTCAGGCTCCGGTCATCAGCATGAGAACCAGGTCTGAGCAGAAGACCCACCCTCATCTCTGGCCCTTCTCTATCAATCCTTCTCTGGGCACTCAGGTTTGTTTATCCCCCTAGGGATCTGCTGTGGAGCCCAGCATGATGGCATTTCTAAGGGAAAGGCAGGAAAGGCAGGGAGCAGAAAGATACCCGCCTAGTTTGTGTAGCACCCTGTGTCACCCTCAGGGAAGAACCCAGAATCCAGAATGGACCCCACAAGAATGTTCTTCACTTGTCTGCCCAACCTCTTCCTCTTGCCTAGTCCTTTTGTCATCTTCAAGCAGGCACCCCATTCTGTTCTCCCACCACCTCCGCTCTCCCTCCTTATCCTCACCAACAAGAATCCAAGAACACTCCAGTGCCTTAGCCACTCTGTAAAGTTCCCAAGTCTAGCCATACCGTTACTGACAACTTCATGGAGCCTCAGCTAGGTTACCATATGTTACCAAGAAAATGGGGTCCCCTCTCAGGATTCCTAGTTTCAATTATAAAAGAATTTTGGAACAGACTCAGAAGGAAGCTCTGGGACAATCCTATAAGCACTTGAAAGAAAACACCAGGTCAGGCAGGCTGCCTGGGAAAGGCAAAGATGCCCCAATCCTGAGTATGACAAGCCTTGCCACACCCCCACACAGATCTCCTTTCTCCACAATCTTTCTTCTTAATGTCCCATTCCATCAGAACTTTCAGGCCTCGTACAAGCCAGAAGCCCTGGTGTCTGCTTGTGTCTTGTTTCCCATCTGTCCTAGGACTAACTCCACACTGCTGCAGAAGACCGAGCATTCCTCCGCACTGGGGTGGGAGTGCTCTGTGTAACCCAGACAGAGTGCTGACTCAGTCTCGGGCATGGTGGTGGCATTACACAAGGGCCACAGCTGCCTGGGAAGCCACACTCTTGCTCTCCCTGAACCCCCAGAGGCTGTATGTAGGGGTAGGCAGGCCGAGTGCTCAAGGGCCCTGCCTTGCCAAGCTTTTTATCTGCTTCTCATTATCCTCGCCCTCTGCCTGAGAAGGTAATTAAATCTGTCTCCCATCAAAAGCTGGGGCTGGCTTCACCCCAAGGCCTGGCTGGCATGGCAGGGAAATAATGAACACTCTCACCAGCCCTGGAGGGGGCGGGTCTTAGTTGGCTCCACCCTCGCCCATCACACAAATCTGGGAGCTAACATTCAGTTCTCCTCAGGGTTAAAGAAAGAGTCTGAGCCTTCTAGGTTGTGGAAAATAGAGCCCTAGTGTCCTGGCCCTGAGGCTTGAGGTTCAGGATCCCCAGTGGGGCAGCTCAAAGGAAGAGTATGTGCCATGAGCTCTTCTTGTGGTTAACAGAACACAGGACCCGGAGCAAGTTTGCTTTGAGAGCTCAGAAGAGAGACAAGGTTCCCTTTCTTTTTCCCTTTATCTCACCAAGAGGATGTAATGATGAAGATGAAGGCTAAGAAACTGACACCGGTCTCTATGACCTGCCCCAGTTACAAAATGAACACAGGAAGGCTTCGTAGAAAGCGCTTTAGAGGATGGCAGGGAGGCACAGGAGAGAAGAGACAGGGATATGACAGGGAGACTGGTGTTGTGGGAAGAAGGCAGCAGGGAGGTCCTCAGGGGGTCCTGGAAGTAGTGGGAGTCAATGAAGGTTTAAGAGGTCAGAAGTTAGCGGGCCCCATGTGCAGGGCTGGAGAGACAGCTCCATGTTTAAGTGTGCCAGTTCCTGCTACTAAAGACCAGTGTTATTGGCACCCATGCTGGGCAGCTCACAACTTCATGAAACTCCAGATCCAGTGCCCCCTTCAGGTTTCTGCAGGTACCTGCAAGAGCAGTGTTGTAAGATGGAAAGAAAAGGGTTAGTGTGCAGTTCGGCTTGATCCCTCTATCTCAAGGCTCTCATTCTTGGCTCTGTCTGACTCAATAAGGAGGGTGGTTCCCGGAGCTTAGCAAGGGGCACTCTGCCCAGAGTCACTTGGGCTATGGCACTTGACCTCAATAGTCTTCCCTGACACCGGGATTCTGGGATCCCTCTGGAGGCCTCACTTTCTTCCCCTGTGAGATGGCAAAGATGAGGATAGTTATAGTGAAGTGTCCCTCACAGACCAATGAGCATCAGGTGTCTTATCTGTGTCAGAAGAGCCCTGATCTGGTTGCCACAGGTTTCCTCCAGCCACAGGAGGCCTGGATGTTCTTCTGGTTTTTGATGGGAGCTCTCACAATCCTGGCATGAGCGCATCCTAGTGGGCAGGTTTTGGGCCAACCTCCAACTTTCAAGTAGCCTTGTGAGAGCCGCTACTCAATTACCCTTAATCTTCTTGATGAGGTGGAGTCTAGCCAGGCATTACAGGCCCCACACCAAGTCCCCAAGCCCTGGTCACAGATTACTCTGCCACAGCCCTCCCATCTCAGTCTCCAGATGGCTGGTGGTGGCAGGGATGATGTGTCCTTCCTACCCTACTGCCTTCTGGGTGGGGGTGGTGATCAGATCCACAGTGTGGAAGAGATATTCTGAATTTCAAAGACCCGGCTTCAAATTTCACCATTAGAATTTGGCCAGAGGCCTGGAAGGCCTTCTTAATCCACATGTCTCTAGGTGCCCCTGTGAGTCAGAAACCACTTTCTGGAAGAGGGGTTTCCTTAGATCCGAGGAAGCCAGCAGACCTCTGGAAGGAGCAGACTTGCATGGTGGGGATTGCAAGGCACAGAGTGCTGCTAGCTAAGCAGACCAGGCAGTCATCTCAAAGTCAGTGGACGAAGGTGCTCCTCCCAGCTGGAGCTTGGGTTGAAGATCTTACTATAGAACACCAAGAAACGTTCCCTATGACAAACCACATGCATGGGCGCACAGCATGGCACACACAGAAGCAAGCCAGGAACCCTTCCAGGCATTTCTGGACTGGCCAGGACGCCACAGTCATCAGCAAAAGGGAGATCAGGACAGGCCTTGCTTGAGTGTAGACTTTGTCTCTCTGCATATGTTTCTGATGTCATGTGCTCACATTTGTCCTCCATGTCCTTGTCCTGGAGCTGATAAAAGTAAAATAGGAGTTCGTCCTAAGACTGGAAGGCAGATATATATAATCCCTGCCTTGGGATGGTCTTTTACTGCCTACACTAGGACTAGAAAGCCAGATGACAAGAAGGGTGGCCGCACGTTGCCCTTTGTGAAACAGGGAGATAATCAGGGCATGCTGGGTGGCAGGAAAGCAGAGTATACCAATCCCAAGGACTTTGTTTTCAAGTAGTTGCTGCCACAAGGTGCCACTAAAGGCCCAGAGAGGTTGACTGACTTGCCCAAGGCCTCTCAGGCTTTCTAAAGCCTCACTCCTGAGCATTTTGCACTGGTCATAGAATGGATCTGCTGTGCTTCTGAAATTGGTTGGGAGAGTCACAGGCAAGTTCCCAAGAATGTTAACAAGCTTGCTTAGTGACAGGATGGGAGGAGAACACCTGGGGCCCAAGCCTGGAAGTCGAAGGATTTGTCCAATAACATCCAGGAAGAGAAAGGGGAGCTCCTAGTGGGGCATGAGGTTCAAGCCCAGTTCCCAGACACTGTGAGGCTAACATTGCCATTGCCGGGAAAGCAGTAGTTCACCCAATGTGCCCAAGGTCTTCCTGAGTGGCTGTGGGGTAGCCCCTCTACCCTCAATTATCTGCACACTTCCCACCAGCCCCTAGATGAGCCCACTTCAGATCTTGGTCTAACAATGTGACCATGGCCTTCATGGGTCCTAGTTATAGTCCTTTTGACAAAGGCAAGAACAGCACTTACCACAGTCAGGATTCACTGTTGTGTCTACACAGGGATTTCTCTGCTCTGTTCTCTCTTCCTTCTGCTGGGCTCCAGGGCTCGGTCCACTAATATTTGTTCAATGCCAGTTGGAGAGAGACGTTGGCAACATGGTAGCCCAGGACTGCCAACCCCTGAAGCAAGAGTTGCCCTGTTTTCTCATGAGTGATGGGGACTTCTCTAACAGATTGAACTCAGACACCATGTGGTCCCCTCCCCCTCTTCAGAGGTGCCTAACCTCCTGTCTAGCTCTATGTACCCTTCAAGACTCAACCTAAGGAGTAATGTCTAATTCTTACCCCATGCACAGAATGGGTTAGTTATTTTCCCCTTGTGTTCCATAGTACCTTGACCATCAACAGCATTGCTAATGATCAAAGATATAGAGCCACCTGTGTGTCCACCTCTGCCACAAGATGAGCTTCTAGCTATAGACACTAGAGAATTAGTGTGGTGGTTTGAATATGCTTGGCCCAGGAAGTGGCACTATTTGCAGGTGTAGCCTTGTTACAATAGGTGTGGCCTTGTTGGAGGAATTGTGTCACTGTGGGCTTGTGATTTAAGACCCTTACTCTTGCTGCCTAGAAGTCAGTCTTCTCCTAGTGGCCTTCATATGAAGATGTAGAACTCTCAGCTTCTCCTGCAACACGCCTACCTGGACTCTGCCATGCTCCTACCTTAATGACAATGGACTAAACCTCTGACCTGTAAGCCAGGCCCAATAAATGTTGTCCTTCTAAGATTTACCTTGGTCATGATGTCTGTTCACAACATTAAAACCCTAACTAGGACAGAAGTAGGTACCTTGTATGCAGCTACTGATCTAGCAAATGCCTTCTTCTCAGTACCTATCCATAAGGACCACCAAAAGCAATTTACTTTTAATTAGTAAGGCCAGTAGTATACCTTTACAGTTTTGTCTCAAAGATGTATTAACTCTCCTGTTCTGCATCATAACTTAGTTAAGAAGGGATCTTGATCATCTGTCTCTTCCACAAAATATCACATTGGTGCACTATATTAATGATATCATGCTGATTGGACCAAACGAGTGGGAGGTAGCAACCACTTTGGAATCACTGGTTACACATGCATATCAGAGGACGGAAAATAAATCCAACCAAAATTCAAGGACCGTTTAGCTCAGTGAAATTCTTACGAGTCCAGTGGTGTGGGGCATGCAGAGATATTCCTTCTAAGGTGAAAAACAAGTTATTGAACCTGGTCCCTCCCACCACCAAGAAAGAAGCACAACATTTATCGAGTCTGTTTGGATTCTGGAGACAGCACATTCCTCACTTGGATGTGTTATTCAAGCCCTTTTACCAAGCGACTCAGAAAGCTGCTAGCTTTGTGTGGGGCCTGGAACAGGAAAAGGCTCTTCAACAGGTCCAGGCTGCTGTGCAGGCTGCTATACCACTTGGACCATATGACCCAGAAGATCTGATGGTACTTGAGGAGTCAGTGGCAGATAGAGATGCTGTTTGGAGGCTTTGGCAGGCCTTTGTGGGTGAATCACAGAAGAGACCTTTGGGATTTTGGAGCAAAGCTCTACCATCATCTGCAGATATTATTCTCTCTTGGCAAAACAGTGCTTAGCCTGCTATTGGGCCTTAGTGGAAACTGAACATTTGACAATAGGATACCAAGTTACCATGCGACCTGAACAGCCCCTTATGAGCTGGGTATCATCAGACCCACCGAGTCATAAAGTAAGACATGTATAGCAAACAGTCTATTACCAAATGGAAGTGGTATATAAGTGATTAAGCCTGGAGCAGGTCCTGAAGGCACAAACAAGTTACATGAGGAAATTGCCCAAATGCCTATGGTTTCTACTCCTTATACAATGCTGTCTGCTGCCAAGCATGAGCCTATAGCCTCATGGGGTGTTCCCTAGGGCCAGATGACTGAAGAAGAGAAGACTAGGACCTGGTTTACTGATGGTATATGGATTTCTTAGATTTCTAAATACGAGGCAGAGTGGTGGGCCTAGAGCCTTGCCTGGTGATTCCTTAGAAACACTCCCCAAAGGGCTGATCGTAGGGATGAGTTGTCCTGCCACATGCCCAGCACTATTAGGTCCACAGAGCAGGGGAAGGATATGAGCCTAGAGGCAAGAAAATTAAGCAGGCTCTCATCCTTAGACTCTGTCTCCTCATTCGTGGCTGGCCAGTGACTCACATGAAGGCTCCATGTAGCCTAGGCTTGGCAGCTGCAGAAGTGATCATAGGGCTCATGGCGATCTCCTGCAGGACTCAGATATGGGAACTGGACACTGAGGAGGAGGCAAAGGCAGAGGACACCCCTCTGGTTGTATCTGGTCATAAGCTCCTGGTGATGGTAAATCTTCATTGTCACCTAGATATGAGGTCACCTAGGAGACATACCTCAAGTGTGTCAGTAAAGGTGTAACTGACATGGGAAGACCTACCCTGAACATACAGGCCCTTGAACACAAGCACGATACGGCACGTGTAGAGGTCAGAAGACAACTGGCAGGAAGGAGTTGGTTCTCACTTTCCACCATATGGAACCCAGGAGGAACCGAGTCATCAGGCTTTGTGACCAGTACCTTTTACCCACTGAGCCATCTTGCCAGCTCCAGATTTCTTTTTAAGTGGGTGCTGATCACATTCATTAAGGCCCATGTGTGGAGATGTTAAAACCCAGTCACCTCCCAAAGGCCCCACCTTCTGACACCATCACATTTGGGGTTAGCAATTTTTAAATGTTTATTTTTAATCATTTGTCTGCCTATGGGTTTACACATGTGGGCTTGTGTTCCTCTAGAGGCCAGAAGAGAGCACAGGGTCTCCAGGAGCTGGAAGTACAGACAATGTGAGCCACGTAACGAAGGGCCCACAAATAGAGCTTGGGTCCCTCTGGAAGAGGAGTTGGACTCCTAATCACCAACCTATCTCTCTAGCCCCAGGATAAGCATTTTAAAATATGAATTTTGTAGGGACACAAACTTCTAATCTTCAACAAATAGGGAGGTCCGGCCTTGCATTCTGTTCCTCTTTGGTTCCAACAGGGAAGCAAGTGGTACTAGCAGTGTGAGGAGACCTAATGTGTTCCAGACAGAGTGGCTGTTCTGTTACAAACACACAAACTACAAGTGCATAAAGCCAGGGTCTCTAACCACCTGCCAGGTAGGAGCTGTGCTCACCTTCTTGAGAGAAGGAAACTTACCAAACAGAAAGAAGACATAGAAAACAGAGATTGCCCCCAAACTCATAACAGATTGGATTATTATTATTATTAATTATTGGTGGTGGTGGTGGTGGTGGTGGTGGTGGTTTTTTGAGACAGGGTTTCTCTGTGAAGCCCTGGATGTCTTGGAACTCACTCGGTAGACCAGACTGGCCTCAAACTCAGAGAGCCCCCTGCTTCTGCCTCTTTAAAGGTATGTGGCACCACATCTGGCTTCAGATTGAATTAATCAAGTCTTCTCACAGAGAATAATCCAGTCCTAAAGGCTTTATATGCTCAATTTTAATTTTAAAAAAGGAGGAGGAGAAAGAGGAGAAAGGGAGGGAGGGAGGGAGGGAGGGAGGGAGGGAGGGAGGGAGGGAGGGAGGGAGGGAGGGAAGAATTAATTTATGTTTAAATCTTTTGTATCCTGCCTGGCATGGTGGCACACGCCTTTAATCCCAGCACTCGGGAGGCAGAGGCAGGTAGATTTCTGAGTTGGAGGCCAGCCTGGTCTACAAAGTGAGTTCCAGGACAGCCAGGGCTATACAGAGAAACCCTGTCTCGAAAACAAAAAACAACAACAAAACAACAACAAAAAGCTTTTGTGTCCTAGAAAAGGGGGGACATCTTTTTAAGTCATTTTGTGAAGCCAGCAAAACTTTAATCTCCACTTCAAGCATCTGCACAGTGGAGAAAATAATAGGTTGGCAGGGCAGCATCAGGGGCCTTGAGTGCATGTGCACAGCATGTAACATGCCTGCTATGTATTCCACATGCACTAGTTGTTTTACGCGGTCACACCAGGATCCAGGTTGAAATCTCTGTCTCACTGAACCAGACATCTAGAATGGCATCCCTAGGACAAAGAAGGGGAAGGAAAAGGTGAACTATGATACTTGAATAGAGACCCTAAAACCCAGGGGCAACCTGGCAAACTGGATCCCACTAGACTCTCATTCAGGCCCTTCAAGCTAGCTGCACCCATGACATTTTGCACACCAAGCTCTGAGAACCTGTAACTGACTGTATTAAGACACAGCCAGGGCCATTTGAAGACAAAACTCAAGGTTCTCTGCATTTGCTCCTCAGGCAGGTACCCGAACCAACCATACCACAGCCGTAGAGTGCTTGGCCTTATAGCCCAGGCTGTCTTTAGATGTAAGAGTCCCCGTCTTTAAGACAGGTAGTGAAGCTGCTCTGTGGATCACTGAAGGTCACAGGAAGAACTTGGAGTGACCTGGCCCATAACAGTCACATCTGTCTGAGGAACTGTCTCCTCTGAAGATCACTGCCTTCCACACCTGGCATTCACAGAGACTGGAATCCATCTCCTGTGTGTGGTACTTTCTCTGTATAAGTGGAACACACATACAGCCTTCTGTAATAGCTACTTGGCCAATTCCAAAACATGTTTATGTCAAAATATTCATGACTGACAGATTCCCCCAACCCACCCCACTTTCCTCTCTGAACTAGAGAAACAGCCTATTCAAATCCTATATCCTGACTCACAGCACTCCGGCATCATCTTGGAATAGTTCTGAATACCTGTACTCCTCCTGCAGATATGATCCTACAACCCACTTTCAGTTCACAGTCGCATACATACTACTTCTCTCTATATGTGTAATCGTGTAACTCATGGAGAAGCCAGAGGTCAATGCCAAGTACCTTCCTCAGTCACTCTTCACCTTGTTTATTGAGACAGAGTCTCTCACTGAACCTGAAGCTTACTGATTAGGCTGGACTTGCTGGGCAGAAACCCCTAGGGTTCATCTGTCTTTGCCTTGCCAGTATTGGGATTACAGAGGTAGGATGTTTTATATGGGTTATGGGGTTCCAAATGCAGGTCCCCGTGCTTGTGAAGCAATCACTTTGACTCTTGACTGAGCCATCTTTCCAGCCCTGCATGTATACTGTGTCTCTCTTCCCCATCTGTAGAAGTCCATCATGGAGCCAGGGTGGTGCAGAGTGTTATGAAGGTCACTGATGGTCTGAAGTCCTGACCCCGGCCCTGTATCTGTGCAACCTTGGACCAGATCCTAAGCTTGCCGAGTCTCTGATTCCCTATCTGGAAATAACAATAGACACTCAGCATCAGCCTGGTGCAGTGGTTCTCAGCCTTCCTAACGCTGTGACCCTTTACTTACTGTTCCTCATGCTATACTGACCCACAGCCATAAAATTATTTTGTTGCTACTTCATAACTGTAATTTTTCTACTGTTGTGAATCATAATGTAAATGTCTGTGTTTTCTGTTGGTGTTGATCCATAGATTGAGAAGTCCTGGCTCAACGTGAGACTCCTTTATGAGCTGACGAAGAGATACTCAGTGTACCAGATCAGTAGGCACATAGGGAATCTGGGTACTGGGATCTAAGTAGTCTGGAGACTGGGTGGTCCTCACATCTCTTTCTCCCCTGTTGAGGCTGAAGAGTTGAAGGGTAAGGGCCAGCCCAGTTGTGGCTGCTGGCTTTGGGGCTCTTCAGCCACTGGGGAAGCTCCAGGGAAAAGGATGGTGTCCTTAAGAAACAGCAGCTTAGGTCTGGCCCGTTTTCCCTAAAGCAGGGAAAGCAAGTTGGTCCCAACAACTCACGGGACCAACAACTGCACCTTCCTGTCTGTTAGAAGCTGCTTCTTCCTGCTTTGAACATGGAGAAACTGAGGACAGAGAAAGCCTTGGCATACCATCTAGTCCAGCTCCCTTTTTGGCTCTGAAGGGAAGAAAGCAGGGGATATATAAAGACATTCCTGGCATCTTTTTAGCACAATAATGTTCATGTTTTTGGAAGCAAAAGTTGTCTTGATTTTTACCCAGACCAACCAGGTAGGTACCCTCTATCTCATCATCCCCATTAAAAGTCAGCAAACTTAGGCAGCTTCCTCAAGAGCTGCCCCTAACTCGAGGCAGAATTAGAACTTCAGGTATCTCTTACCCACTCATATCCATAATCAACACGTACCTCCTAACAGAGTGGACTCTGGTAAGAACCCATGTTTTCCAGTCATACGCCATTCACTTCAGGCCCTTAGGAAGTCACTCTGTTATGCTCACTGCTCTATTCTGTCTTGACCTCCAGGACTCCTGAGCATCATTCAAGGAATTCTCTGGTCTCTAAACCCAAGTCTAAAGGCAGCTGATTTATCTGATTTATCCCTGGGAGCCACACCCAGCACAGGGCCAAGCACAAACACAAGTAAGTGTGAATGAGAACACTTGTGGAAGGAATAGAGGAATGAAAGGATGAAAGGAGGAATGGAATGATGGAAGAGAGGAAGGATTAGAAGCCCATACTCTCTTCTATAGCTTCTCTCAACAGAAAAACAAGGCCCCAAGTGTCTATCCCACATTGATTAACCTCAGTCCCTACCACCACTGCTACACCTGATCCCCAGCCCCCTGCCACACTGTTCACAGCATTTGTGACTTGCCCTGCCACCCTCAATACTACTAGGACACAGAGCACTCACCTTAGGCAAGTGACCAGGCCTTGACCATAGACTGGCAGAGGAAGGATTTGGAGGCCTGGTCTGGGCCTTCAAAGACCTAGAGCAAATGTCCACCTTCTTCATCCCCATCATCCCTTGCTTACTGGGAACTGGTGAGGTTCATGCTACTTCCCTGAGGTGGGGAGGGGGCTGGGGGGACTCCCAGTGTTTGTCAGCAGAGTATGGTATTGGGGAGGACTGTGTTTCCATGGTTACTAGCCATGGGAGCTGCAGGGAGATGGGGCCATGGTGTACATAGACACAGATCCACACGGACCTGCAAGAAAAATAGCAACAGATTTGCTGAGTCATTGGCCCCACATATTTATAGTCTCTGGCGAAGGCAGACCTGCCTATCAGAGGCTAATAATACTGCAGCAGTGTGTTAATTGCAAAGACGGAGTCTTCAAGCATCCATTCAGACACCCGAGACTGCTTCTTGAATAAAGAGTGAGGCCTCACAATGAGCCAGGCTTCCTGTTTGGTAGCATGTATAGTTAGGAGTGTGTGTGTGTGTGTGTGTGTGTGTGTGTGTGTGTGTGTGTGTGCAGGTATATGAAACCTGGTTCTTGCTTGGCACAAAAGCTACTGTTATATCAAGCAGACTGAAACCAGCCCACGGCATGGTGTGACAGCACACTCTTCAACCCCCTCCTATGGGTGTCTAGGATTCACCCACTCTACAGATGGCCAGGGCAAGGAGGGGTCCAAAACAAAGGATATGAGGATGCTTGGCTATATCCCAGGGATGAGAGGACATGAGGCATGAGGCAGGATGCTAACAGCAACTCTCCCTGGGGACAGCTATTATCCTCTAGCTCTGTACAGCCAGGTAAGTCAGAAGAGAGAGAGTAGAAGACTTTTATCTCCCTGTAGGTCAACCAATAGGCCACCTGGCATAGCAAAGATCAAACTGGAGCTGGAATATGAAAAACTGAGCCAAGCTCAGTCAGTACTGAGAGCTGGTATGCCACCTTAAATAAATATGTAAGGGCCAAGTTCATCCCTGTAGAGGGATCTCTGCTTCACCCTCGAGATGTCCATCCAGACACAGTGTCTGCCCCAACACTGCCTTATGGTGGCAGCAACTGTGCTTTGAAACTTGGGAGATCTACATGTTCCCAACACCTGGGCAATAAGGCCCTGAGTGGAGCTATAGGTGAAATGGATATGTATCCCTCTCAGACAGCACTATTCTTGCTCCCTGTGAATCTTCTGACTGACCAAGTATTTGCCTGGCTTGGGATCAGTTCTCCTTAAAGGCTCTGTTCCTCTCTGGACATGTTCCTTCTTATACTGGGCCTCTAGTAGAGCCAGGTTAGAGCGTGTTTTCCCAAAAGACCCCTAGCCCCTTTGGTCTTCTGCTGCCTGTGGCCCCTGCATGCACATTGCCTTTGGGTTTAGGAGGGGAAGGGTGGATGGCAACAGCCTTCTCTCAGCTTCAGCCTCAGTGTCACATCTAGATCAGTCCTTGACCTTCCTGCTCAGCCTACAAGACACCCATGCTTTCCTCACAACCAGGAAGGAACAACAAAGCAAGCTCAGCAGGAGGAGGGTAGCTGGGCTGGCTGTATCATCTGGGCCTCCATCTCGCCCACACCAATCCCCCAAACAGCTCATGCTCTCGTGACTGAGTCCACAGTACTCTGTGAAGAGAAGGGAGGAGGCTCGGGGAGAGAGGGGCATCTCTCCGGTTCTCACTTCTTAAGAGAAGGTTGACTGGAGAGCCGTTATTAATAGTAAATTAAATAGTGAGGTTATTCTGAATAATAAAGAGCCCTTCTGCTCCAAGTTCCCACAGTCCTCTCTCCAGGGAAACACTTGTGATAGCTTGAGATGTGGACTCCGTGATTGGCATTTGTAGGGCGAAGCGGGGACGAAAATGTAGCTCGGTAGTGTTTTCTTATCACACTGAAGCTTGGGTTTCATCCACAGCATCACATGAACGAGGACAGTGAGTCACTTGGGATATGGAGAGACGCAAGAGGATCAGAAGTTTGAGGCCACCCTCAGGAACACAGCAAGTCTGAGGGCAGCCCGAGCCACACACGCTTCTTACCAAGAAAGGATGAAGCCAATGTTCCCACTCTATCCTAAAATAGGCTGCCAAGCACACCCAAGAATGTGTCCTGTGACCCCACACTAGAAGACCTTGACACTCAGTATGATCGCATCACGAAGCCTGATCTATACCCAAGGGTGGGAACCGCATCACTGTGGTCTCTACCCATCATGGAGACCCTCTCACTCACTCACTCGCCCACTCACTCACAGTGTGACCTTGGGAAGCCACTGAACTGATCTAGTCTCTCTCCCATAAAATGGACTAATGGTTGCATCTCCCCCGAGAGCTTGGCAGAAGGGTTAAAATTAATATGTACTGAATGCTATTGATTATATAAAGTTATTATATGTGAAGGACATGTAACTGTGGCTGATACTTGCTGGACACAATGTAAAGATTTATTAGATAAGTTAGTCATGGCTTGGATGTACACAAGATGAAGCTAGAGGCTCAGGGTCCTATATAGCAGGGGCTTTAAGTCCGATGCTCTGACTCCCAGTAGATCCTCTCTCTGACTTAGGGCCTGGCTAGTGGAGGAGAGGATACAGTGATGTCATCTCCTGCCCATCAGTAGATCTGACCTCAGTTTCTTCAGTGGCAATGGAAGGTATGTAAGAAAACCAGCCTTACTTGACGTGTTATAAAACAGTAACTAAGTTAACTGAGCTCCTACCATGTCATGTGTCAGGCAGGCCCTCTGCTAAGTGCTTTACTGTCACAGGATCACTTCATGAAACCCTTACAAGTTTAGAGGTGGGTATTCTGTTCTATAGAGGATCAGGGAGGTGAAAAGAAAAACAAAAATCCTGTCCAACATCACAAAGCTAATAAGGGATGAGCTAGAATCTGAATTAAGGTCTGCCTAAACCTACAACCAAAGATGATGATGTCCTTGAAGCCATTGTACTTAGGGGTGGGTCAATAAAGAGGGTGCTGGCCTGAGCTCTACCTACCCACTCCAGGTTTAGCCACCAAACAGCCTTCCGCTAGATATCAGCTTGGCCCAGGAACTGAGTGATGGCAAAGACAGAAAAGTGACTGTTGGGATGAGGGGACCCTGGAAGGAGGTAGCAGGGCACCAGCCTGAGACTGGATGTCCAGATGTGAAGAAGGGAAACGGACTGGATCAGGCACCTGCCTATATAACATACTGCAAACCTAAAGACTCAGACACAGCCATTATACCTACCTCCTGCTCCTCCTGACATGATCCAGAATCATCTGGTTCCTCTTGGGCCCACTTGTCCCCCCTTCCTGCATCTCCAATGGCAGCAGCTTTGGGGGAACAGTCTCCCCTGGGGCCTGATGCTGTGCTCAGTCGCTGTTTATGAGAAGGAAACAAGGCCGGCTGCGTTTTCTAAAGAGGCTCCAGGGAACTGCAGCTGCGTGCCAGGGTTTCAGGCCTCCCAGGATTCTCTGTTGTTGGAGCTGGGACAGTGAGCATGGCCAGTCACGGCCCTGTGGAGGGGATGCAAGGAGGGTGTGCCCACTATTGGAAACAATATGTTCCACTTGGGGCTGGTTGAGCGTTTGTCCTGGAGATGACTCTGAGCTCAGAGCTGGGACTGTGAGGGACTAGAGTGATCCTCAGCACCCTGGGGTTCCTGAAACACAGGGGCCTCCCTTCTCAGGTAAGCAAGAGGCCTGTGGAACAGGGTCTGACATCCTCTAGTTGGGAAGCCCCCTCCTTATAGTGACACTGAGTCCTCCCTTGGGAGGAAGGAAACAGGGAGGGACGGTATTCCAACAGGGAAGGTACTCTGTAAGAGGGCCAGAGCCTTTGCCGCCTGTCAGGAGTTCTGAACAGTTAAGGGGTACAAGTTGGGGATGAGAAGAAAGATATGGGTAAAAAGGTTGGTTGTAAAGGGCTTAGGCAACATACCAAGAGCTTGTGTCTTCTGCTAAATGCAGCAAAGAACCCCTGGAGGAAATTGTCTGGTCTGATTACTCTGGGACTAACTCTCCCCATCCAGCCCTCCTGAGCACTGCAGTGGGCTTGTCTGAGATTCCACTCTGGAACCAGAGAACAGTGTAGCCCGGGGAAGTCAGGCACAATATAGAGGGCATCTGAGTTCCCTACCCTGACCCCGGATCAACCAGTCTCCTCTCCACTCCACAAACACTTGTGTCAGACATGATAAGAAAGACATATCAGGAATCAAGCAGGTTTATGTAATTAATCACGTCGATTAACAGAAAGGGAAAGATTAAATGATCATCCTAACTGACACTGTAAATGAATTTAGTAGACTGGACATCAGCTCTGCTAAAACTCAGTAAAAATAAAAATAAAAATTTCCTTGACACAATAAAAAAAATACATCTGCAGCCAACATCAGCATCATTCTTGGTAATAAAACACTATCGGGGGGCCTTCATATTTAAGTCACAGTGGGACAAGGAAGCCTGCTATTACCATAATTATGTTACATTGTTCTGGAAGTTTAAGCCAATACATTATTACATTAAAAGAGAAAAAGAAGTGTAACATTTGAAAAGGAAGAGAAATTGCTGTCATTATTTGTACATGATAGGATTGTTTATTCAGAAAGCTCAAGAGAATCAACTGAAGAACTAATAACAGAGGGGAGAAGAGGTCAGGAAAATGGCCAGGGTCAGAACGATACACTAGCAACACCCAGTCGGAGAACATTAGGACAAAGAAAAACAGGAGCTCCAGAATGAATGTAGCAATGACTAAAGGGTATTTGAGGTTCAAGAATAAGCCCTCGGAGGCTGGAGTATGGCTCAGGGGTGGGGGCTGGGGTACAGCTCAGTGGTGCTGGGGTATATAGGTCAGGGGTGGGGGCTGGGATAAGCTCAAGGGGTTCTGGGGTATAGCTAAGTGGTGGAGAATAGGGTACGGCGCAGTTGTGGGGGCTGGGGTATAGCTCAGTGGTGGGGGCTGGGGTATAGCTCAGTGATGGAGGCTAGGGTACAGCTCAGTGGTGGGGGCTGGGGTACAGCTCAGGAGTGAGTGCTGGGGAATGGCTCAGTGGTAGAGGCTGGGGTATAACTCAGGGGTGGGGGTTAGGGTACAGCTCAGTGGTGGAGGCTGGGGTATTAGTTGGTGCTTGAGGATGAGGTAGGGCTCAGTGGCAGAGCCTGGCCTTAGCACAAGGCCTTGTGTTCATCCAGTACCAAAAGAGAAACGGAAATAATAAAGGTATAGCTCAGTGGTCAGGGTACTTGCCTAGCACGCATGAAGGCCTTGGTTGATTCCTAGCACCCCAAAAAACTGCCATATAGGCTAAAGAGATAGCTTAGTGAGGTACGTGCCTTCCAAGTATGGGGATATGGATTTGATCCCTAGACCCGATGTTATGAGAGGGCTTGTAATCCCAGCAGAGGGGAACAGGTAGGTCCCTGGACCTCACTGGTCAGCTGAACTAGCCTACTTGGTGAGTTCTGTTTAGCAAAGAGACCCTGTCTAAAAATAAAAAGGTAGATGGCACCCGAGGAACACCACCAAAGATTGTCCTCTGACCCTCCCATGTTGGGGGCACACATAAACATGTGGACACACATGGGCATGGTGACACAAACCTGTAACTCCATTGCTCAGAGCTTAGAGGCAGGGTGATCAGAAATCCAGAGTCATCCTCAGCTATACTGTGAACTAGAGGTCAGCCTGGGCTATAGATGATTTTGTCTAAAACCCAAAGAGAAAGAAAAGAAAGGAGTAGAGGGAGGTTTGCCAATGGGAAGGAGGAGGGTGTTAGGGACCATCTTCCTGGCCTGGCCTGGAGTTGCCCCGAGGGAAGACCCATGCCTGGTCCCTAGCAGCCTTGGCAAACAACAGCTTAGGCCTTGAGACATGGGCAGCCAATCCAGATGGTCCACAGAGCCTGTAATCCCCAAGGGACAGTTCATGCCTCCGAGGGGCTCTAGCTACAGACTGTAATGGGGATCTGTCCTCCCCAGCATGGCCCAGACCCCCAGTAACTGAGGTTCCAGCTAAGAGTGGCTTCGAACATTCATGAAGCAACCATGACTCCAGGACTTGCACCTTGGATTCATTGAAGCCAATTTTTTCCAAGAGTGCTTGCCCTCTGTAAAGAGACACGTTCAGCCAACATCCAGGCTTCCCGGGATGGCAGACACTCGCTCCCCACCCCCTGCCTCCAGATTCTTGGCAGAGGGACCTGATTGGGCAATGTGCTTCTCCTGCCATCAGGGCTGCAAAGGTGCAGCTGTCTCATTCTTAGGGCCGGACTTTAAAAAGTAAAGTGTGTAGACTTTAATTCACCCACAATATGCAGAGTGTGGCCTGACATGAGCTCACGATTCCTCTCACAAGCTGACTAATCCTGGATTTCTCTATCCCTTACCCTCAGAGAGAGTCCACCGCCTGAGGCATTTCAGCCTGAAAGCCAGAAATTACTGAGGGACAGTAGAGGGCTTCAGAACACTTCAGGAGGCCTTGGCCACTGAGTGGTGTAGAGAAGGCAGGAGGAAAGAAGAGAGGGATATACCACATCGAGCACTACCAGGATATTGCATATCATGTGCCAGGTAACTCACAACCTCAGGGTGCAGGCAGTACGCACATCTGGATCAAACCTGGTCACAGGGAGACCATTGCTCACATTCCCAAGCTGTTCTTCAGAAAACGCAGCTTTTGGTAGCCATTCCCGACCCTACTAGAGGCCAACCCCCTTGTCTTTTACACTCCTTCTATGTTCTGTTTCCTGTTAGCCTTGTCTTCTCATCTAAGAACCAGCCACTCATGCTTCCTGGTCTTGGAAACTGCCCTCTGTAGGTGTCCTGTGGCAGTCAGCTCTCCCTAGGAGAGCCATACTCAGCACCATGACGCCACCACAGGCAGCCTGCTAAGAGGGTCAGATGGGCATAGGCACAAAGGTGGGCACAGGACCCTTCTGTGGGCTCTTCTTGGTGCCCCAGCCTAGCATGCTCTCAGCTCTACCCTTCTCCCATGACTACAGAGTCCTCCCCAACCCCAGTGTCTAGAATAATGTTCTGAGGGTGGTTATTTGACCTATTTCACCAAGTCCCCCTGGATTCTTGGTCTTGTCACCATGGAAACCTTATGAGGTCACTAGCACCATTAAAATGAAAGGGGGGGAAGTCTCTCCCTACCCCAAAATGAGCCCCTACTTGGCTCCAGTGGCTTCTGCACAGGAGCAGGGGATAGCCTAAGGGGAGAAGCCCGAGCTCCATCTCCAGGCACAGAGTTAACCCCTTGATGCCCAGGATGTTGGCCACTCAGACACATGCCTTCAAAATCCCGAAGTTTTCCAGACGTCCTTGCCTGAGGAGAGAGTCCTACAGCTTTGTGCACAAGCACAGCAGGCTTTATGCTGTACCTGGGGATTCAGAGAAAGGGTTCTTCCCAGGCAATGCTATTAAGTGAAGAGACTCAGAGAACTGCTGAGAGGCAGACGCAGGGGGAAAGAAAGGGAGCCAGAGTCTGGGCTATGCGTGAGCCCTAGTTCATAGCCACTTTTATACCTCCACAGCATTCCAAGACTACCTACCCTCAGGAAGTCTCCCGAACACCACTATGTGATGTCCATCTCCCCTCTCTTTTCTCATTGCCATGGCGACCAGGAACCATGGTTTCTACTGTATCTCACACTACAGCCAACAGCCTACTGTTGTATCAACACCTCCATCTCTGTTGGCACCACTGTCACTAACAATCTCAATATCTCCATAGTTTACCAACAACAACAATGTGGCTACACCATCACAACTGCCATTGCATCGGGACCACCACCTCATCTCCTTTAGCAATGCCACATTTACTGTTACCACCATGTAATGGTCAATATCACCACCACCACTGCAATCAATGACACTGCACTTGTGATTTCTACCATAGTTACCTGTTCCCATCTGCCACATAGTCACCACCACTCTCCTCTGTGTGAATGTCACATCAAGGTCACCATCATCACTATGCCTCACTCCTGCCCCCAACATATGAATGAGACGATCTTCCTCCATAAAGTTGGTCAGTCCAGTGTCAACCCTCTCATGGATACCATGCAAGAACCTAGGCTAGAGAGGTAGAAAGATGTCTCAGTGGTTAAGAGCACCGGATGCTCTTCTAAGGGTCCCGAGTTCAATTCCCGGCAACCTCATGGTGGCGCACAACCATCTGTAATGCCCTTTTCTGGTATGTACACGTAGACAGAGCACTAATATACATGAAATACATTAATCCAAGAGGAGGGGGGAGAACATAAACAAAAACATATTGAAAATTCGGATGAAGAACCAGGGGAGCAGAACCTGGTCTGGGAAGGCAGCAGCTAGGACTTGTGGCTCTTACTCCTGCTTCCTGAGACCCTACATCTTTACAGGAATCTCTTACCACGTACTATTGCACCACAATGCTCATAAGTGCTCTTTCCTAAACCCTCAGGGGCACAGCTACGGTGCGTATGACAGAAGCTGCTGATAAGGGCGTAAGTTGCCACGGACTTCCTGAAAACTAACAATATGGCAAATCCTCTGGAAAGTGCATTCTCAGAAACTGTATTTCTAAGAACCTACCCTGAGGAAATAATTAGATAAATGTGCAAAGATGATGTGTGGGTGTTATAATAGCAATAATTGGAAACAGTCTAAATGCATAGCAACAAAAGTTTAAAGAAACCATGTGGATTAATATGCAGCCATTAAAAGAGAAAACATACAGTGTTTTCTATAGTGCTGACTCTATAGTGTTAGCAAATAAAGGTACCTCTCCTGGGTAGAAGAGCTATTCCTAAAAATACATATGCACTCACAAAACATGGTTAAAATATTTTATCTTAATAACTGGCACTGAAATCTCTGCCTCAACAGGGAACTCTTCCGGGGAGTAATGATTCTTAGGTCAGTTGTTTATAGACATATGGCAGTATCAGACCTCTTGGCACAAGTCAAGGAGGGGCTTTGCTTTTTTTCCTGAGGAAGGTGGCAGACAAAGGTGACAGTATCAGAGAAGAGGAGAAACCAAGCTAGAGATGGATGTGAGAAAACAGGAAGGCTGGAGGAGTACAGGGAGGCTCCCAACCACTGGGGTACCTGCTCTTTCTTAAAAGATGATTGTGGCTGGGCACTCAAGAGGCAGAGCTCTGTGAGTTCAAAGCCATCCTGATCTAAAGAGCAAGCTCCATCAAGATCAGCCTGGGCTACACAGTGAGACCCTGTCTCAAAAAGAAAGAAGTTGATTGTGTAGCTGAGCCTGACTCTCTCTTCCTCCCACATCAGATTTTAGGACTGTCAGATGCTGGCTGTTTTCTTTCCTTCGTCTGAGATGGGGTAGAGCTGCCCTTCTCTGCCTGTAGCTGAGACTGAGCTTTAATGTCTGATTCTTCCACCTTCATCTCCTGAGTGCTACCTCAGGCTCTGGACTTCGTGGATGCTAGGCAGGCAACTCTACGAACTAAGAGGAACCCCAGCCCCAAGTTCCTGAACAAATGATTCTCCAATGGGAAACGAGGCACAAGTAGAGTTTCAGGTTTAATCCACCCTAAAGCTGACTCTTTCCAATGGAGAAAATTTGGAGTGATTTAGATATACTTTTTACACATATATTATTTTTATAAATTTATAATATTGATATATTAGTTTTACTTACTTGTGTTCTCTGTTTTTTCCTAAAATGAGCATAGCACAAGAAGTAAGATTCAGGGCCTACAAACTTGACCTCGATCACAATATCAGATTACATAATCCGGGTTACAAAGCATGTCTTCCCCTCCCCCACAGACCCTGAAGTCTGCTGCAGCTCTTACTTTGTTCCCCCCACCCAGAAGTAACCAGATAGGTGTCTCAGCACCCTGAAGCCTGATTTCTGGGAGGAATGTTCTAGAAAGACACAGGGAATGTCCCCACTCTGATACTTAATCATAGACCCAGCTACTGACCTCTCTTCTTGGTATGGCAGCCCCATGCCTCTCAGTATGAATGAGTTTAGGAACAAAGCCTCTTTGAGGTCTTAGCTACTCAGGACTTCCATATGTGAGTTCCCACCAGGGAATTGTAAGCTAACACTGAAATGGTTGGATTATCATCATAGAAACAAGGTGTGAAGGTCATAGTGATGGTCACTGGTGGGATATTGGGACCAGTCATCACCCCAGAACCTTCACTCTGGATTACCTTGAGATGTTCCCAAAAGGATGCAAGGAATAGGAAAGGACTATTCTTTATATAGGAGAGGACCGTTTGGCTCTCATCTCCTATCACATCCCCCATCCCACAAACCCCTGCCTGGTTCATTCACTTGATGCTCAATGGAATAATGTAGTCAGTAATGAATTTGTTTTGCATCCAGTTGGATAACACTGTTAGTTATGAATTTATAATTTGCAGAGGGATAAGCTTTTTTTCCTTCTAGGCGTCAGAGAAGCTGTTGCTTACAAACTCGTAATTCACCGCTGCAAATCCATCTGTAAATGACACTATTGCAAGCTAGAAAATCTCCCAGGCACAAGGACTACAGCCTCAGAATTAAATTGTGTGCTTGACAAGAACCTGCTGTTCCATGCGGTGGCTCCTGCCCTTCCTCTCAGAGTTCCTCTTCAGTCTCACACCTTCCCCCTCTCAATTCATCCACCGAAGCTTTTGCTCCCCAGCCGGCCAGCCTGGAGCCTCTGCTCTCCCCCTCTCAGCCGGAGGGTACAAATGACAGGTGGCAGGGCTCTCTGGAGAAGTGCAAAGTACAGTCAGGCTTGGCCAGCACCAGTGACGCAGACCTCAGGTATCACTTTGAACTCATTAGGCCTTTGTTTCCCCATAACTGCTAGGACGTGGGATCCCATGAGACCATTTCCTAGATACGCAACTATGGCTTGCATGACAAGTCTTCTTTTTGTGTTGAGACAGTCTTATGTAGCCCAAGTTAGCCTAAAACTGGCTATGTTGCACTTCTAACCCTCTGGCGTCTATCTCTTTGGTGCTGGAATTACTGGTGTGTACCCTCACGTTCGGTTTATGCTGTGCTGGAGATAGAACCCCCAGTTCCTCCCACACCAGAAAAGTACTCTGCCAACCGCGGTTCATCTCCAGCTCCCTCAAGGAGAGTGGCAGGGAGGGGTTCTCCTAGCCAGGTCAAACCCAACCACAGTGAGAAAGTGGCAAGAGCAAGTGACTGAAGGAGGGAAAGGCAGAACTGGGCAGAGGCAGAGACCATGTTGGCAGAGCCAGTCATCTTTGCTGCAATCATTTCTAGCCTCTGTGTTTTAATTTTTTTTTTAATTTATGTGCTTCTACCAGTGACAATATTCTTTTTTCTTTTTCTTTTTTCTCTTCTTCTTCTTTCTCCTCTTCCTTCTCCCCCCCCCCCCTTCCTCCTCTTCCTCCTTCCCCTCTTCTTCTTCTTTTAAGACAGGATTTCTCTGGGTAGCTCTGGCTGTCCTGGAACTTGCTCTGTAGACCAGGCTGACCTTCAACTCAGAAAGCCACCTGCCTCTGCCTCCCAAATGCTGGAATTAAAGGTGTGTGCCGCCACCACCCAGCTTGTTTGTTATTAGTATAATTCTTCCAAAGATTTACGGTGGAATGAAAGTTAAAAGGAGACATAATCCATAGTAGAGCTAAGGGATCCTATTATGCTTGATAGGAAATCAGATTTAGAAAATAAATTGATAGCCTCGTTATAACCATAAGTCAGTCAACACATACTCAGTCCTCCATCCCCATCCAATGTTGCCTGAACTCAAAAGTGGGAGCATGAGAGTGAATAAGACAGAATGGTCCTAACCTTATCCGGTTATGGCTTAGCAGAGAAGGAGCATCATTGAACAGCCAGGTACAATAAGGTGCAATTACTGTTAATAGAAACACATGTATATATGGTAAGAGAGGCACCAAAACTAAAGGTATTTGAAATGAAGCCTGCTATACGGATAAGCCGTGTGAGCTTTATCAGTCAGTATATGTCAGTTCAGGAAAAGCAGTGACCTTCATTACAATAACTGAACCAAAGGAAGCCGAGGAGAGTCAAGGCTGGAGATCTGGACTTATAAGGAGCCACATTGGTAGGATCTGCTATCACCAGGGAAGAGGCTGCTGATGTGGAAAGAATAAACTGAGGAGAGAAAGATTCAGAGCTGAGCCCTAAGCAACCCTAGAGTTCAAAGATGAGCAGGTAGAGAACCAATTAGCCGTGAGCCTTGAGCCAGCAGAAACCCAGCAGCCCAAGTGTCCTCCAACAGCAGTAAAGGAGATGGATGACATGGGCTGTGTGGCTGATTGTCCAAATGCAGCAAGATAAAAAGTCAGATGTGGGCTCAAATGTGCCCTGTAGGTGGAGTATGTAGGAGGTCAAGGTGACCTTAGCTTTGAAGGGTTTTCAGGCTAGTGATGGGAGGTTGAATGGGGATTGCAGAAGAAAGAGTGAGTATAGCAGGGGCAGAGATGCAGTGACTCCCAAAGAAGTCTGACTGTGCAGGAAGCTAAGAGCCTGGGGAGAGGCTCAGCTCTAAGATGGAAGAGCCTGGAGAGCAGGTTCAAATGCAGGTGGAAAAAGTGACAAAAGAGTAGAGACAGCAAATAAAGCAGGGGAAGAGGGCCCAGAGAGGAGCATGGGTGACAACTACCCAGCTCCCATGTGCTGCTGACAGACCGATGGGGTGATGTGTGTGGCTGTGTCCCACTCTCTCCCTGGATTGTCTGAACATCCCATTCTCAGAAGAGGAAGCTGAGGCACAGCAGCATGGCAGGGCTCAGCATGCAGGGCTCCCCTGGGATAGGAGCTGAGTTACAGGATAGGGAACAGAGAGGTTCCCCTGAGCTATGTTCCATGCTCCTGCCTTCAGGCTTTTTCCATCTTAGTTCATCTAAAAAACATATTGTTTAATAAAGATTTAAAACAAACAAATAGGTTAGCAATTCATTCAATATTCACAAAACACACCTTGAAACTGACAATAGAGTCAACTCAGATCAATCGAGCAATTTGTCTCTCAGATATATTAGACGACAAAGGTTGTCTCTAGATATTTATATCTAAACATATTAAAGCCAAACGTCAAAATGTTGTCATGCTTAACAGCAAGTTGTGGTGAAATACACAATGAAGAAAATGGAGAGCAGGGGCTTCCCAGCTCCTCAGGCCACATAGTTCAGCCAAACAGGAATCCAACCCATGACCATGAACTCGGAAGAAAAAGTCTTTCAGGAGCATCTGGGGCTTGGGTACAAACACCAAGAGGTTACTTGAAAAAGAAATTGGGATCACTACAGTTAACCTGGGTGTTTTGGAGAAAGTGGTTGAACTATTCACAAAAGCAGGCAGCAAAGCTGGGGTTGAACGCTTACTGGCAATGCCCCAGTGCCTACTAACTGCATGGATATGTGGCAACCATAATACCCAAGCCCTGTATTTCCCTCTCTAGGGCACAGTGGCTAAAACAAGACTCAAATATTGGCAATGACCTGGGCCTCCAGAGTAATGCTGGTCTACTTGATGAGCAAAGAACGAGTGGCTCACACCATAAATCCCAGCACCCAGGAGACAGAGGCAGGCAGATCTCTGTGAGGCTGAGGCTGGTCTGGTCTGTGTATCGAGTTCTAGACCAACCAGAGCTACATAGCACCCTGTCTTGAAAAAGAAGGAAGGAAGGAAGGATGGAAGGAAGGAAGGAAGGAAGGAAGGAAAGAAAGAAAGAGAGAGAGAGAGAGAAAGAAAGAAAGAAAGAAAGAAAGGAAGGAAGGAAGAGAGAAAGAGGGAGAGAGAGAAAAGAGAGAGAAAGAAAGAAAGACAGAAGGAAAGAAAGAAAGAGAGAGTGATAGGAAGAAAGAAAGAAAGAAAAGAAAAGAAAGAGAAAGAAAGGCTGAAAGAAAGAAAGAAAGGCAGAAGGAAAGAAAGAGAGAGAGAAAGAAAGAAAGAAAGAAAGAAGGAAAGAGAAAGAAAAGAGAGAGAAAGAAAGGCAGAAAGAAGGAAAGATAGAAAGGCAAAAGGAAAAAAGAAAGAAAGAGAGATAGAAAGAAAGAGAGAGAAAGAAAGGCAGAAGGAAAGAAAGAGAGTGAAAGAAAGGTAGAAAAAGAAAGAAAGAAAGAAAGGCAGAAGGAAAGAAAGAAAGAGAGAAAGGCAGAAAGAAGGAAAGAAAGGCAGAAGGAAAGAAAGAGAGAGAGAGAGAAAGAAAGAAAGATGGACAGAAGGAATGGAAGGGAAGGGAAGGAAGGAAAGAAGAGGGGGAGGGAAGAAAAAGGAAGGAAGAATGAAAAGGAAAAGGAAAAAGACATATCAGGTCACCAACATATACATAGAAACTGAATTTCTAGGTACTTTTTGTATAGTTTTTTATAAACCAGAAACTAAAGACAGATTTCCAGGAAATTTTTGGATTTTTTTTTTCTGACAAGGATTTGACTCAGAGCAACAGAATCTTCGATTAAAGACTTTGACCCACAGCCACAGAATGTTCAGTTGAAGACTGAACAGGAGACCTTGACTCAAGGGGCAAATTGTTCAATGTGTCAGCCAACTCTACTGGCCATTGGCTCTTAGCAGCTTAGTCTTGTGGAAAAAGTGGATTTGCCATGTCAGTGTATGACAAGCACTGTACTACGTTGGATGAGGGCTTATGGTAGCACAGAAGAGGGTCCTCACACACAGGAAGAAGGTTCCAGAAGGCTCTGGCAGATGACCTGAAGAAGAGGAGGGTAGTATTTCAGGCAGTGAACAGGGAGAGACTGCAAGTAGCTCCGTCCTCAGGAGCACAGAGCAAAGGGTGACAGAGGGCAACAAGACTGGAGTGCCAGGAAGCTCCTGAGGGCACGTGACTTTAATTCCAGCACACGGGAGGCAGAAGCAGGCAGATCTTGGTGAGTTCGTGGTCCTCATCTACATAGTAAGTTCCAGGCCAGTTGGGATGCATAATGAGATCTTGCCTTAAAAAAAAAATCAAATTTCTGAAAGGATGTTAATGCCACACTAAGGAGACGAACTTACCTTGTGTGAACAGGAAAGTCTGAGGTAATTGTAAATGGGCAGGCCAGAAAGATGACACCAAGAGGATGTAGCTCAGGGTACATTGCTGACCTAACATGCATGAAGCCCTGGGTCCAACCCACTGTATTGCAGAAACCAGGCATGGTGGCACACACCAATAATCCCAGGACTATGAAAGCAGAAGCAGAAGGAACACACATTTAAGGTCATCATTGGCTACATGGAGGGACCCAGGATAGCCTGGAATATATGAGACTCTCAGGAGAGGAAGGGAAGAACCAAAAGAAAAGTAACTATGAAAGAAAGCTAGCTGACTCCGACATGGGGATTGGCGCTCTTGCTAAGGAACAGGGTGGCTCCTCAAGGTAGGTCTGAAAGTGGGAAGATCCAGTAGGAGGTTCACACAGGGGCTGATGGACACAAGAGCTGCTCTGCCATCCACAAAGAGAAGAAAGCAGCCTTCAATGCCAAGGGGTAGAAGTAAGAAGACTGGGTGACACCATACATGTGAGGAATTGAAGACTGGAAACATCTTAAGTGTGTGGTGTTCATGGAGGGGCAGCCATTCCTGAGATGGTAGGAGAAAACCGGACACATCTGGGAGAAAGATAAAGAGTTCAGACTTGGGCACATTGGGTTGAAAGGAGCTGCAAGTCATTACCACGGCAGTGTCCAGTGGGCCGAGACAGCCTCATTGAGAGATTGCAAATGCAGTCGAAGTACAGGCTTGGTGGCATGTGCCTTTAATCCCAGCACTTGGGAGGCAGAAGCAGGAGGATTGCTGCAAGTTTGAGACCAAGCTGCTCTATATAGAGAGCTCTAGGACAGTCAGGGTTAAACAGAGAGTCCTTGTCTCTAAAGAAATAAGCGAAGAACAAAGAAGATAATGCAGTTAAGGGCTTAGGGGGCATGGATGGTCTAGCCCTCAGAAAGGCCAGTGTCATGAGAAGAGAACTCAGTGAGAATCGGAAGACCACTGACCTTTGGGCACTGTGGAAATAGCAGTCAGAGGGGCAAGATGGTAATCAGAAAAGCAGAACCATGCCCTTTCCACAGAATACAGGGTTCAGGGAGCAGAGTCGTCAGGCTCTGGAAGCACACCACCATCACCTGAGGTGAAGAAGAAAGGCACCTGCTGGCCCTGGCAAGAGCAGGTTCTGCTGGGTGGGCCTGATTCCAGTGACCCAGTGTTGCAGAGGAGTCCGAAGGGTTAAGGAGCAAGTGAGGGTGCAGAGCAAGGGCAGTGGGTGGGGACTCTGGGGAAGTTTGTCGGGGGGGGGGGGGGGATATTGTGAAGGGCAGACAAACGGTGGTACGAGTACCTTGGATATGGCTCTCCTGAGATGAGCCTCATTGTTGTCTAGCCAAAGAGCGCTAGGTGGGACCCTGTCAGTCTTAAGTGACTTTTTCTAAAGACTCAGGGGTGACTCGCTAGACCCTTTATTAGGAGACATTTTCCAGTAAGTTTGGTGTCATTCATTCATTCCAAGTATTGATTTCAGAAAAATTCCCCAGATCCCAATCCCAACACAACTAATATTTACCGAATGCCTAAGTGCTGTGCTGAGTATGATACACGGACCGTTTTACTTAGTTCTCAAGTCAGTTGCCAGGAACTACTGATAGAGAGGGTAACTGGGGCTCAGGAACTGCTACTTAAGTCATGTGGTCAGTGAAAGGTGGGCATTTGGAATGCCACCCACCTCCTTAGAGACAGGGTGTCTCACTGGCCTCGCAATCACCAATTAAATTAGGTTGGCTGCCCAATAAGTTTATGTCTACCACCCCAGCACTGGGATGACAAACACTAGCCACCATGCCTGGCTTTTAGGCCCTTATGCTTGTGTGACAAGCATTTTCAGACTGAGCAATCTCCCCATCCCCACTTTGCTCATTTTATAGACAAAGAAACTCACACAGCTAGCAAATGGGATACCTGGACTCAAACCCAAGGTGGCCTGACACAGTGCTTCCCTCCATGGCCATAGCCATCTGTTCCTAGCCCTTTGACATCAGGATCATTGGACAGTCCACTATGAGGAATGGATAATAGATATTTTGTAGGAGGGTAAGATGTTGCAGCTTGCAGGAATGAGAGAGACAGGAGGACCACAGTTGGAACATGATGCGGCCAGCATCCTCTCTGTACACCCCCCCCCCCTTTGCTTTGCTTGCCTTCCTACACAGGGTAGGAAAGATGCCCACACCATCCCACCTGCATCTAGAAAGGAAGAAGCCTCCTTCCTCCCATCACTAACACATCCATCCCATGGATGGAGTCTGACTGGTACTACCCCCCCCACCCCCAATCACTGTGACTGGAGGATGAGGTCCTATGGTTGATGGCATCTGAGTCACATGTCCACCTGATGGCAGTAGAGCAGGGATGGATGAAGGAGCTGGTCCTTTAACTGACAACCCACCATGACTATGTGACAACTGAGAGACATTTCCCAAAGGAAGAGGCTGTCAGAAGTGAAATGATGGAAATCAGGCAAGAGAGGCGAGAGTCACTTACTGTCACAGTCCACTACACTGGCCCCTGTGCGAGGTGGGAGGATGCACAGAGGCATCAGCACGTGGAGTTTACAGCCTCCAAGAGAAATAAGTTTATAGGCATGAAGACATTGATAAGAGCTGATAGCAGTGACCATCTGAGCACCTAGGGGCCCAGGCATTAACCTACAAAGTGGGTACTGCTGTCATCCCATTTTCTTCTGAGTCTGAGAGACAGTAAAAAAGTAGAAAATGCTCTCCCCCACACCTCCACCCCATGATAGCCAATTCAGAAAGACAAAAAAAAATGTTTATGGCTCCCTTATCCTCACTCAGAGAGGCTAAGTGACTTGCTCGAGGTCACACAGCTGGCACACAAATGAACATCATGGGGATGTTCATTTGGTTAAGGGCAAAAGAATGCTTCCTGTAGACGAAAGGATTAGGGAGGGCGACCAGGGAAGAGAAAAGTTGTTAGGGTGAACCAAAGCAGAGCCTGGAGGACACAACATTTGAGCATGGATCCAGGGAAGTGAGGGGTGTCAATCCCCAAAACTCAGAGAAGGGAGTCTGAATACACCCACATCTCTCTGTTCCCTCTGCGCCATGATAGACATTTTAAGATTTCCCGTCACAAACTCCTTCCCTGAGCCTGCTCTTCCCCAAGCAACCCTGGCCAGCCCAACCATGCTTCACAGCATTTGTACACTCGTGCCTCCCTCACCCTCTGTCCTGGGTGCCCTCCAGTGTAGTTCAGCTATAAACAGTTCCTAGGCATAGTTGGAGCCACACAAAGGACAGAAGAAATACCACCTCCCCTTTTCTAAGCATGGAGCTTCCTAATGAGCCCCAAGACCATTAGTGAGTATTAGCCTGAAACCTCACTGGGCCCCAATACTCTCAATTCAAGTGCATCGCCCCCACTGTATTCCAGAGGAGACAGTTCCAAGCTTAAGATGAGACCCTCATCTCGCTGTCTCCGGCTTAGTCCACGCTCGCTGCTGGCTGTCCCCAGCACCATAGCTTCTGCAGAAACAGGGCTGGGACTCTGACTTCCACGAAATGTACCTAGTGCCACAGAACTATAGACTCTAGGTAAAATGGCCCATGTGCATTTTACCACACATTTAAGCCAAGTGATGGGTAGGGTCTCTGGAGTCACATCCTCAGGTGAACCCCAGTCCAGGACACTAGACATCCTCTCAAAAGGCAGCAGAGGAGGAATTCCCCAGTAGTTGTAGAAGACCCTGTGAATATTACCTCTGAGAGGACACAGAGACCAAATGAAACTATTGATACCTTCACCGCCATCACTGTCCTGAATCCAGAACTCCTCAGGCCACCTTAAAATTCCATCTGGCTCCAAGTCTGCAGGCCTACCTACCTGTGTGTTTGGAAGCTCCACCTCCTGTCTACCCAGCTTTTGAAATGTCTTCCTCACCAGCCATTCAGTCCTAAATGCCCAACAATTTGGCTCTTGTCACTCCCATTCACCTACTTACACACAGAAAACTGTCCCTGCCAGTCACCATGGCTTCCTAAGTGTGAAGGCCAATGAGCACTCTGCTTTCCTTCTCTCTCGAGCAGCCTTTGACACCACTGAGGCAAGCCTCTCTAGGTCAGACCCACAACTCCACTCCCTGGGCTCTACTCCTACCTCTGTGAATGTTCCTTCCCCATCTCAGTCCTAGAGTCTTCTAGGCAGCCAGCCTGGTCCTGATGCTGCTAATGTTACTTCTGCATAGCTAACCTGCTTACTATCTTCTCCTCTCTGAGCATGAGCCAAAGCAAAGGTCGTAGCCCACCACTGTCAAGCCACAGACCTTCTATGAACAGGGGTCTATTTTCCTTCTGATTCTTTCAACCTGTCCCAGACTTCTGCCCTTCACCCCAGAAGGCTCAGATGCACACAACCATTTACTCAGCCCAACAAGCTATAAACCAGAAGCTCAAGTGTGCCTCCCCCTAGTTCTCAAAGTTCAGAGTCTCTCAGGAAGTCACCAAGTGATGTCACCAAGAGCACCCCTTCCTCCACATCCCTGTTGCTGGCCTCCCTCAGCTCAGTTAGGACTTCCTAATGGAGCACCTGGCTTGTGGCCTCCTCAAACCCACCATTGACTTTTGGGAGTTTAGTGGGGTCCCTTAGGAGGGCAGATAGGACCTGACTTCCTCCTCCTGCCCCCCAAATCTGCACAGGCCCCTTCTGCCAAAGGATAAATTCCAAGTGCTTTTTTTTTTTTTTTTTTTTTTTTGGTTTGGTTTGGTTTGTTTTCCAAAACAGGGTTTCTCTGTGTAACAGCCCTGACTCTGGCAGACCAGGCTGGTCTCGAGCTCACAGAGATCCACTTGTCTGCCTCCCAAGTGCTGCGATTAAAGGTGTACTCCACCACCACCAGGTCTAAATTCCAAGCTTCTGTCCACAGCCTCCTGTTTCCTGATCTGGTTTTTCTCTGTTCCACTTCATACAGTCTTCCCAGTGGCACCAACAGGGCCACTTAGACTGAAACTTGCCCTCCCCCACATTTGCTCCTGAGTGGTTCCTTCCCCCTATCTTCCTTCCCTCTAGGAAGCAGATTCCTCCCTTCCCCAGGGCAAGGTCACCGGTCACCGGGACTCCCACTGAATCTTCTGTTAAGATTCAGCTCAAGGGTTGAATTCCTGGGAAGAACTTGGGGGAGTGGGGGTGGCCTGTGCTTCCTCCTAGTTACCCCATACCTGCCAAGTTAGCAACGCTCCTAGAACTACATGCACCACCCTTCAGTTTACTCAAGAATGTCCTCATGGGGAAATTTCCTCGATATTTCCTCCTCAACAGGGCCTGAAAGAAAAGGAAGGAAGGAAGGAAGGAAGGAAGGAAGGAAGGAAGGAGGGAGGGAGGGAGGGAGGGAGGGAGGGAGAGAGAGAGAGAGAGAGAGAGAGAGAGAGAGAGAGAGAGAGAGAACAAAAATATGTTGAAAACTTAGGTGAAGAACTAGGGGAACAGAACCTTCAGAAACAGCCCAGCACCCACTCTGCCCTCCCTCTCGGCCAGAGCGTGGCACACAATAGGTGTTCAGTAAAGGTTGGCTGGATTCTATTTACTGAACTGACACAAGATTTGGGACAGTTTGAGGTATGATGGCAGAGGAGGGTAACAGCCAGAAGGGGAACCCCGGGACGCACCACCGTGAGGGGAGGAGGGTCAAGGGATTGTGTAAAAAGGAGGTGAAGGAACTTGGAGTCAAGTCTGGGCCTCTGTGCGCCCAGGGCAGCGGGCAGTGGCCGGGCTAGTTCTCCTCCAGGTCCGCTGGCGCCCAGTCCAACCCGCTCCCTAGGGTGGTGAGACCCCCCGGCTCGCGCGCTCGGTTCTGGGCGCTGGGAGGCGTGTGTGTCGCTTTAAAAGCTCCCTCCCGGCGCGCGGGGCCGGCCCCTTCACTGCCAGCGCCGAGGCGAGCGGAGCCGCGCGAGCCCGGCGGCCTTTGAGGGAGCCTGCGCCCGGCCGGGCGGCCAGTCCGGCGGGGCGCGGCGGCGCTCGGGGTAAGCGGGCCAGGCCCGCGGAGCCGGGTGGGCAGGGCAGGGCAGGGCAGGGCGAGGGCGAAGCAGCCGGGGAGAAAGGCCCGAGCAGCCCCGGTGCCTCGTTTGCCCCATCGGCAGCTACCCGGCGCCCCGGGCCGCGAGGCGCGGAGCCGTGAGCGAGCGCGCTGGAGGCGGTGGAGCCGAGCGGAGGCTGCGCGCCCGGTGTGCCTGGCCGGGCCCGGCGCGCCTCCTCCATCGCCTCCCTGGCGTCTCGCTCGCCCCCTTCTGCTTTCCTTTGCTTCCTCGGCTGAGCCCCGCCGTGCTGAGGCCCCCCCGACCTCGTGCACTCATCTCCGCTGTGCTCGACACCGGGTCCCCCTGGCCACGGCTGCTTCCCCTCCCCCGAGACGCGAAGGAATCCGGACTTTCCCCACCGTTGATGGAGCCGACTGCCGGGCTGGACTGAGCGGTTTCTGCGGCCGCTCCAGACGTCGCCCGGGCCGGAGCACGGACATTCTGGGTCCCGGCTGAGTACACCCCGGACACCTAGCAGTGCCAGCTCGGGAAGGGCAGAGCAAGGCAAAGGCAGGACAGACCCCGGAGGGGCTCAGACCTGCCCATCTAGAATGGACAGAGAGAATCGCGAACCCTGTGGAGCCCGGGGAATGCCGGGCGTGGGCTGAGGGGATCCCGGCGCCCTCCCCAGCCCTCCGACTTTGGCTTAGTCGCCTGGACCGGACCGGTGTCACCTCGGCTCGGGTCACCTGTGGCCTCGGGGCCTCCGAGCTCGCCGGACCCTCGCGACCGGGAGCCTGGCGAGCGTGGTGAGGAGATTTTTGGGGATTTTTTTTTTTTGCCCCCTTCCCCGGAGCGCGGAGGCCCCGCCCCCTCCCACCGCCCAGATGTCTCCGGTCACCGCTCGGAAGACCTTCCTGAGGCCAGGAGCCGAAGGGTCCAGAGAGAGAAGCCCGCCCTAGGGAGCCTTGGGGGCCCCCCAACCTCGTCTTGTGGCTCGGCCCCGACACTGCTTAGAGGAAAGGCCACTGCCCCCACCCTTGGTGAGTAGGGGAGTCCAGCTTCGGAGGGTTCGGAGGGAAGGCGGGGTTGGGGGAGAAAGGGTCCTCTGGGAAGGAGGGCACCCTGTGGGCATTGAAAGAAGGTTGGAGAGCTGGAGAGGCCCTGTGCTAAACCAGTCTGGCCAAGCTTGGTTGGTGGCTGGGGGCGGGGGGTGCACCACGGCTAGAGTGCTCCAGAGGAGGCTAAGGGCTCATTCCTCTAAAACAGGGGCTCCTCCACTCTTCTGTTGAAGAAGGGTGTTGAAAACTATCTGCCTCCACCACCCCTCCCCACTAAATAAATAAATAAATAAATAAATAAATAAATCTCCAGCTAGGAAGGAGGGTGCAGGCAGAGAGAAGAGGGAGGCAGCAGCAGCAGGCTGGTGCAGCAGCCTGGGAGGGCTGACGCCAGGCTCGCTCTTTCTGCAGGGGGCTGCCCTCCTCCAATCCAGTTCCCTCTCCAGTGCTGTTCACATCTGGAGCCCCCTCCACATCTGGAAGATCCTGATCACCGTCCCTGTGCTGGTTCAGCTGCATCTAGAGACCTCTGCCTTTGTAACTGCCTAGGAGTTGCGAGGGGATTGCTGCCTTCCCCCATCCCAAGGGCATCTCTTACCCTTAGTCCTTGCAGAATCATCCCCCTGCCTCCGCATCCAGATTCGGGCAAAGATCAGCTCTGTACACCATAGGCACTTCAAGTCCTGGAAGCTGTTCTTGGGCCCTAAGGCCCCTCCCCTTGCCCTCCTGTGTCCTCACCTTGACCCCCCTCCCACCCTGTCAGACTCTGTCTCCCTCTGGGTGCTCCATCCCCCACCCAGAGGCGAGTAGGTGGAGTGGCAGGCTGCAGGGGCTGGGTGAGGGCCGCCCAAGGCCAGGGTAGGCTGGGGGGCCGTTAAAATGTGGAGCTCTGCCCGGCCGAGGGGGGCTCCGTGGAGGCAGACGAAGCGTGTGCCCCGCTGGGGCGAGTATGGGCAGGCTTGCGGCCACGTGGTGAAGGATGAACATTCGGGGTGCCCCGGACCTCGGGCAGCCCAGTGACGACCCCAACAGTGGTGGAGAGAGAGAGCGGATTCGACAGCGCATGAAGATGGTCATCGGGCAACTTGAAGGCATCCTGAGAGAACTCAAAGAAGTGGCTAAGGAGCTGAGGGAGGTGAGTTAAGAGGCCAGCAGGGGCCACACAGACCCCCCTCACCCTGACTGGCTGGGCTCAGCAGTAAAGCATTTGCCTGTGTCTTGAGTGTGCAATGCTATGTGCACATGGCCTGTTTCCACTGAGCACCCATCCCCTTTCCATTCTCCTTACTTCAAATCTGGTTTGCTTAAAAATCCCTATCCCCAGAGCTGGTGATGGGGCCTTGGTGTGGCAGAGACCGAGCAGCTGTCAGTGGGCCCATCTCTATGGTTAGTACTCCGGGTGCTCAGTGAGGACTAAATCTGCCCTACTCTATTCTTAATGGGACACATTCTTCTGAAACCCAAGTTGTCTGTCCCTTGACCCCACTGTTTACCTCCTAGACTCTGAGCAAGGACTCTAGGAGAGTGTGGATGACTGTCTGGTCAATCCTCATTGCTTGAGGCCCAGCTCAAAAAGATTTATCAGCTCAAAAGATCAGATATTCCAAAAGCAGGAGGAGTTAAGACCAGCTGTAACCTCCCTGCCCTGGAGTTAAAAGGTGGCTGGGAGATTCTGGTAAGGATCAGAGGTCCTTCTCTGTACATACATTTAAAAAAAGATTAATTTTTTTTTAACGGAGCTGAGTCCCCACCCCCATCCCACCCCCTTGCAGGACATGCTTCTGGGTGGTTTTTTGCAAAGACCAAAAAGTCACGGAGAAAGCCTCTCTGTCTTTCTAAGCAGAACCTAGTTTAATTACTGCTTCCCACATTGCTGGAGTAATGAGGTACACATGTCTTCCACCCTGCCCCCTGGGTTGTGTTCAAGTCCAAAATGCATGACCAGCATTCTGAGCCGCTGGCCTGAATTCGCCCGCTGGGTGCCATTTCACCAGCCAGGTGGGCTTTAGGCAACTTTCAACTGCTTGTAACCAAGGCCCCTGCAGAGATAGTGGGAGAATGGATCATTCTGAGATATGGCTTCAAGCTCCCCCACCAGCTGTGTTTGGGGAAGGAGGCTGTAGGAAACTGAGGAGAGGGGCAAGCTTTGAGCCCTGTGGCTTTCCAGCATGGCCTGAATCCAAGCCAGGGCGAGGGGTTGTTTGAAGGGAGCTGTGAATTGGAGTCAGGCCTCTGAAGACAGGACTTCGAGGTGGTAGTGCTTCTGCCCATAGGCTGGGCTGCTGTGCTCTGGGCTCCATAATACAGTTTGGATGCCAAAGACCACAGCCCCTAAACAACCTTTCCTCTGATCTCATGAAGCCGAAGGATTAGGGTGTCCTCTCCTAGTCTGTCTTATTCTGGATGCTCTGCAGTTTTATCAGGGCCATGGGAACTATCAAAAGTCTCAATCTCAAGCAGGGACATGGAACCCAACAGGAGCCTATACTGTCTACAATCCCGAGGGGTCAGCCTCAGTACAACTCCCAATGGGGCATTTTCCAGACTGCTGCTTCTTCTTCCTCAGCGTAGTCATCCAGAACTTGGAGGGATCTCACAGGTAGTTCAGACAAGCCCTGTCCACTTACTATTGAAGAAACTGGGGCCCAGAGAGGAATAGGGGCTTGCCTAGAGCCATACAACCCATCCATAACAAACTTGAGCCTAGAACTCAAGATTCCCAATGCCTATTTGAAGCCTTGGCAGGCGGGCTACTGTGTAACCTCAGCATTATGACAGCTTCTAAGAGATGCCTGATGCTTGAGCCGTGGTGCCCAAGTGCCAGGGTTACTTGATGGAGCTTGTAGACACCTCCATCATCCCTTTCATACTTACTGATCCCCATGCTCCTCATCCCAGCACTCCAGGTGATAGTCTGTACACCCTGGAGGTCTGAGCCAGGACAGAGTGATGGGTCCCCTCCCCCACATCTGTAGGCCATGTGTCTCCCCCCAAGACTTTGGCAGGTTGCTATGGAAACCAGAGTCTACCCCGTATGCCACTGCCTGCCCGCTGCCAATGGTACCCAGCTGGGTGGGGGTTGAGCCTCTGAGCTCCCTAATCCCCCAGAAAGGGGATATGCACATAGGGTGCTGGGCAGAGAGGAAGGGAGACCCAAACAGAGGAGAGATGTCATAACCAACTTCCCATGGGCTGGAGGTTGTTGGGGACAGGAGTATCTATGGATCTCAGGTCCTGGTTTCAAACTTCTGCTGTAGCTCTAGGTCCTTCAGGAGAACATAAAGCTGATCTGAGCTCCATTCAGGCCCTTCATAGTGCTTCTCTATCAGGGCTGTGGTGAGACCATGGTAGGATGAACCATCCCCTATCTCCCCATCATATCCGATGTCATGGGCAGTACCTGCCAGCTCAGACCTAATACTTGAGTATGGAGACAAGTGTTGCAAACAGGGCTGGCAGGGGTACTGCACAGGAACCTTGTTGAAGGAGCCAGGCAGTGAGAAGTGGGCCCTGCGATTCTCTGTCCTCCGCTCACCGTCCTCCTGTCTGTACCTCCTCTTCCCTGCCAGTCACCGCTAGCCCTGGAAGACACCCACACACACATTCCTGAGTACAAAGCCTGAAACTGACCAGAAGATGAAAGCCTCCAAAGCCCTCTGCTCTAAGCCCATGAGCCTCCCTTTGCTCCTCTCCGAACAGAAGGCACTGACGCCTTGTCCCTGACAGGGATGCTGCAAATGATATCCAACATGGTGACATTGGAGACATAGCATGCAGGAGGAGGGCCAATACCCGCTCGCACTTACAGAGAATTTGAGTTTCCTCTGTCCACCCTCCCAATCCCCACCACAGCTCTGTCATCAGCTCCGTGGGTAGGGATGGGGGACTAAGGGATGTAGGGAATGCAAAAGCACTCTGAAAGCTGGAACTGAAGTGTCCAGGGTTGGGGCATGAACTACAGATATTAATTAGCCCTTGTTCTCCCTGGTTCCTTAATACTCCAGGATGCCAGGCCAATCCCAGCAGGTTCCATAAACTCCCCAGATTCCATGGATCTCCATTAGAGACAGACCATGCCAAGGGACAGAGAGCATAGGCCAGGCAGCCAGCGTTTGGTCCTCAGTGCTCCACCTCCTGAGCTGTATGAGCTTGGGAAAGTCACTTTGCTTCTCTGTGCTTCTGTCAGCCCATCTGTAAAAGGAAGATGCCAAACATTTCTATGCTCCCTTACATAAATCACGTAGAACAGTCACAAAGCCACGTCCTTCTTGTTTCATTTTCTGCTTTGCAGTGTTAGGTATCAAACCTAGGGCCCAGCCATACATGCTAAGCAGGTGCTCTCCCATAGTGCTAGGCCTCAGCTGCCCACAAGGTATCGTTTCTGAATGAGTCTAGCACTTCCATGCTCTTCCCTTGTTTCCCAGAGTCTTACATCAGCATTTTAGCCAAAAGCAGGCAGGTCAGGGCCAGGTCCTGGCGTTGGTAGGGGCCTCTAATGGGTCACCTGCAGTAGGCAGTTCAGCCCCCTACCCAGTGAGGACTGGAGAGAGACTGACATCTATAAAGTGGTTTTGCAGCATAGAGATGAGGGGCAGGGTTAGCAGGCATCTAGGGAAAGAGAGTGGTGGGAGCTGTGATACCAGGATCTGGAGGAGGGACGGGAAGCTGGTGGGAAGTGGAGCAAAGAAGGGCAGGGGTCTCGGGGTGGGGGGAGGGCAGGGCATCCCATAGGCCCTGTGCATCAGAGTGTGGAACTCCAAGTTTGCTGTCAGTGAGAAGCCCACACACTTTAATAATATATCTTGGTTATGTCCCTGCCTTGCTACTGTTCTGCCTGCTGCCCACAGACTCTGAACTCCCATGGCAGGGTGAAGGGGTCCTTATCCTTAACCCACCAGGTTCTGAGCTCACCTTGAACATGGACTCGATTCTTCCTGTTCCATGGGGGGTGGGGGTGGAGGTGGGAGTTTAAAAGCGATCCTTTATTAGCCACCTGTACCCCCACATCTCCCGTGAGTCTTGAGTAGGAAATAACGTAGGGGTGCTGTAATCTCTGTGTCCCAGGAGTCTCAGGAGAATGGGGTAGGCACAGCCCCTCCTCAGCCTGAGGTGGCAGTGGAGGATCCCACCGGCTTCGCATAGGAAACAGGCGCGTGGCAGCCTGTTTCACAGCTGTCCATCGGCCAGGTGCCATGTGTAAAGGTGACAGGGAAAGCCACAGGCCTTGCTAGTAAGAGATAAATAAATGTGGCCTACCAGGAAGCAGCTGGAGCAGGAGAAACTGGGGACCAAAGGGCTGCGCCAAAGTGGGTCAGCTTAGTACCCGCAGCTCAAGGAAACTCAGGTGGATTTTTTTCCTTATTATTTTGTCCGTGCTTTTCTTTCTTCCTTTTTCTCCTTTGCTTTCTCTTCCTCCGGACAGATTCACAGAGGCTCCCTAGCCAATTAGGCCAAATTGCAGGATGAGAGCCATGAATCATGGTCAGCTCAATCCCCATCTCCCCAATGCCACAGCCCCCCAGGAAGATAATAAACAATGTAATCACAGAATTAAAAAATAATCAGTGGTCATAAATAATGCAGGATCCCCAGTTATGTAACCGACTGCCCAGGGAGCCGGGAAGGAGGGAAGGAGTGGGACACTGGGTCTGCAATGCTGGGTCCCTCAGCACTGGCTCTTGAGCATCAAGGCATGTGCGCCCATGTGTGTACGCACGCACAGGCAAGCAGGAGTGCACATACATGTGCACGCACAAACACATGCACTCATGCCCCCTCCCTGCCTTCTTTCAGCTGTGTATGTAGAGTGGGCCAGCATCTGTACCAACCCAGGAGCCTCATGGTAGGTGAAACAGACAGACCCCACCTGTCTTTCTTAGGCTTCCTGTCTAGTAGGGAGGCAGCCGCCAACTGTATCACAACATAGATGTGTAACTGTGACCAATATCGCCCTCAGCTGGGGACCAGCAGGCTTCCTCCAGGAAGTGAGGATGATGGTGGGAGGGAGGGCACACCAGGTGAATCTAGTGGCAGCTGGAGCTCCAGCTCTGGGAGATGTGCAGAGAGATGAGGGGGAGGCCACTTGCTGGAGGGGAAAAGGGGTGGTGTTTGGAAAGCTCAGGAGGTTTTGGAAAAGGGAAAGGCTAGAGGCAGAGGGGTGATGTGGTCCTGATGCTGATCAGGAAAGCTCTAATGCAGAGCATGAACCAAGCACAAACAGGAAATTATTGGGGGGGGGGATTAAATAGGCAAGGCTGAGATCAAGACAGAGGTGAGAGGCACCCCTGGAACAGGGGCTGGGTTCTGTCTCGGCCCTCAGTTCTCCTGTCCCTCCACAGTGCTCCCTCTTGGCCCCTCTGGAACAGTTTAATCTTGTTAGTAAGATGCCAGACCCAGGACTCCCCTTCTGGCTTTACCTCAGCTCTTTCCACGCACTAGGCCTCAGTTTCCCTGTCAGCAAGCACAATAGCGCAGTTAACTCATCAGTGTCTCTCTTGTGCCCCAGCTTTGAGATTTTTCTGGTTCTTTCTCCCCCTCTTTCCTTCTGTGTATATAATTATTTCTCTGTACTCCAAGACAATCCCAAATTACATGTAGGCAAAATGATTATTAAATCTCAGAGAGAAATCACAGATTTCAAGACAGCCAGATCAGAGAGTCAGGTAGCACGGGCCTATTCCACACTTGCTCTCCATGTTGACCTGTGAAACGGTGTGCCAGGAAAGGATTAGCAGGTTTATGAGCTGATCTTGGCCTCCTCAGAAGATGGGTTCTGCGGGTACATGGCTTCCCTTTCTCACCCTCACTTCTGTCCATTAAGTAGTTGGGAAGCCAGATCTGCCTGTGAGCCTCGCAGCCATGGGCCTCAGGGACCTCTTGTAGTCATGTTCTGAATGGGCACACCCACGCTTCAGGCAAAATGGGCAGTACTGGCACATGGGCTATGGAAGACGCACTACCGTATCCTGGCATTCTGAACAGGCTCTGAAACATGCCCGTCATTGTGGCATCTCTTAGGTGAAACCCTGATTTCCGTCTGCTCCTGGTCCTGGCTGTGTGCTCATGTTCACTGGTGCATGGTGGATGCCTGTGTTTTACACTCTTCTGCATACTTTCCCAGGGGCATTAGCTTAAGTCCTCACAGCAGCTCTCAGGCAGGCAGAAGGAAGTTGAGACTTGATTAAGGTTGCTCATAAGTAGTGAAGTCAGGGCTGGAGTCCAGCTCTGGCTTCAGAGCCCAGGTACTAAAGGTTTTGGCTGCCCTAACACTGTCATTTCAAATATGTTTATATCTCTTCCGTGTTCATCTCCCTGAGCAAGGAGAGGGGTGTCAAAGCTAGAGAATACAATTTGAAAGTGGATTATCATCTTCCTTCAATTCCACCGCCAAGAGGGGGCAGACATGAGACCTAAAAACCGCCTCCCTGCTCACTCTCCCTCCAAACCCTGATGCAGAACCAAAAGAGGATGCTAATGCAGAAGGGAAGGGACCCAATGGAAAGGCTGCTAGAACAGGTGCCCAGCCAGGGCTTCCTCAGTGAAAGAAGTATGTCTGGGTTCCTGGGCTTCTAGGCTTCTGCTGGATATACCTGGGACACCCCTGCTATCCCTCAGGCCTGGGTCCTGATAGTGCTCATTCCTGCTGAGTCTGTGGGATTTCAGCCAAGCCATTCAACTCCAGCTTCCTCCTGGCACCCTCAGCCTTGGGCTGAAGCAGCTGCTGACAGCTCTCACTAATCAGAGTCCCATCTGAGCATGCGGCTGTCTGAATGGCAGAGCCACTCCTCAGACTGCCCCAGCACCCAGCCACCAGGCCAAAGAGACAGCACCTGGGAGCTTTATGATCTCAAGGCTGTAGAGCTAATGATTTGATCTGAGGTAGGAAATGACATCACTTTGATCTTGGGGCTCCTCCAAGACCTCCCTGTAAAGCTCTGCTGACATTGGTTAGACACTCAGTGGTAAATGACATTGAGTTCCAGCCAGCTTAGGTGACTTGCCCAAAGTCACCAGGGGGTCCTGATTCCTCCAGTTTGTAGCAGGCCTAAATATCTTCTCATACTGTGTCTTACAGATTCCTAGAGTCTTCCTTAAAGATTGAAAAACAGACCTGAAGAGGGGTAGGGACAGTCAGGTCACTTGTATCTAGAGCCCATCTCCCACTGGCCCAGGTGCTGCAGGTAGTGTCTTTGTTTTGTGCTTTATGCTGGGCCACTTCCCACCCACCCCTCACCAGGCCTGGAGCAGCATCTCGTGGTAGCAGTTCCCAGGAATGAGTTATGGGTTAGGACTTAACTTAGTTAACTTACTAACTGACCTCCCTGAACCCAGGCAGATAACGCCGCGAGATGCTAGAAGCTAGATGCAGTTCCTGATGGCTTACCACATGGCTTTGTCCCTGAGTCTCTGTGGCTCTGACACTTGTTCCCTCCACTGGTTTTCATTGTTTTATGTTTGAGTTCTGGCCTGGATCTCCTCCCTCCATCCTCATGCTCCTTACTCCCCCCTAGGCCTTTGCCTAATCTGTCTCCCTCTCTCACTGCAGACAACAGCAAAGGTGACTGTGTATCTGCAGGAGGGGCTGCCTGCTCAGAGACCAAGGGCTTCCCTTTGGGTGGGTGGGAGGTGGGCAGGCAGAGTAGGGTACAGTGGCCTCCACTGGTGAGCTGCCCCTTGAGTGGTTCTAACAATTGTCTCTGGGCCAGGGTGGATGTTCTCTTTATCACTTCCAAAGATTCCAGGCTTTCTTCTTTTCTCCAGCAAGCCTGGATTGATCTCCATTCATCAATGGACAAGGAAGGCAAGGAGGGAGGAGGTTGCAGAGCATGAGGGTACGAGAAAGGGAGGGTGACTCAGCCAGTGCCACACACCTGTTGGTCCAGTCCCCAGTGTTGGAAAGAGATCCCGGAATGAGTCATTAACTGGTGCCAGTGAGGGTTCCAAGATGCTGGGCGGGGTCTTGTTTTTATGACTGTCCCTTGTCTTTTGTCTCCACTGACTGTGTTATGGTCATGCAGCTAGGGGGTCCCCAGGGCATGGTTTTCAGGGCCTGCTGACCTCTTTTATTCGACCCCTTTTCCATCAGAATGAGCTTGAAACTCTGATCACTATACTATCCTCACCCCAGATAGCAGCTGTACTCAAGAGGAAATGATATATGGATAGACAGGGTGTCTGGTGAAAGGTGGTACGCCTCCCTCCAGGGGACTAAGGGGGTGGTCTGAACAAGTGGCCCATCCTTGTGCAATTTGGCCTTGTGTGTGTTTGAAACAGCCTCTTAGTAGTCTGTAACTCGCCAAGTAGGCTTGGCTGGCTGGCCAGCAAGCCCCAGGGATCCTCCTGCTTCCCCAAGGTAGGATTATAAGCATGCACTACCATGCCCAGCTTTTTTTTTTTTTTTAAGATGGGTTATAGAAGTCAAACTCAAGCACTTTACCAGCTGAACTGTATTCTCAGCCCCAATTTGGATTCTTAACAGTACAAACAAACTTGTGTGACTTCAGTTCAAGCAGTACCTTTCAGAGTCAATGGGCTAGGAGCTAGTGCTCTCTCTCTCTCTCTCTCTCTCTCTCTCTCTCTCTCTCTCTCTCTCTCTCTCACACACACACACACACACACACACACACACACACACACACACACACACACACCTAGGTAATTCTGAGTCCCACCTAGCCCCTCTCACCTCCTCTCCCTTCCCCGGCCAGGTGGTGAGTCAGATCGACAAGCTAACCTCTGACTTTGACTTTGAACTGGAGCCAGATGACTGGACCACGGCCACTGTGAGCAGCACCTCCAGCAGTGACAAGGCAGGTGTGGGCGGCCCCTTTGACCTGGGCCACCTGGACTTCATGACGGCTGATATCCTCTCAGACAGCTGGGAGTTCTGTTCTTTCCTGGATGTCTCCACCCCATCAGACTCGGTGGATGGCCCCGAGGCGCCACGGCCAGGCACAGGCCCTGACTACCAGCTCATGAATGGTGGTTTGCCCATCCCCAACGGGCCACGAGTGGAGACACCAGACTCCTCCAGTGAAGAGGCCTTCAGTGCTGGCCCTGCAAAGGGCCAGGTGCCCCAGCGGACTCCAGGGACGAGGGAGAGGGTACGGTTCAGTGACAAAGTGCTCTACCATGCTCTGTGCTGTGACGATGAAGAGGGGGATGGTGAGGAGGGAGAGGAGGAGGAGGAGGGGGACCTGGCCCCAGAGCTGCCCCGCGTGGAGCCACACACAGGCCCCCTCAAGCCCTCCCCAGCCCCCTACAAGACCAAGCGCTCTCCGTTGACCACCCGACGCTTGGGCCCCACGTTGGCCCCAGAACAGACCCGGAGGGTCACAAGGAACAGCAGCACTCAGACAGTATCAGACAAGAGCACGCAGACAGTGCTGCCCTATACGGCCACCAAACAGAAAGCTAAGGGCAAGAACTAGGGGCTTGGGGGGGGGGGCGGGGGATGCATAGAGGTATAAATATATATATATATTTAAACAAACACAGTCATAATAAAATTCATAAACACTTAAGGATCCGGGGCCCACAGGCCCCAAAGCCTTCAGAAAGCTCATCCTAAACAACCAGATGTCCAGAGTTTACCCTCCTCTCTGTATGGCAGGGTTCCCTGAAGGAAGCTGATCCTTCACCATGCCCACTACAACTCCCCAACACCATGGAAGTCTGTGATCGCTAACCTGGGCCATTTCCTCCAGGGAACCCAGCAGCTGGAGGCAAGCTAAGGGAACAGTATGCCAGGCCAGGGCTCACCAGAGAAACTAAGGACTTAGAGCCCACAGTTGACACCACTCCAGGTAGACCCAGAAGCACCTATGTCCTCCTGAGAAGGCCAGTACCTTGTCTCCCCGACCCCCCGCCCCAGACAACCCTGCCTTCACCCCCTGCATCTTAGGATTGCCCCAGACACTGAGAAGGATGTCCTGCTATAGAGCAGGCTGTACTGCCCAGAGACTGGCAGCTAAGAAGCTGCAGGACCAGGCCAGTCCAATCTGAGAACCCAGTCCACTCCAATCTTTCAGTTCCCATCCTTAGCTCTGGAGTTCAGAATTCTCAGATCTTGACCCCGAGCAGACCCAAGATCTGTGGACAGTGACAGCAGCTGCCATAGTGTTGGGAACCAGGACACAAATGCACTTGGCCGTCTGCACTAGGCAGGCAGCAAGAGTTAGGGTACCCAGTGTCTCCACCTGGCTCCTACTTCCGCATGCCCAGCCCCTTAGCCCACCTTACTAAGTCCTGAGTAGAGATGCAGGCAGAGTACAGCAGCAACAGAGCTTTGCTGGCATTTGATCTTCCCAGCAACAGCCTTGAAATGTCCTGAGGGTGATGTCGGCAGTCACCATTCACATTTACTGAGCAGGTCACTGTGCTCAACACACCATATAACATTACCTCATTGCTCCATTTTTCAAATGAGAAGACTGAGGTTCAGAGAGGTAAAGTAACTGATCCAAGGCCACAGAGCCTCTGCTTTCCTGTCCCCAAGAACTAGTAGTCTACAGGTTATGCCTGGCCCTGATGTATAGCAACCGTGTCACCTTGGGCCAATCCATTTGCCTCTTGATCTTTTCTACTGTAAAATGGGTCTGATAGTCTTCACCACCTCAGTGGCAGTCACAGGGATCCAGCAGGGTGATGAGTGCACACACTCTAGATAAACTGAAGGCACTACATGGCTACTGTGGTCAATGTGGGCCAGCCCACATATCCAGTGACTTCAGGGTAGAGCGGCTTAGTCGAAGCCACTTCCACGGGATCAGAAGCTATCCTGAGTCAGAAGTATCCCATGGCTTTGCCCCTACAAACAGCTTGAGGCTAGAAGATGGCCACAGTGTGACTCATTACCCCCACCTGGAGCAGAGATGTGGTCAGTGAACTGGTGAGAGCATCAGCCCTGGACATTTCTATAAATACAGAACCACGGCCTGCCAGGAGGGCCTTGTGGTCTGCCAGCACCTGCTGCCCAGGTCTGGGGAGGTGCTGTGTAATCCCAGAGTGGGAACTAGCAGGCTGGTCTAGATACAAGGACAATGACCGGGAAATCTAGGCAACCTAGGGTATCACAGGATGAGATCTGTCCCTACTTTGGTGAGGTCAGTGCCCTACAAAGCCAGTGTGGTACAGCCACCAGAGTGGGAGTCCATTGATAGCCAGCTGGGGCCAGCAGGGGTTAGCTCATACCAGTGGGCCAGCGAGGCCCCGCCCTCCCTGAACTGAACAGTTCCCACTCTTCCCTTCTCTCGGAGACTGTTTTTCCCCTCATCAGTGATGAGCTAGTTTTTCTCATCTTTTCAATCATTACGGAGATGAAACCTCCAGAAGAGTTCCCATTTCACAGGGAATGAAACTGAGACCCAGGGCCAGGGTCTCTGAGAGCCCTGAGTAAGGGATTTTTCCTCTCTCAAATGCCTCTCCGACTCAGGCTCATATGACTGTGTTTGGTCACAGATAACCTCAACCTCTTGTGCCCAAGTGGGGTGTACAGTGGGTGTGTCGTGGTTTTGAAGTGGAGATGGGTCCACCATGGTGAAGGCCCAGAAAGCTTGTGGTGTACCTGCCAAATCCAAACCTCACTGGCAGTGGGATAGACTTCTTAAGGAAAACTTGAAATACAGACCACGCCCACCCAGGGAGAAAAGGCATTCTGACCATCAGAGCAGATGCTCCCATCCTCAGAGCACACACAGCAATTCTGGGTTCCTCCTCCACCAGGCCAGCTCTGCCTCCTGCTCCTCCCTGCCTCCAGGCCTCTGCTGGTGTCTGGCTGGGCTCCTGAGGAGCTTAGCTGCTTTTAGGACGTAGGAGTTCACCTGCCATGTGCATTTCCTTGTGCTGTAGGTGCTCTGGAGAAGGTAGGAAGGAGCTAAGCAGACCCTCATAGCAGAGAGGGGGCTAAGCATAATAAAGAGCTCCGCCCACGAGCACATACTATGCACTGGAATTGTGTAAGCATGTGCCTTATCTCATTCATTCCTCACAGAAATTGCAAGGCACATTGTTTTACGTGTGCCTGTTTTCCAGATGGGAAAACTGAGGTCTGAGAGAAGTCAAATCATTTACTAAAGGACATACAATATGAGTTAGGATTCAAACCCAAACTCCGTTTCTTAGCACTCATATGTGTCCTGGCATAAGGGTAGACATTAGGTGGCCCAAGAACCACACAAGCCTTGGAGGGTAAGAAATGTGTTGGAAAGAGGAAGCCGGTGAACCTGTTTGGAGAGAACTTGGTTACTGTCAACCTGTATGTCATAGCCCCTGTCTCAGCCCAAAACTGAATGGATCATAGATTTGATAAATGCTTGTCAAATATATTAACGAGCCCCCAAATGCATTAATGAGTCCCCCAGGTTCATCCACTGTGCATTAATTCAGTCAGCCATCATTGAAGACCTCCAGTGTGCCAGATCTCATGTTGCTGCCTGTGCATGCGTGCACAGACTTACACATGCATTACCCCCATGTGCACATAAACTCTCCTCCGTGAGAGCCTGGTTTGGGGTCTCGATGCTGGGCAGGAGTGAAGAATGTGAAGTTACAGACTTGACAAGTCAGGGTGTTTACTGGGTCTGGTCTGGCCAAGATGCCTAGAAAAACAGGGCCGGAGGGTCCAGTTTAGTGAGAAAGCTACTCAGAAACACATGCTTAGGGCTGGCGCCTCTTCACCCTGACACCATTTTGGTAGGACAGGCACACTGCAGTGTCCTTGAGTACCTGGGAATAAGGAGGACCCTTGTCCTTGTCTCTGTTTTCTACATATGGAACCAAGGGGCCAACTATGTAGTCGAGTAGTCAACAGAAGTGGTTGGCTGAAACCAAGGGCAGAAAGCAAGATACACCATTCACACACACACACACACACACACACACACACACACACACACCATCATCATCATCATCCTTTGTCCTTAGACAGAGGCCAGGCCATGTTAACAAGAGGAGGGTTTGGGGGTGGGAATCCAAGAAGCAGCAGGCCCAGCCCTCCACCCACCCACATCCCCTCTTGAGTCCCCATTCTCTGTCCCCACCTCTCCCATCTCCACACATCATCCACTTCTTCTTCCAAACCTGTCTCGTGTAAGAAAACTGGCGTTTATTGACAACCTTGCGCATGCCAGGTGCCAGGCCATGCCTTTTAACCAACATTAAATAACAGATTCATCTGGGCCCTGCGCAGAACAGGTTGTTCAATACTTCTTTATTGAGCAAATGGATTAACCACAACCATCATTTCACAGGTCAGGCAAGGAAACAAATGAGGAAAGGAAAACTTCTTAGAGTTACAAAGCGGGAACCTGATGTTGCTGTCCTTTGTGAAACCTATGAAGCAAGTGCTTGTGGCCCCTCCTTTGGAATGGGATATCCCTGGGTACCTAGAAGAGGGGATGAAAGTCATCTGGGGCTATTGTGACTTTAAAACAAAGATGGCTGGAGTGACCATATGCTGGGCGACAGAATAAGGTCTAACTAAAGCAGAGGGAAGATGTTGGAGCAAAACTGGGGTAAAATGGAGCAGCCAAGGGGCGCTCTCTGCTAGGAACTTTAGATACCACCCCCATCCCCAGCTCTCACCAATTTACTCTGTTCTCTTGACAAGGGTGGAGATAGGGAGGCAGAGCATCTGCCTGGTCTGAACTGCGAGTCTGTCTTTAAGACTAGTCAATGATGTATCCAGCAGATAGGGAGGGATTCATTCAATGCATAAATGAAACCAGCAGTTAGCACCCTGGTAGTCTAGGTATACTAAAGCTCTCGAAACCCACTGTGTCCTACCATTCTGTCCCCCACAAGTCAGCTAGGCAGGATGCCGAGGTTGTCTCCTTCTGACACACAAGCGCCAGCTGGGATTTTCCTGTGACTGACCCTGCCCACCTGACTACCCTGCCCCCTAGCCCAGCCACCATCATCATCATTTCCCTCTCCTCCTTTACTGGTCTTCAGCAAACAAACTGAAGAGATGGAGGGGTCTCAGGTGACCTCAGGCCAACACTGCTTAGGGCCTGGGCCCCGTGCTGATGGGATCTGACTCTCTGCCAGGAACACTTAGGCTCATACACCTTGCCTGAGGCTCTGCTGTCCCTCTGGTTTCTGCTGGAACATGCAGGGGTCAGGAGCTCTGTGAAACAGGCTCCCCATGTCACAGGCAGTCTCAGAAGTGTTACAGAACCGTCTCAAGGGCTGCCCCGCCAATCCTCTGCCCACTAGAAGACAGACAGGGCAGATTGGGGCTCACTGCGAGGTACAACCCATGAAAGCCATGGAAGAGATTTGCAAAGAAGTCTGGACCCTGATGCCTTTTTGTTCTTTGTAATTTCATTTTAAAGTTTTTAATTAGCATGTGTTAATTATAGATAACAGCGGGCTTCATTATGATATTTTATACCTATATAATGTATTTTGATTAATATATATATAATATATTTATCCCTCATTATCCTCTCTTGTCCCCACCTAGTCCTGTTGACCCTCATACTTATCTCAACTAATCCTCCTTCTACTTTCGTGACTTTTTTTCTTTTCCCTTCTTCCCTTTTAAAATAGTTATTTATTATTTATTTTTATGTATTTACTTTTGGTGACTCAGTTTTAGTAGGTTTATGTACAAGAGCACCGGAAATTTACCCTTGACTACACGGCTAAAAATATTGTTTCTTGCCAACCATTAGCTGCTTTTAGATTCTAAGGGAGGGTTGGGGCTCTATGAGCCCCTCTGGGCCACCCCCCACCCCATCTTTGTGGGATTTTCTATTCTCATCCTGGTCAGGAATGCTCTTGTGTGAATGGAGAATTTTTCCATGCAGATGGTGTGGTAGCGATGAGTGAGCCCACTTCAGAGAAGGTTGACCAGTTCGTCAGTGTGAGTATTGCTGAGTAAACCACCTAAGGGAGGAAGGCTTCACTTGGTGAGCAGTTTCAGAGGCTTCAGTCCAGAGCTTCCGCTGGAGCAGGGCTGTTCACCTCAGGGCAGCTGGGGAGCAGAGAGACAGACAGGAAGGGGCCACACACAAGATAGATCCTTCAAAAGCAATATCCACCCGTGCTCCCACCACAGCCTACTTCCTCCAACCAGGTTCTAGTTCCTAGTTTCCAGCAACCCCAATAATGTCATCAGATAATGAGTCTATCAATGGCTTGATCCATTGACTAGGTCAGAACCCTCACGTTTCAGTGATCTCTCAATGATTAGATCCATCAGCTGTGGGCCAAGCCTTGTACACATGAGTCTTTTGAGGGGACATATCATATACAGACTGTAATAAGAGGCTAATAGGTGACCCAGAAGTTTGGGAAGAATTACCAAACCCTAGTGATCCCTTCCAAAGTTAGCAATCCAGGTACCATTTCTGTTCCTTTTCTCGTTAAAAACTAAGGATGCTTGGTATCAGTGCTAGGAAGAGGCGCATTTGCCTCAAGGCTCAGGAGCATAGAGGGGAAGTCACCTGTGAGGATGGGTGAGTCTGCACTGATAAAGCAGCCTGCGGGAGGAGGTGATGGCTGCAGCTGGCCTGAGAGGCACCTAGGAGAACACTGTCAGGAACAAGACAAGAGCTCAGCTTGGGAACTCCCAAGTAGCTCCAAGACTGTTCCCAGGGGTACTCAGCCTGTGACACTGTAACAAAAGGATCCACTGAATTGTCCCCAGAGCCTGAGAACAGGATGACAGCCACCGTCAATAGAGACTTCCCTCTAGGCCTGGTATAGGCAAGGGTAGATTCCCCAGACTTGGAGTGCTCAGCGCCTGCTCAGTGTGCGCATCTGCCCTGGGGGTTCAGCTTCCTCAAGGAGGCCCTCTCTCAGGCTTCCTGACATACTCAAGAGCATCTGGTACCCCATGAAGTCTGGAAGCAGCATTGGGTGGTGGTCTTTCCCTGGCCCATGGCAAGAGGATCTGAGAGCCTCTGGAACTCAGCCAAGCCACTCCCTAGTCAAGCTAACCCTGTTAACTCTCCTGCTCCCTGAGCACTGCCCCTCAGAGCTCACACACTGGAAAGAAGCCTGTATACCTGTCTTAATTCCTGGCGGGTTTTTGTTGGTTTGCTTTATTGTTTTTTGCTTAGTTGATTTGTTTTGGGTTTTTGTGTGCCTGTTTTGTTTTGTTTTGTTTGTTTTGTTTTGTTTTGTTTTGTTTTGTTTTGTTTTGTTTTGTTTTGTTTGAGACGGGGTTTCTCTGAGTAGACCTGGCTGTCCTGGAACTTGCTCTGTAGAGCAGGCTGTCCTTGAACTCACAGATCCATCAGCCTGCCTCTGCCTTCTGAGTGCTAGGATTAAAGGCCTGTGCCAACACTGCCTGGCCATTTTGTTGATATTATTGTTGTTTTTAAAGACAGTTTTATACGCATTTAGATTTTGTGTGGGGAGGAAATCAATAGATGTGATGTCACGGGGGGGGGGGGAGCATTCTTACACAGAGCCAGTCAGCAAGAGTAGAGCAGCAAGTCTCCTCTGGGTGAGTCAGATACCAGCATCCCTTCCTTGCCTAGTAACTCATTCATTGATGCTGGCACCGTGGCCATGACAATGTGATTCTCCTTCACTGCCATGCTTCCTTTCTGCCCCTGCTGGCTCTGAGCATCCCTGCCACCTACCTTCCTCACTGCACTGAAGTTCATCTCCCATACCACATCTGTCTTCCCTACTGGGTCACAGCCCTCTGAAGGCAGGAAAAATTCAATGTACTTCTGGTAACTTGACAGGTTCCCAGTGAGCCCACAAGAAGTAAGTACCCCCTCCTGCCTTGACCCCAGCAGTCCATGCAGGGTCATAAGAGTTTTCTAGTTCCAGGAAATGTCCTGAAAAGAGGGAAGTGCTTCTTGAGGCTTGAGAGGATGGGACATGTGAGGTCATGTTGCCAGAATCTCCTGCTCTGAGGCGGGAATTTCAGAAGCCCTCATCCAGTTTGGAGTTTTGATCGGTTGGTTTTCGCTTTTTCCTTATTTGGCTTTTTAATTTTTCTTTTAATTTTGGAGCATCAGCTCAGGGCTGAGAAATGGTTTTTTCACTTTTTAATAATAATTAAAAAAAAAAAAACAAGCTTCACTTCTAAGCCCTGTTACTCTGCCATCCTCTAGAATGCCAGCCATGCAGATGACGCATTCCCCAAGCAATTGCCAGTCGTCAGGGACTGGATAGAATGCAGTGAAGTGAACATGAGCTGAATTCGGTGCATTGGCCCTATGAGCTGTCTGCTCAGAATCTCCAGATGAGCAAGGGCTAGTTAAATACATTCTTCTACTCCCACAGTGCTGATGGCCTGAGAGGCTGTTCCCAAAGCCCTCTGAGTCACCTCACTGATGTGTCTCCATCCCTTTCCCTATGCCTCTGCCCCAACTCTATTAGAGCATCCTTCAGTGGGAGTGGTACAGCTCCTATGTGAATGGCCCTCAATGCAGCTCCCCACTGGGTGTCACAGAATGATGTCCTCAAGAGTCAAGCAGCTCGGAGATTCTAATACCTACAAAGATCCATAGACTCTGGCCTGATGTTACAGAATCCCCCGGATGTGAGCTAGAGCGCTCTCATACCGCTTCAGAGCTCCAGCTGCCTCCTCACCCTGCACATGGTGACTGAGAGATGTTCTAACAGGAAATAGAGCAGGAAGAAGGTGGTTTCTCTTGTCAGGTCTGTTGTTGGGATAAACTTTTCTGACAAGAGCAACTGAGAGGAGAACAGGTTTATTTCAGCTTACACTTCCAGGTCACAGCCCATTATTGTAAGGAAGACACGGCAGGAACTCAAAGCATCTTATCCATGGTCAGGAGCAAAGAGAGACTAAACACACCCTTGCTCATTTGCTTTCTTGCTATACACTTAACCTACTTCTTCTACTCATACAGTCCAGAGCCCAGCCTAGGAAATGGTGCCACCCACATTCAGTTCTGACCTCAAGACAAACCCGCACGACACGACACATAGGCAACCGGATCTGGACAGTTCCTCACTGAGACCTCCCATTGGCAACACAAGTAACCATCACGGAGGGGTCTACCGAAAAGACCCATACTCTCACCTCCACTGCCTCCAAGAGGACCACGGTTACCTCCCCACCTCCATAGCCTTCAGACAGAGTTCATTCTAGCTTTCCAGATGCAGAGAGCGGGTCCAGCAGGCTCTATCCCAGGTCAGGCAGCTCAAAGTCACTGATTGCCCATGGCCAGAGTCAGAAGCTGCCTGTAGCCTGGACCAGGTGGTAAGAAACCTCGAGCCTACATGGGGCCCACTGCCAGATTCCCAGACATTGGCTCCAGAGGGACCTGAGTCTGAACTGAGGATCCAACTTCTACTAGCTCTGGGCCCTAGTACGGATTTAACCTCTTAACCTCTTTGAGTTTTGATTTCTTAATGTCACAAGATCTACCAACAGTCAATGACAAGTTACTTGCAAAGACCCTTGGAGGAACTTTGAGCTCAAGGACTTGAGTCTTCCCTACCACATTGGCCCTAGGAAATGTCCTGAGCTCAGGGTCCAGTAGAACATTCCTGTGGCTGCTGTCAGGTCAGTGGGCTAAGCCTAGAGGAGAAGAATCATCCCAGGAGAGGGAAGGAAGGTAATACTGGAGCAGAGTCTCCCAGGATAGCTGAGCTGTGCTGACAGTGGACTCCAGGGGCTGTAATGAGTTGTCCATTAGAAAGGAGTCATCTGGGCTGGAGAGATGGCTTAGCAGTTAAGAGCACTGACTGCTCTTCCAGAGGTCCTGAGTTCGATTCCCAGCAACCACATGGTGGCTCACAACCATCTGTAATGGGATCCGATGCCCTCTTCTGGTATGTCTGAAGACAGCAACAGTGTACTCATATACATTAAATGAATAAATAAATCTTGAAAGAAAGAAGGAAAGAAAGAAGGAAAGAAAGAAGGAAAGAAAGAAAGAAAGAAAGAAAGAAAGAAAGAAAGGAAGGAAGGAAGGAAGGAAGGAAGGAAGGAAGAAGGGAGTCATCTTCCTGTAGGTGATCACACCTGGTATTGGGTGGAAACCATTTCTTATGCCTAAGGAACTGGACAGAAACCTACTAGATTGATGTTAGACAGGAATCTGCACAGGGGTGAGCAGTCATGGTTCAAGTGAGCCAAGCTGGAAGGGAAAGCGGGAGTGATGGACCAAAAAAAAAAAAAAAAAAAGCCAGGGATATCTCAAGCACCTACAACTCCAAACAGTTTTGCTACCCCAGCCTGATGAACATAGTACCCTCCTGCTACTAGACAGGATACGAGTATCCTAACTTTACCTTCAGCTTCCTCTGACAGGGAGAATCCTGCTGCCTCTGCCATGCTTCCCAAGGCCTGGCCTGGCGATGCCAGGGCTTGACAGGCGTAGTTTACCCTGCTGAGCAGGCCCCACCCTCACTGAGACCCCACTGGCTTGGGGCTGAGGTCCTGGGGCAAGAGTTCTCCGGGAGGCCCTGCAGGCAGAAGGCCAGCGTGCATACCACCCAGGCTGTTAAGTACATCCTTCCCAATACCCACCTGTGTGTGAGGGGTGGGGAGGGAGCTCCAGGGCCTCCATCCTGGTAGAAAGGGAAGTGGAATATTCTAGAAACTCACCTTCATTTCTTCTCCCTCCTCACCCCATGCTCCTCCTACTACCTCAATTCCACCTCCATTTATCAAATGCTAAGCAAGCATTGTCCAGTCATCCTTCACCTCCTAGAAGCTGACACTGTTTAAACTGTTTAAAGACGTGAGCTCTGGGCTGCAGACACAGCAATAGCAGAGGCTGTGCCACATGAATCATTCTTTTGTCTGACAGCCCCCATCATTAGGGGGTCATCAGGGGCCTTCCAGGATAGTTGCAAGAGTTCGGTTCCAGGAAAGAGCTGTCTATAGACAGAGTACTCAGGATCAGGCCGAAGGTGATGTTCAGTCTAGGGTAAAAGCCAGGCTCAGTGTGGGACACAGTCAGGACACAGGGTATGAGAAGTCCAAGAGTTTGATGGGGTTGGGGCTTAGTGTATAACATAGGATCAGAACTCAGTGTGTATCCACATCAGAGTCAGAGTGAGATGAGGTTTGGGGGGGTCAGCCTATGGACAGAAACAAGGGTCAGTGTGTGACCAGAGTTGAGGCCAGAGTGTGATCAGAATCAGGACTCACTGCATGACCACAGTCATGGTGTGTGACCAGGGCCAAGCCTCAATTTTCCATCAGTCTCAGCTCTTCAATTTTTATTTTAAACCATTCTTCACATACAAAATGCAAAACAGCTTGTTTCTCCCCTCTCTTCAAAAGATCCTACGGAAGAAAGAAAGACTTCAATGGCCCCGTGTGGCCTTTATCGTAGCACCTTGTGGGTTACTGTTACCTTCCATAACCTGGTCTCTGTTAGTCTCTGTTCCTCTTGCTAACTCCATCACGTAGCCTTTTGTACACAACCTCTGAGCTGCTGACTGCTCTCAGAGTGACCCGTTGCTCTAGTGGGACTGCCCTTGGTCCTCTGCTGTGATGTGTGACAGTTAGAAGCTGAAACTAGAAGAGGAACCAAAACTAGATTCTAAGTCTGTCCTCATAACTCTCATGCTAAGGGGCTTTGGGCCAGCAGTTTAGCCCAGGGCTTGTGCTCATCTGTGGCTAGGCTGCTGCAAGATCTTCACATGAGCTCCTAGATGGCCAGATAGAAGCTGGAAAGCTAAACAGACAGCTGATGTTCTGTGTGTGAATTGGGTCCTAGCGACCAGATCCATATTGATGAAGTTTGGAAGTTAGAACTGGAGACTGACTATGGCCACTTTGGGCTATTTTCAAGCAGTAAACCTGACCACAGAAATGAAGCAGTGTTTCTCTGTTGAGTCTTCAAAGCCTGGGTTTGGGGAGACAGGAGCAATGGATCTCTGGTCTTTTGATCAGGCTAAAGCTCTTTTTGTCTGCGGCCTCCCCCGTGCTGGGAATCGAGGTGGGTGCTATCATGCCTGATTGGTATGGCAGCACTCCTCTGCCTCTGGGGTGCTGGGATAGCATGTGCCACCATGCCTGGTTTGATAAGGTGTTGAGGGACTGACTCCAGAGCTTCACACACAGCAGGCACTCTACCAACTGAGCTGCATTCCCACCCTGGAAGCATGTTTTTAAATTCAGTGGTTCTAGTGATTTCTCTCACATAACCTATATCTTTTGACTACTGTAGTTACCACGAACCTTTACATCTCTGCAGACCAGAAGTTCAGAACAGTTCTGCTGGGCTAATGTTGAAGTCTGAGCAGAGGTATGCTCCTTCTAGAAGTTCAAGTGCGTCTGTTGGAGGGGGGGGGAATTCCATGTTCACATCTTTTGCAGGCTATACGTGTGTCCTTCATTCTTGGCTAATGGCCTTTGCTTCCATCTTCAGCCCAGCCCCACTGTTTGCATTTCACTCTATGTTCCTGCAACCTTCTTCTAGGAACACTTATGATGGACCCACATTCAATAATCCAGGCAATGTCTTAAGATTTCTCATCTACCAGGCATTTTCAACCTTCTGACATCACTCAACATTATCATCTGTGAAGTCTGCATTCAAGGACTGCATAACTGGGGGCTGGAGAAATGGCTCAGTGGTTAGGAGCACTGACTGCTCTTCTAGGGGTCCTAAGTTCAATTCCCAGCAACCACATGGTGGGCATCACAACCATATGTAATGGGATCTGATACCCTCTTCTGGTATGTCTGAAGATAGCTACACGGTATTCACATACATAAAATAAATAATAACAATTTTAAAAATACTGCAAAAATATCTCATAATGTTCAAGTAAGTATACGATTCCTGTGCTGGCCACATTAACAACTATCTTGGGGTACAGATGGTTTGTGTCTTTGATTGTATATGCTTGAATTTCTTTTGCCCTATGAAGTGGCTTCATAGGAGTTCCAACATGGACATCTTTGGGGGCTGTTACTCAACCTACTACATCACCAAGGTAGCATTCTTCTAACTGATCCATTCTGTGATATTCTGTGCTCCAGAAAGATTTGCTGGAGACCAACTTCAAGCTCCTTGAGATCTAACAATCTTCCTTTCCCTTCCTTGTTCCTCCTCCTTCTCCTTTTCCTCTTCCTTTTTTGGGGAACAAGGTCTCATGTAGCCCAGGCACGGAGAAATTAGATAGGAGGCGCCATTGGCTTGTAGTTATCCTTGGCTAAGTATGCTCTTGGTATAGCAGAAGCAGGAAATTAGCCAGGTCTAGGAAAGCCATCTCAACCCCAAATACCCACAAGGCTGGACAGAAGCCAAATCATGTGCTCTTCAGCCCCTAGGCTTGTACCCAAAAATGCAAAAACAGCATGTTACAGAAGAGACAGGACCTGAGAGAAGATTATCAGAGGTTACATCTGTGAACAACCAGTCAGCAGGTGAGCTTTTTTCTTTAATGCTTGTCCATGCACATGTGTGTGTGTATGTGTTCTGAAGATAAGAGGACAACCGCCGGTGTCATCTTCAGAAACACTGCCTACTTCCATTGAGGCAGGGTCACTTGGTGGCCTGGAGGTCACCAATTAAAGTAGACTGGCTAATCAGATAGCCCCAGGGATCCACCTGTCTGTTTCCCCAGCCCTGGGATCACAACTCTAAGCCACTATGCCCCATGTTTTTATGTGGAGATTGAACTCAGGTCCTCGTACTTGGAAGGCAAGCATGTTTAACAAAGGAGCTGTTTCTCCAGCCTCAGGATAAACATTTTTGTGATTGAGACCAGGAAAAAAAAACTGATGAGAAGATGCCCTTGCTCACTTGTATCACAGCATGCCCTGAGTGTACATGAACTGAAGCAAGCTAAGTGTGTGACCCCCAGAACCCAGAACATACCCAAGCCAAGGTGTAAATAGAGCAGGGAAACTGCTCCTTCAGGGTATTGGATGGAGTTGGGAAGACGGCTCAAGGAGGCAGGCGAAATGTTCATCTTGCAGGCATGAGGACTTGAGTTAGATCCCCAGGACCCACAGAATCTCAGTGCTAAGGAAGCTCAAACAGGAGCATAGTCTTCTCAGTGAGCCCCAGGCCATGGAGAGACACTGTCTCAGAAAAAGTGAGCAGCACCCGGAGAATGACAGCCTCCCCCCGAACCCATCCCCACACATGGACACACACGGACTCACAGACACACACACACACACACACAGACATGGACACACGCATAGACTCACAGACACAGACACACACACGGATGCACAAACACACATACATAGATACATACACAGACACAGGGACATAGACACACATATATATGAACACTCGCTGAGGTGTCAGATATATGTAGCAAACAGTAGACACTTTGTCATTTTAGATAAAATGGATAAACAGATGGCATCCAATAGGCAAAGCCACACCTCCTCTGATGGGCAAGAGATGAAGGAAAAGCCCAGATCAGAAAGCCTGATGGTCCTGCTCATGTACACTGTGACATCAGACCAACTTCTGTCCTCTGCAGGTCTCTCTATCCATCTAACGGGGACAGGGGGATCTGTGCCCATAACCATAGGGAAGTGAAGAAAGAGGGGTGCACAGGGAGAGATGAGGAAGGTTGAGGAAGGTTGAGGAAGTGGGAGATAGAATCCAGGGCCGGGGCAGGAAAGGGGCTTCAGCTGGGGAGGGAAGATGGGAGGTGTGAGGTGTCAGTAACAAGGTCCCAGCAGACAGGCCTGGGCATGAGCTGGAGAACCAGCCCCCCTCCTCCCTCATGCTCAGTACACTTCAAATTAATAATTAAAATGCTTCCTGTCAGATTCCAGCCTGACACATAATTAGAGCAGCTCTGGGCTTCAGGCGACGGACGGGGATGAGAACAGCTCTTGTTAGAGGGATTTTCCTGCAGCCTGGCAGGGTGGAACTCTCCTTTACGGCTTCTTCACAGGGCCCTTCCTTCTGTCTGCATGCTGGATACATGGGATGAAGTGTCCCTTTTGGCTAGGGAGAGGCAGGGGACCTTGATGTTTCCACCTGTCCCTGGAGATTGGATGAGATACCATCCTAAATGGATCTGAGAGTGAGACTCCAGAGTTATGCAAGAAAGAGGGTACCGAGGAACTACACAGATCAGAGACAAATCTGTGACAATATGCAGACTCCAGCCAACACCACAACCCACACACAGGACCCTTCTAGCCAAGGCTACTGAAGGTAGCTAAGGCCAGCCACCAACCCTTCAGGGTTTAAAACCCACACAGAGCACCCCCTACCAAGCCACAGCACCCACCACTTCCTTGTAGAATCCTGTCCTTCTCCAGCCCCAGCCACCAAAACTACGGATGTCAGTTTATCTCACCCCCTAAGGACCACAGCTGGGACCTGCTCCCCTTGGTTCTAAAATACAACCTCCCAGAAGCCTAGATTGTCTCCCCACCCCCTCTACCATTTGCTCCGAAGTCTAGTTCTCCACTCATAACTGTCACACTCCAGGCCTGGACTCCTATCCACACTGCCAGGCTCTGTAATGGAGAGACCTGAGCGCCTGCCTACCACACAGGGCTTCAAGCAATGGGGCCACCTTCTAGAGCTGGGTAGTGGGAGAGAGTACAGGCGCAAACTACCTATTAGAAGAAAACAATTTTAAAGGGACGTTGTGTTACTTCATTGAAGTCGCCTTCATAAATATTTCAGAGGTGTTTATTAAGAAAACCACAGGAGCGGAGAAGAGGTTGGTGAGGCTGAGGGGGAGAGATGGCTGATGGGATTTCAACTGTTGCTGCCACCAGTGACATGTTTACGCCCTTGGAGGAGCTGGCCTTGGGGAGTAGAAAATAGGGGGGGGGGATACCCTGATTTCCAGGGGCATTGGCAGTCCAGATACCTCTTGTTCTTTGGAAACAGAATAGACTCTCGGGGGCACAGCATTCAGCTGGGGCAGGTCCCTCCTGGATCCTTCTCTCAGTCTTGTCTCCAGTGTCCATCAGGATAATTCCACCCTTCCTCTCAGGTGAACCCCACAGCAGAGGAGAGACGGGGCGGTTCTCCCTCAGCAGGCTGATGTTTCCAGAACTTTCATGCTGTCCTTTGCCTTTCTCTCTCACACTCCCTGCCCAGTGCACACCCCTACCCAAGCCCCACCACATGACTCAGGAGCAGCAGAGTAGCCTCATCTGCTGGAGCACCATCCTTAGAAGGCCCTCAGCCTGGGGCCTGCCGCATTCCACACACAGGCAGGGAAGATCCTGCCTGGGGCCTAGAGAGGTCAATAACCTGCAGGCCACCATTTCCCTTGGAGCAATGACAGGGATGGCGGCCCAGAGGCCATTTTCTACAATGCTTCTTGCCTCCAGAAAGCTTTCTCTTCCCCAAGGCAGAGCCAACAAAGCAATTAAACTCCGAGTGTAGAATCGATCTGCAGGTCAAGAAATGACATTGATCCGTGGTGCTGGTACTCTGAGGGCATGGCTGCCAGGTGCCCAGACCTCTGACTGTCACCTTTGGGTGAGCGAGCAGCGGGCTCTCTGCTCCATCCTACCACTGTGCAGCCCTCACTCCACCACTGAGCATGTTCCCTTTATCAAGTTCAGGACCTTCTTGTTCTGGCTTTGCCTGACACTCTCAGGGCAGATTTGTCCCTTTATACTATGATATGCAGGTCATGTGGTCCCATGAAGGCATCCGGGAAGAGGGGTGCTGCTGACCCCATTTCTCAGCTGCAGCCTACAAGGACATAGAACATTTGGTCCTCAGCTCCCACAGGAATAGCACAGGTAGCTGATCCCATCAAGGACGTGGGAGGAGGCCACCAGCCTTCGGGAGCCTTCTCTGGTAAATAATAATAATTTAAAAAAAAAGAATTACTTGCAATTACCATATCAATTGTTCCCAGGTAAATAAGGGGCTTCCAAAAGATTTCTCAAGTAGCTTATTCCTTTTTAAATAGGTTAAGGGTCTCATTTGCATTATTCATTTGCTGGGAAATTCCTTTTTTTTTTTCATGGAGATTGCAGGAGTAAACTCCAGCCACCGACAATCAGTTCAGAAAATTGAATTAATGTGGTTCTGGGTCTATCTGGAGAACGGTGGAAGTGGGGGTGGTGGGGTGCACAGTCTAGACCAGCTGCTGGAGATGAGGGTGTCTCTGGGAAAACAATAGCCAGCTCTTTTTGTGGCTGGGAAACAGTAAGTGCAGAGGTAGGGTGGAGAGGATGGCAAGAAAGTATAGGATTTAAAAAAAAAAAGGCAGAGGAGAGAGGACAGGTGCTAGAATCGGGAGAGCCTGGGTGGATGTGGGGAGATACAGTTCTGTGAATAAGAGACTGTGAAAATGAGTTAGGCTGCTTCATCGGCCACCCTGTCCTCTTGTCCTTCATGATCCAGCCCTCTATTCCCTCAGTATTGTTACCCAGATGAAATGGAATACTGTCTCTGTATGCTCCTCCAATGCCCAAAGTGCTCAACCCAGGCCACTAGCACACTCTCCTGCTGGGCTGACCCAGATCTTCCTGGACACAGCCCACAGGACACTCAGGAGAACAGAAGACAGACACCAGGGGAATCAGCACTCTGGCCATGTCTTCCAGGTCATGAAGGCCCTGAGTCCAGTCTCCTAAAGGAGGCTGAGCCACCTCTAAAACCTGGACAACAACATTAGCCGTGACAAGGAACTTGATGCCTTTGCAAAAACCCTAGGATATGGCACTGGGGAGATGGATCAGCCGTTAAGAGCACTGGCTGCTCTTACAGAGGACTGAATTCAGAGGATTCTGAGTTCCCTGCCGTATCCCTCATTGGATTCTGTGGGCCTTGGGTACGAAAGTGGCACACAGACATCCGTGCCAGAGGACCAAGAAATAATGCATCCACTGAACTGGAGAGATGCTTCGATGGGGGTAATGTGCTTGCTGTACGAGTTGGAGGACCTAAGTTCAGATCCCCAGAACCCACATAAGAAGTTGGACATGGCAAAGCACAATAACTGTAGTTCTGGGAGAGACAGAGGACAGGTGGAGCCCAGGAGCTTGCAGTCTGGTCCAAAAGAGATTCAGTGAGAGATCCTGCCTCAAAAACTAAGGCAGGAACTGAGGGAAATAGCCTTTCTTCCCGTCCTTCTCTCAGAGCCTGGGACCTAGGACCTGAAGCCACCCTCTGCCACTTGTACATAGATGACTAAACACACTTAAATGCACACAAGGACACACACACACAAGTGCATTATTTCTTTTTAAAATATTATTTATTTAATGTATATGAGTACACTGTCTTCAGACACATCAGAATAGGGAATCAGAGCCCTTTACAGATGGTTGTGAGCCACCATGTGGTTGCTGGGACTTGAACTCAGGACCTCTGGAAGTGTGCAGTCCATGCTCTTAACCACTGAGCCATCTCTCCAGCCCGAGTGCATTATTTCTTTAGCAATAACTCTACTGCATTGTCTTACCAAATAATGCTTTGCAAACATATTGGCCCTTCCTCCTTATCTCCAACATTAGGAGTGACACAGTACAGGGACTTCCATGGAGGGGATATAGCAACATAGGGATCAGATGGTAACAGGCCACACACCGGACCTGGGAGCATGCTGACCTTGAACCATGGGCCTTGGAACTAAGTCTGGAGCCTGAGGAGGAACTAGAGGCCAAAGACCTTCAGGATGCTGTTGCAGAGGTGGAGGCAATTGCAAGGGTGAGAGCCAAGGGAGGAAAGAGATGCTAAGTTCAGTCACTCTGGCTAGTGTGGATCTGTAGCATAGTTAGGACCCCAGGCTACTCTCGGGTAGGAACACATCTGAGACAAGGGACAGGAAGAGAGAGAAGGTTATTTCCCTCGTACTCTGGCACAGGCTCCAGGGGCTGATGGCTGCTTACAGGAAGGAAACAAATTGTTCCTCTCCTCATTGAGCACACGATGCTGGAGGGAGGGAGCCACGTGACTGTGCACATCTGGAGGCCTGGGTTTGGGGGGTGAGTAACAGGAGAGAGACACAGAGGGAAAAGGTGGACGTGGGTAAGAGACCCCCATTTGCTATCAGGAAGCTGAACCAGCATACATGGCACTAGGTTCCACTTTTCTCCAGGGCCTGATGCATGATCTATTGATGACAGGAGTGGGGTTCCTACTAACCTCTGGGTCCCACCACACATTTGACCACTTCCTCCTCTTTTCCTTAGTTCAGTTTTTCTGAGCTTCTAACAGCTAAAAAGCAAGAATCCCTTGGTCACCTACAGTAAGGACAGAATAGCTGCTTGCTTTGGTGCCTGCCTCAAAGTTCTGTGGGGAAGAGGGGGAGTGTCTCTCTCTCTCTCTCTCTCTCTCTCTCTCTCTCTCTCTCTCAGAATTCTGTTTTGCATTAACTTGCAAAGTTTCGTTAGAGCCCCTGGAGAACATGTATCAAATATTCAGCAATGACCTCACCCAATTGCATCAGAACTTCTGGGGAGGGAGCCCAAACACCAGTATTATTAAAAACTCCCTAAGTGATTTTAACACGCACAGCCAGAGTCTACTGGACTAAATGGAGCCCGGAGCTTTGTCACTGGGAGCAGAGTGTGCAGGATCAAGGAGGTTAATCTATTATGCGTGGATGCAGTATGATCTCAGCCAGGACCCCAGTCTGGAAAGAACAATAATGAAACATGTTCAGAGAAGGACCAAAGATCATATTAGCTAAGGGAAGCTGAGGGTGTGGTGGGTGAAGATATTTTGCAACACAGATGCTAGAAAAGGTAGAAGGCTAAGGTCACTGACTTTCAATCTCAGGGTTGCAATTTGTGTACCCCATGAGACCCAGATTTCTGCCCTGCTCCCAAATAATCCTGCCTCATTAGTAATAAAATATCATCATAATAACCCAGACCTGTAGAACCAAATGGCAGGTTATGGACGCCCTGGGATTCAGTGCAGGCAGTGCCCTTGCCCCAGGGCACCTGAATCCAGGATGCTGATGAGTCTTCCCATCAATCTTAGTCAAGAGTTCTGCACCCCGAGCTCAGCCTGGCATGCATCCACAGGTCCACATCCACATATCCAGTGGGTCGGTAGATATATTTGTCCAGGATTGAGAGCCCAGAAATGCACACAGCTCCCAAGGAGATGCTGAAGAGTCCAGAGAGATGAGAAAGAAATGGCTACAAGTCCTAGCCACTGCTCAACGGGGACTCCATCCCTGAGAGTCCCTGAGAGCCCAGAAGGAGCCTGGATCCTCAATACTGTCCTTGCACTTTCTAGAATCTATTTTGCTAATGACCCTCTTGTATGGGCCCAGCTTAAAAAGGCAGCCCAGACAGCTGCCAACTCCAGCAGCATTTCAGGTGAACTCAGAGAGCTAGGGATGGAGCATGCACGGAGCCCTGGGTTTCATTCCCAGCACTGCACAGACCAGACACTGCAGTGTCAGCGCTTGGGAGGTAGAGGCAAGATCAGAAGTGTGTTGTCATCCTTGGCTATGTAGTGAACCTGAGGCCCAGTTTGGGATACAAACTGTTCTGCCCCACTTCTAACCCAAATAAAATAAAATATGTCTAGAAATCCCACTTGTAGAACCTCATAGTGTGGAAACTTGTATTAGTCGTGTCCAAACTGACAAGACAGCTCTAGAACAGGCACTATGAGGTGTTACCACTCCACTTACAAAGAATGAAAGAAGTCTTTGCTAGAAGGTAGATACAAGGGCCTGGAGAGATGGCTCAGTGGTTAAGAGCACCAACTGAAAAAAAAAAAAAAAAGCACCAACTGCTCTTCTGGAGGTCCTGAGTTCAAGTCCCAGAAACCACATGGTGATTCACAAACATCCATAAGGAGATCTGACACCCTCTTCTGGAGTGGCTGAAGATAGCTACAATGTACTTACAAATAACAAATAAATAAATCTTTAAAAAGAAAGAAAGAAAGAAGAAGAAGAAGAAGAAGAAGAAGAAGGTAGATACAAAATAGTATCACTGTAGTATTCAGCTCCCAGGTTAAAAAGCAGAGCTAATTCACCTAGAAAGCAGCCAGATGGTACCCAAGGGCGGGGCTATTGCCTGTGGAAGGACATAAGGGAACGTTGTGGGATTCCATCGCTGTTCTAGATCTTGATCAAAGTAACAGTGACACTTGTGTAAAAATTCATGAACCCAAACACCAAAAAAAAGCAGCAAAACTTAAATGCTAGATGCATCCAATAGTGATGCAAGAAAGTCAGGAAACATTGCAAAGTACTGTTATTAGACATATGCCATCTTATAACTATGCCACCTGGAGAAGAGTCTGGAAGAAAAGCAAACCCTTTGTCTGAGTGGACAGGGACAGTGGCAGGACAGACCATCTCTACCTCTCTGCATTTGCATCTGTGCCTTCCAGTGTTCCTCATATGAGGAACCCCAGGTTGACTCAATGAGTAGAATGCCACAAGAGAGTAAAGACCAAAATTCAGATCCCCAGAACCCTTGTGAAAAGGGGGCTTGCCTATAAACTCCCTGGAACAAACATCCTAGAAGAACTAGCTACAACAGCAAGCTGAGACTCTTCTCCAGTGTGATCCTGCCTCAGAAGATAAGGTCGAGGGTGATAGAGGAAGACAGTAAATGTCCACCTCAGGTCTCCACAGGGGAGCACACAGGAATGTGAACGTGCATACACAAACACACATTTAAAAACAAACAAACAAACAAACTGACAGGCTTTCCAACCAGAGCTTTAGGAATTGCTCATTTTGGAAACATCCAGGGTCTCTGCTCATTGGCTCACAGGTATAGGCTTCCCATTCAGTATCCACATCCTGGAACTGAACAAGGCCAGGTGCTGCAGGTACCCCTCCCCCACCCCCACTCCTCCCCATCATTCAACTCTACATGCAAGCAGACCATCTGTAACAAGTCATTAGGAGAGGCAGGGGGACTCAGAACTCCGGCCATACCATCCTTACCCTTCCTGTTCCCTCCCCATGAATGACTGAGTGGCCAGGTCCACTAATTGGTCTTCACAGGCCAGGTTACAAATGGTGGTAGGGGCGAATTCCGGTCACACCTCCAACCAGGCAAATGAACCCTTGCTCTGTCCTCTCTTCAATATGAATGTGACACCTGCAGGCTACAGCTTGTCGCACTGTGAGAATTATTTCTCCATTAAAATGCAGGAATTGGAGCTTTGCCCAGGAAGGGCAGCTAAAAATACTGCTCTCTAAGGCACTTGTCATCAGGGGACATGGTGGCCACTTTTCCTCACCCTTCAGCTTCCAGGCCAGTCCCACACCTGCTGGGTCTCTTCTCAAGCACTGGATATTGTCATGTCTGATCCTTACCTCAACCTGACTGGAAGACAAGACACCAGGTGTCTCTCTTCTACAGATGGGAAGACAGGTGCAGACTGCTGGCCTAGGGTCACTGCACAATCTACAGAATCATCAAAACAGCAACAATGTTGCATTGGCTGCAGGGCGGGAAGCCTTAGCCTCACCGGCACCCCTACCTGTTTTCCCTATTAGCCTTGTTTGATTCTCACAAGAAACCTTTGAAGCTTTCCAATCCCTGGTGGGGACTGAGGTATATAAAGGAGAACAGCGTGCACAAGGCACTGACTATGTGGGAGGGGGAGACGGTGCTTTTGAATTCCAAAACCCACCCAGTGCACCAAGTGTAAGACATCAAGCAAAGAAAATCTTTCTGTTGCTGGAGTTGGCAAACCCTTCCGTTTTGGTTGTTGTTTTGAGACAGGATCTCATGTGGCCCAGGCTGGTCTCAAAGTCAATACCTAAGCCAGAAGATCTTGAACTCTGATCTTCCTGCCTCCAACTCCTGAGTGCTAAGAATAGAAGTGTACACAGTCATGTTCCATTTATGCAGGGCTAAGGTTCAAACCCACAGTCTTGTTCATGTTAGGCAAGAAGCACTCTGCCAACTGAGCTACATCCCCAGCCTCAAACCATCCAGTTTGTAAAGGCTGTCACATGCTTCTCACACAGGGCTCTGTACCGCTATTCAGTAAAGAAATTATCCATGTTCCGAGGGATGAGGTCATGTGAGCAGCCTGAGCCCCACCACAGCACAGCTCAACTTCCTGTTCAAGGCCAGCCATAGTCTGACTAAGGCCAAATTCTGAAGCTATTCCCCCAAGGAAAAAGCACACAGAACATTTTGCAGGCTCCCCCATCCCTGAATCTGGTTCTCTATAAACTAGTTTGTCCACCAAGCTCACTACCCTCTAAGACTTCCTCGAGGAAGGTGACCTGCAGCGACACCCAAAGGGCAGTGCCTGGCTCAAGATCACAGAGCAGAGCCAGGCCCTGGGCCTATTCCAGAGTCCCCCTGGGTCAGGCAGGAGCATTGTGCACACTTATTCCTCTATTCTCTGCTTCATCTTGCCTTTCTGCTTGTTTGGGTTCTTTTGTTGTTTGTTGTTTTCTCTTCAACTTGACAGAAGTTTGAGAAGAGGGAACAGTTGAGAAAGTGCCCCTGTAAGATGGAGCTGTAGAGAAGCCTGTGGGACATTTTCTTGATTAGTGGTTGATGTGGGAGTGCCCAGCCCACTGTGGGCAGTGCCATCCCTGGGTAAGTGGTCCTGAGTTGTATAAGAAAGCAGGCTGAGCAAGCCAAGAGGAGCAAACCTATAGGCAGCACTTCTCCATGACCGCTGCTCCAGTTCATGTCTCCAGGTTCTCGCACTGATCTCACTACCTGAAGGACTATGCTCGGGAGATGGAAGCTGAGATAAGCCCTTTCCTCCCCAGGTTGATTTGGTTATGGTGTTTTATCACAGCAATAAAATCCCTAATACATTCTCATTCTGAAGTGGGGACGTTAGCAGAAGCCCTAAACCAGGCTAGATTTGGAGACAAAATGGGTGAAACTAGAAAATATAATCCTGAATGAGGTAACCTAGTCACAAAAGAACACACACGGTATGCAAGCACTGATATTAGCCCCAAAGCTCAGAATACCCAAGATACAATTCACAGACCATATGAAGATACTTTAGTCCTTCTTAGAAGGGCGAACAAAAGGAAGAAGAGGGGGAGTGGGAAAAAGGAGGGTGGGATCAGGTATGAGAGGAGACAGGGATGATATATAGAGGGTCAGGAATTTGAACAAAGGTGTGTAGCAATGAGAGATGGGGAACTGGGGTTAGCCACCAGCAAGTCCCAGATGCCAGGAAAGCAAGAGGCTCCCAGGACCCAACAGGGATGAGATTAGCTGAAATGCCCAACAAAGGGGAGGGAGAACCTGTAGAAACTATATCCCGCCCGAGGTTAGGCAACACCCCCAGTTGGGGGGATGGGGTCACCCACTCATCTCCAAATTCTTAACCAGAAGGGCTCCTATCTAAAGAAAATACAGGGACAAGGTATGGAGCAGAGACTGAAGGAAAGGCCATCCAGAGACTGCCCCACCTGGGGATCCATCCCATATACAGTCACCAACCCAGACACCATTGCAGATGCCAAGAAGAGCTTGCTGACAGGAGCCTGTTATACCTCCAGAGCCTGAAAAATACAGAGGCGGATGCTTGCAGCCAACCACTGGACTTAGCATGGGGTCCCCTATGGAGGGGTTAGGGGAAGGACTGAAGGAGCTGAAGGGGTTTGCAACCCCATAGGAAGAACAATATCAACCAATCAGACATCCCTCCCCTCAGAGCTCCCAAGGACTAAAACACTAACCAAAGAGTACACATGCAGGGACCCATGGCTCCAGCTGCATATGTAGCAGAGGATGGCATTGTCTGGCATCAATAGGAGAAGCCCTTGGTCCTGTGAAGGCTAAATGCCTCCAGTGTAGGGGAATGCCAGGGCGGGGAGGTGGGAGTGGGTGGGTGGGAACACACCCTCATGAAGCCGGGGGAGGGGGGGGGATGATAGAAGAGGGAGGTTCCAGAGGGGAAACCAGGAAAGGAGATAACATATGAAATGTAAATACATAAAATAACCAATAAATTAAAAAAAAAAAAAAAGAAATCAAGTGACATGCACATCAGTGAGAGGAGTCACTGGCAAAGGAACCTGATTTTGGTCAACCAACTTTACTTTCCTAAGACAGAAATGCAGCCAGGAACCTAAGGAGGACACTGGGCTATGGAGAGCTAGGTAACCCTTCCCCAGGAGGAAGTGCCCAGGACAGATTCCTTCCTTCTAGCACCAGGCCACCCCACTGTTTCACAGGCATCACAGGCCAGAGGCTATTGAAAGAAAAAGACATTTATTTCTCCCAAAATACACCCAGTTTACAGTCTCATGTTTATTATTTTTAGTCTTTAAGATGGTTTCTCTGTGTAGCCCCAGATGTCCTGGAACTCACTCGATAGACCAGGCTGAGTCAAAAATCAGAGATCTACCTGTCTCTCCCAGGTGCTGGCCAGAGTCCCATGTTTAAATTATCCTCAGGTTCTCAGGTACTGGGGTGGGAGAGAGGCCTTCAGGAGGACATCAGAAGTTCTGCCAGAAGCCAGGGCAGTCAGAGACAAGCCAGGTATATATCCCAGCTCCAGAATAGCACCATGGTAAGAAGGCCTTTCTTGTCCTCAGGCCCTCTTCATGCTTCTGCTGTTGAGTAGGTCCCAGCATGGCATAGGTTTCTGACCTGACCCAGGTCTGCACGGCTGTGGCCACCTGCCTTCCAGTCCACATCTATAAAGACTCTGGAAAATACCCAGTTCTCCAGGTACGGCAAGGGGCCATGCTTTCTCCATGTTTCTGGCTCTACCCTGGGCCCTAGGCCAGGGATAGTGTGGGCTGAGGGTGAGGTATCCAGAAGTGGTGGGTAAGTCGGAAGCAAGGTCATGTCCCAGCTGTAGGTAAGGTCTCTGATTTTCCAGCAGGACCCTAGTACCCAGCACCATGCTCACGCCTGTTGTTGGGGTACACTCTGGAAGTAGGTCTCTGTATATTCAATTGTTAATTTTGTACCAACAGAGGGCTAAATGCTGGCAGGATCTGGTGCTGTTATTTCTATGGCCCATTGCTGGTCTCATATTTTACAAATACTTGTTTCTTCCTCACCTGCCTAAGGCAATCTAGAATTACATCTGATCGGCTTTAATGAAGAGCTGACGGCCAATAGTTGGGCAGGAAGTCGAAGATGGTACTTCTGGGCAGAGATAGGGACTCTGGGAGAAGAACTGAATCACGGGAGATTTGCTGGCAGACATGGAGGTGGATGGAGAGTGGAGCAGAGAGGTAGACCTGGCCATGTGGTGGGACATAGTGCCAGGATTAGTCAGGATAGAATAGTTGGGAGGCTGCCCAGCAAAAGGCCTAAGTCTTAAAATATTAATAAACTTCTGTTGTCATTATTTATCTAGCTGGCAGGTCTGTGAAAGTCCCATTGGACCCTGTGGTTGTTATCAGATGTTAATTTACAAAGAAGAAAAAGGTAACAAAGATTCCCAACATGGGGAAGCACAGGGCTGAAGGCTGAGCCCCTGAGGGGCCCTGAGAACCAGGGAGACAAGAACTTGCTTCCTATGGAAGAACAGGCACAGCCCAGGGCAGCCAGGAGACCATGCAAGGCAAGTATGTGCGTGATCCAGCACGCACAGCTGCAGGTAGGTATCTGTGACCTGGGGGGGGCGGGGGCGGGAGAGTGCCCCATCTCACTTAGTCAGGGAGCGAGACAACAAAAGCCAGGGCCAGATCAGATCAGGGCAGGGAGGTCAGGATGAAGCCTTGCTGAGCGATGGGATCCCACCCTCAGAACTGAGGTTGAGGGCTGGTAACTAGGATACATCAGGGCCATGGGAGCAAGAACTAAGAGGTCACTGTGCAGCTGTCTTCAGGGAAATAAAGCAGGGTTTCATCTGCACAGGATGCCCCTTGGAGAATAATAGCAGTTACACAGTCTGCATGGCTTTGGAGGAGCAAGGGTGTGGGGGTGGTGCGTGTGTGTCCATTAGACGTAAGGCAGAAGGAAGAAGGTTCACGCCGTATCACAAGGCCACCAGACGACTCTGGAGGAACACCGAGGAGGGACATCTTTGTGTCGTGTCCGTGGGAAATAAGGCCGCAGGATGGTTCGTGTATCGTGTCACTGGAGAAATGAGGCTGCAGGATGATGGGAATTAAGTCCATTGGAAAAGTAAGGCTGTGGGTGGTCTATGGACCACGTCCTTTGACGAACGGGTAGATCTGTGGGACAAACCCATTCGTTGGGGGAAGGGCTCGCATTGAAGCTCAACACTGCCAGAGGGTGGGCCCCCCACCTGGGAAGGGCAGCAGCTCCCAATCAAGCAATTTCTTGTCCGTCATCTGCATTTCATGGTGGGATAAAAGGAAAAGGGGGAGAAATGCATTAGAAGCTAGAAGTTCTGCTCCTGGTGGTACATCAGAAGTCACATGCCCAACTGGGAGTGTGCACCGTGACCACTATCCTGGAGGCTGTTAGGTGTGTGCAGGATAGGTAGCGCTAAGGAGTGTGTCTCCTTACACTGCTACATTGTATGTACACAGGAGCCAGTATGGCCTGCTTGGTCCATCTGACTCACCCTTCAAGGCCTGGCCCAATTCCCTCCTCTGGCCCGGCGCTCCTTTCCATTGTAATGACCTGAAGAATCACCCTGCAGGAAGCCCTTTCCCCCTGACTGCCTCCCTGGTGAGGAACATCCAAATCTGACACCCCGGGCCCTGTTCTTCTCCCTTCCTTTGGGATCTGTCTATCCTCAAGAAAGGAGCTGTCATAGCCTGCTTCTGCAGTCATCCGTCTCCGACACAGTCTAAGGCCAAGATGCTTCCCTGGGGAACAGGAAAGCCCTTGCTTCACCTATGGGGCTATGCTGTGTAGCAACCCTCTTCAGACACCCAGCTGACATTTCTCAGCAGCAGGGCTCCATTCTTCTGTGCTCACTGCCTCCCAACAGCAGCGAGGGGACGATCACTTCCTGTGTTTTCTAATAAACCTGCCCACCCACGTGAGGAACAAGGACCGCTGTACTGATTAGCCCCCTCCTATGCACCAGAAACGTGACTGCCCAGATGAAAACTACATTTCTAGCCTCACCTGGAAAAACAGGTCACATGACTAGGTTCTGCCCAATGGGATGTATCTAAAGTGACAGGAGCTATTCTTGGCCAAGCCCTAGAAAGATGTTCCCTGCCCTCCTTCTCATCCCTTGCCTCTGGAGGGGGACATGGCAGCCACAGCAACCCCTTAGACCCAGGCTGAGAGCTTCATATTGCAGGGAACAGAATCCAGGCCCTAGGCTACCCGCAGCTTTAAGACTATCAGCCAGGAGAGGTAGAAATGCCCAGTGTGGGGAAGCCTGTGTAGGGCATTTGGGTGAGCGGATGCTGCTCTTCTGGAGCGGGAGCACAGGTCAGCAGCAGAAGGGTGACCATGGCTGCCCCACTACCCTGCTTCCTACACAGACACACAAACACACATACACATTCAGGCAATATATCTTTACCTTCTTTGTTTTCAGAGGGTTTCAGAGGCCGTAGAGCTGAAAAAACAAAAACAAAAACAGAGCTTGTGATAAGAGAAGAATCCTAGGGAGGCAGGTGAAGGGAGAAGTAAGGTGGGGATGCAGAAGGGACGGGCAGAGCTTGGCACCAGGCACCATCGAAGTACCAGGGGAGGAGCCCCAGAGCCATGCCAAGCCTTAGTTCCCAAGTCCCACCTTCACCCACTCTGAATAAGTCCCACATGTCTCTCCTCCCTGAACCTCAGGCTCCCTTCCTATAGAATGGGGACAAGGACCCACATCCAACTGGCTGGAGATGTGGCAGCACTCAGTGCCCAGGCTATAAATGTGGTGAGATGAGGATCAGGGAGGCTGGCATGGTTACAGATGCCTCCTGAGGCCTAGGGTCACGTGGCTGACTGACTCCCTAGCCCATTCTTCTCTCCCTCCCTCCCCCTGCCAACATCTGCCTCTAAGCGTGAGAAATGAGGCCTGATCCCAGGTCCCTCTCCATGCTGGCCACACAGGCACCAACAGGTGGCGAATTAATTGGCATGATTTATAGCAGTCCCCAGGCATGTCTCCTGCCCTTCCTTCTGTGGGGGTGCGGAGGGAGCTGCTGTCAACTGGACCAGTCCAAGATGACTCACTGGATATCTGCCTTTCTCAGCAGTGTCTCTCCTGGTCCTGCAGCTATGGGGCACCAGGACCTCAGCATTCACCCTAAGACCTGACCTCAGCTCTGGAGAGACTTCCTCTCTCTTGAAGCCCTCCTCCCACCCCTGGGAAGTCCTCAGTTGGATGGACCAAGGTAGGCAGGAGACTCCTGAGTGGTAGTTGACCCTGGGTTGGGGCCCTCCATCAGAGGGTGTATCAAACCCTTGAAATCTTGTCTCCTGTACCTGGTGCCTCCCCAGTTAAGAGAGCCAGACTCACCTGTCTTGGATCCTTCTCCATCTCCATCCTGGTCCTCGGCACCTACAAGGGTGAATAACAAGCTTTTACAGCCCTGTCAGCCAGCACTCCCACACCTTGTGACGCTTGAGACCAGACCAGAGCGGAACCTTAGGATGTAATGGGAGGGCTGCAGCGGGAAACCCAACACTTCCTGGCAAGGGCCCACTTACCCAGCTTTGTACCCACTCACAACCCAGCACATCTGGACCCCACTTCTTTGATTTTTATGTGTGTGTGTGCATGTGTGTGTGTGCATGTGGGCGTGCATGCATATGGAGGTCAACTGCTGACACTGGGTGTCTTCCTCAGTGACTTATTTTTTGAGATAAGGTTCTCACTGAACACAGAGATCACTGATTCAGCTAGAATGGCTGGCTGTGAACTTCAGGGACCTTTCGGTCTCCCTAAATCCCAGTGTTACAGAAGCAGGACCTTTCTGTTATAGTACTACCCCAGTGTCACAGTACTACCCCAGTGTCACAGTACTACCCCAGTGTTACAGAAGCAAGCTGCCACATCAGGCTTTTACATGGGTTCTGGGGATCCAAACTCAAGCCCTCATGCTTGCCCAGGGACCACTTTACTGACAGAGTCATCTCCTCAGTCCCTTTGTGCCCCACTTTAGTATACCCACCCATCCTCTATTTGCCACACACAGCCCACTTAACCACCTATAACCCAAGCATCACTTACCCACAATCCACCAAATTCTGCTCACATTTTCCTTATATCTAGTCACCTTCCTGCCTTCACTACCTGTCTGCTCTCATGTGACACCCACCAACATCCACTCACTCGCCCATCTACAATCACCAATACCAACTCAAAAGCGCTCGCATCCAGTGGATGATGGAACTGTGAGGCTCTGAACATTCGGCACTCCAAGGAAGACACACACTATTCCCAGTGACACACGAATTAAATGTTCCCAAGGATCGAAAGCTGTTCTCACTCACAGACACAAGACTTACATATACATTCAGTTTCATGCTTGTTTCTGCAGACACACTCATTCCTTGTCACACCCACCCCCTTCATGAAACAAAACATTCCTGTTTACACCCAGCTACCATGCTTCCACACTGACAGGCAGATTCACACCCACTCACAAAGGACGTTAGCCTCAAGGTCTAAGGCTAGACCCTTTCTGTTCATCCTCTCACAGGCACAGCAACTGTCCTAATGTCTGTTTCCCTCCCAAACGCACACTGAAATTAGCTGCCATCAAACAGTATCAAGGGGTGTGACTTCTGGGCAGGAGAAGATGGCTCAGTGGTTAAAGAGCACTGTCTGCTCTTATAGAGAACAAGATTCTGTTCTCAGCAGCCATGTGGCAGCTAATAACCACTGTGACTTCAGTTCCAGACCTGCATGCAGGCAAAACACCCATATACAAAAACTTTAAATTAAAAAAATAAATTTAACTTTTACATTAATTTTGTTTCCTAAAGAGGCGATGCTTCTAAAGGGTGATTAATTAGGCTCTGACCACCCCACCCTTGCAGATAGGATGGGCGCTATGGCCTTTGCCCTCTCGCTTTCCACCATTTAATGAGCAGCAAGGCCTCTCCAGGGGGGCAGATCCTGGACATGGTATTGACTTACTTACTTTGTGCATGCAGCCGAGTGTGTGGTACTCGTGCATGTGTGCATGCCTGTTTACATGTGTGTGGGTGATGTCAGGAGTCTTCTTGGTCACTCCATGCTTATTCATTAAGACCAGGTCTCTCAGTTGAACCCAGAGCTCACTGATGTGGCTAGTCTGGCTGGGGAAGCTCATGTCTCCTCCTTCTAAGAGCTGGAATTACAGACAAGCTGCCATGCCCACTAGACATTTATGTAGGTGCTAGGGTTGCAAACTCCAACTTTCGTCCTTCTGTGGCAAGTGTTTTCTGTGCTCTCCCAGCTGTCTGGATAGGATACCCACAGCTTGAGAAACACAAGCCAGTACATGTCTGTCCTTTACATGACCCTGTCTCGGGTATTCTCTTACAGCTGAACCAAAAAACGAAAACAGTGACATGCCCCAAGACATGCAGGCATGTATGTACAACACTCGCACACACACACACACATACACACAAACACACGCACGCACGCACACGCGAGTCACTCTCCCTCACCTGCATTCTCCTCCTCGCAGCTCTGCTTGATCTTTCTCCAGCACACGAAAGCCAGGGCCACCAGTAGTACCACAAGACAGACAGAGAGCCCCACGGTTACCCACAGAGCCTCAGGGGGGAATGTCAGGGGCTGCCCTAGAAGAGGAAGAAAGAAGCATGAGACCATCTTGTTCTACGGTGTGAACAGGGGCTCCCAAGCTCCTACGCCACCAAGGTCAATGATGCTCACTGAGGCTCCCATGGCCAGGGCTCCCAGAGTCACAGCTCTACTCACCCCACCAAACCCTGCCATTGTGGCTATGGGTTCACCTCAGAAGGGAAGAGGGGAAGCTAAGAAGCCTGAGGCTGACTAATAACCATGGATAGGGCCTCACTGACCTAGGATAACCGTTCTGTCTTCTAAGAGGGGGATTCCAAACACCAGCCTTCATCCTTCTGTGGCAAGAGCTTTCTTTCTCTGCTCTCCCAGCTGTCTGGGTATGGTACTCTCAGCTTGAGATGCACATGCCAGTAAATGTTCTTTCTTTTTTTTTTTTAAGTTTTATTTATTTAATGTATATCTGTATGTACACCGGCATACCAGACAGGGGGCATCAGATTTCATTCTGATATGGTTGTAAGCCATCATGTAGTTGCTGGGAATTGAACTCAGGACCTCTGGAAGGGCAGCCAGTGCTCTTAACCACTGAGCTATCACCAAATGTCTGTTCTTTACATGACCTGTCTCAGGAATCCTCTTACAGCTGCACCAAATAAACTAAACTAAAACAGTGATGTGCCCCAAGACACGCAGGCACGAATGGCTGGATCTCTAAGGGTCTCTAAGCTGACCCAGCTCCCAGCTTTTCTGTCTAATGTCGCCACAGGAAACCCCACTTCGGCCATTCTCTACAGAATTAGTCCTGACTCCTTCCAGGATCTACACAGTCGCTGTCATTTTCCCTTCCTAGCAATCACCTCTCCAGACACCTCCCTCGAGGTTACAGTCCTACCTGGTTTACATCATCCTGAAGATCAGGCATCAGCCAGCGACAGCCCATGAGTCAGACTGTGGCCTGCTTTGGACAATCCAGGAGCTAGTATTAGCTTTTATATTTGGAAAGGGGCTACAAAAAGAAAGGAGAAAGAAAAAAAAGAACGGAAAGGAAAGCTATGGTTCTCTGGAGATGTATCTCAGTTGGTAGACCATTTGCTTGCCTAAAACACAAGAAGCTCCGGGTTCTATTCCCAGCAGCACATGAACTGGGCATTGTTTCCCGAGCCCCCTGGAATCCAAGAACTAAGGAGGTAGAGGTGGGAGGAGAAGAAACTCAAGGTCATCCTCGTGACATATTTAGTTCAAGGTCAACTGAGATCCTGCCAGTCAATCAATCAATCAACAGTAAAACTGCGACAAGGAGATCCTGCCAATCAATCATCAGCAGAGAGATGGAACACCGCCCACAAAGTACTCTCTGTCACTCACTGCACATAGATGAGGGCCTGGAGTGAGAGTCTAAGTCACTTAAGGATCCATACAGATCTGGGAGAGCCTCGCCAATATTCACGTGCAACGTGAGGCTCCCCATTAGATATCTCATGTCAAGGAGTGTGTGGAGGCAGAGCAACTAAGGTGGGATTGGGACCAGCAGCTGTTCTGAGCACATACCCCACATGACTCCAGCATAGCTATCATCCTGAGCCCAGTGCCACACTGGGTCCAGGGCAGAGCCGCTGCCGGTGCAGGTTGGGGCACTAACAAAGACAGCTTGATTCCTTATGCTCTCTGGAAACAGCAGGCAGCCAGGGCATCAGCAGCCACAGTGGAGAACCCAGGCAGCGGGACCCGGCAGCCTGCATCCAGGAATTGTGGTAAGTCTTGGCAGTAGCTATGCTTTGCACAGACATGGGGTGGGAGCAGGGGGGTGGAGCACTGCTGCTCTGGAGTCTGAAGCAGAAGAAGCCAGGGCAGGAGCAGAGGCCACAGCTGAGGTGGGTGACTAGGTCAGTCTAGAGCCCATGTGAAACCCTCACATGGAAATGTCTAAGATGTCTAAGGTGCTCCTGCAGCAGTGAGCAGGGCAGAGCAGCAGAAATACCCAAGGGACTCCACCCTCCCTGAAGAACTGCAGGCAACTAATGGTCGCTAGGGGGAAGGAAACATGGTCACTTGATAAAGTGCCCAAGCTCCTATAACTGACCCCTCACTGTGCCATAGTGTCACAAAATATATAGAGACATTAAGATGGGAGAAGGACACCAACTGGTAAAAGAGTCTACTCTGAATGCCTGGTGACCTGAGTTCTAGCCCCAGAACCAATGGTGGAAGGAGAGCACCAATTCCTGAAAGTTGTCCTCTGACCTTCACACACATACACGCGCACGCACGCACGCGCGCACACACACACTCTAAGGTTTTAGAGTAATGAAAATCGGAGGAGACTAGTTGGGCAGAGGAAGGGGATCAGATGGAATGACAGGGGACATGAAATGGTGTTGGGGTGAGCATGATCAGAATGTATGTATATATTATATATTATATTTCATATATATATGAAATATAATCTATTTGATATGTAATTAATAGAAGCTAATAAAAAACTGAAATACTCAAAGGTAAGGTTCACCCTGACACGGAGCCTAAAGCAGGGTGAGACTGCCTTCATCCTCCTGGCCAAGGACACAGTTAGTGGGGCTCAGACCTACATTTCCAGTGTTTGCTCTAGAAAGCCCTCTCTCTCCAGAGATGCCTGGCACAGGCCACTCAACATCACTAACTCCCTTCAGGTGGAGGGAGACCAGGCAGAGGACTGAGCACTGAAATCCCAGAATGCTGTACAAGGCAGAGCTGCCCGCAGCCAAATGCAGGCCAAGGGCTCCAAGGTAAGCCAGCTCTGCTCTAATGGAAACAGGAGGCCAGCCGGTGGGGAGGAGAGAAACTGGGCTAAGAGGCCAATGCTAGATTCAGATCCTGGCTCCTCTGCTCGCTGCAGAATGCCGCAAAAGGATCCAAAGGCTCCTCAGATGGAGTTTAGAGAAGCTGGGAACCCGCCAAACTTCAGGCAAACCACTGCCTTTAGCACTTGTCAGTTTTCAAAGTGGGGCCCGGCCCCCAAATCCTTTGGAGCCACTGTGCTGGTCTGTGGTCTTGGGAGAGAGTCCCTTTTCCCTGAGCCTCCATCTCGTCTGAATTGTGCTTGACGACAACAGCCCAAATGAAATCCCTTTCAGTCAATGCTATCTACTGAGGTAATGTTCTCTGAAGCAGGGCAACTGTTCTTTCCACATACAAACCCTTGCTTCACAGCAAGCATACTACAGACATCCCAGCCCACTTGGTACAGGTTGATCATGAGTCCTCTGTCCTTCCTGATAACCTCCACACATCTGTCCATCTTACATCTCACTCCAGACTCCTTGGTCTTTCTTATAAAAACAAAAACAACAACAACAACAAAAAAAAAAACAGACCTGTTGTTGTTGTTGTTGTTGTTTTTTAAAAAAGAATGTTCATGCGTGTGTGTGTGTGTGTGTGTGTGTGTGCACGCACACGTGCGTGTGTTCACACATGTGTGTGAGGGTATCCACAGAGGCCAGCAAAGAGCATCTGATCCCTTGGAGTTGGAATTATAGATGTTTGCAAGCCACGTGATATATGTGTGCTTGGATGTAAACTCTGTGGTCTTCAATGATAGAGCATCAAGGCTTTTTAGTCACTAAGGCATCTCTCCAACCCAGTGAAACACGGCTTTCCTACGATGTTCTCTGTAAGATCAAGGTGGTACCTCAGAATATGAGAGAGCTGAGGAAGGGACTCCCTTAGAGGCTGCATAGACTGGCTCTCTACAGCGAAGGTAGGTTCAGTCTTGGGGAGGTCTAGGTGACACCTTAAAAAAGCAAGAGTTAGGAATAAGACTTACTCCTGGGAGATAAGCATGAATGCTGGCCACTGGCTGAGTTCATCAGGAGAGAAACCCACACAAGGTCCAGCACGCTCAGCAGGAGAGGTGAGCCGCAATGAGCCTAAGGTCTACACAGACACTGGCAACCCTTGGAAGTAGAAAGCTGGGTGGGCTGAGGGTGCCAGGCAGAAGTTATGGGATGAGAAAAGATAAGGACCAGTGACAGACACCCTGATCTCAGAGACAGAGAGGACCCTGGGAAAGCTCACACAGCCCAGAGGGAGGCACTGGGAAGCTAGACCCAGCACACAGATCTACTAAAGGACTGAACAGAGACATGTCAAGGCCAAACACAGAGAGTGACTGTCCACCTTGGCATGAAGGTGAGCCTGAACCCTCTTTAGATCCCCAAGCACTGAAGGTGCCTACTTGAACTAGTGCTGACCTGGAAACCAGAGATTTAAGAGACTCCTCCAGTGTGAGTCTCAATCTAGCATTTGACCACATGAGGGCAGTAGAGACAACTCTGACTAGTGCAATGGTAGCACTCTAGTCTGCAGGGAGAAGTGCTTTCCTTCTTGGCCCAGTTGAGTGAGATGCACCTTCAAGGCTCCTGGGGTTTCACAGTTGGACAATAGACTTTTTTTTTCCACACCAAAGACGTGCCCATTGGAAAACACATCCTCACTCAGCAGGTCTCTGAGCAAGCCTGTGTCTGCCCCAGAATCCCACCTACCCTCTAGATTCCAGGAAAGTACTTTGTGGTCCAAGTAAGAGGCACAAGTACCATGGAAAGCAAATGTGACAAAAGATTTATCAGCTCAAGAAAACAAGTCCCTTAAAGACTCCTCACTGGGGAGGCTTTGGAATATCTGAAATCTATATGACCACCAGTACTTTTACATTGATATTCCAGTTAGGGCCTAGAGGAGAGGTAGCTGCTCCCTCAGCTCTTCCTCAGCTCACAGGCTCCCCTTACCTGTGATGGTGACTGAGCCGTGAGCATCTTGCTGCAACACCGGGTTGCGTACCAGGCAGCTGTAGGTGCCGTTAGCACCCAGCACCACCCTCAGCACGCTGTGAACATCGAACAAGCCCCGCTCGTTGGCCATCTGGGATGTGGTCACATTGCCAGTCAAGGGCACTCCCTGTCCATCCTTCCAGAACACCTCGGCCTCCGGATAGCCCTGGTAGCTAGAGCACGTGATGGTCACCATGTTCCCTGGACGTAGGTCCTTGTTGGGCTCCAGGGTCATGCTGGGCTTCGAGTAGGGGGCTGGAGGGTGGCAGAGGGCAGAGAGCGATGACAGTCAGCACAGGGGAATCCAATGGAGGAAGGACACAAGAGGCTGAGGGTCAGGAGCCAGCTCTGGGGCTTTCTTTGATGGTGGTATGAGCAGTGGGACAGGGGACGGGCTGCATGCAGGGGACAAGGAGTGGGGAATGCTCCCGCCTGTGACTCAGCTGCCACCTGCAGGCTGGCAGCAGCATTGCGAAAGTTCCGGATGCCCACAAAGCAGGGGAAGCTGCCCTCATCAGCTACATCCATGCACGGAACCCTCAAGAACACACTGCCCTGTGCCAGCGGGGAAGAATGCTGTGCTGCTGGGATAGGCCTGCCCTGGACCCAGCCCCCAGGGAAGCTGCACACCAACTATTTGGTGTCTGAGTTGCCAGATGAGATTAAAATGGGCCAGGCTGAAGCCAGGCTCGAGGGTGGGGGTGGGGTGGGGTTAGAGGGGGAGAGCAGCATAGGGTGGTGTCACTGCCCATCAGGGATACCCCAGGGTCTTCAGACCTGGACCTCCATGCCTCCTGAGTCAGAATCACAGAGACCAAGCATTAAGGAGGAATAGGACCTCTGCAGCCGTTCCACAGCCTCTTCCTCCATCAAAACCCAGGACTTCTTCCCTCTCATTCTCTCGAGACAGATTGAGTCTCATATCTGATTTTTCATAGCAGGCTGCTCTTGACTGACAAGAGCCATCTCTGGGATCCAGACTTGGGGTGATAGGATCATCGAGAGTCCCGCAAGAGCAAACCCCTTCCCCGCAGAACTCCTTTCCCTCTCCTGTGCGTGACCTGCTGACCCAGATGCAGCTCCATCCTTCCAGGAGGTCTCTACGGCCTTGGAGTCTGGGGAGTCAAGAAGGCCTTCGATCAGTGGCTCCTCGCTACCTGGAGAGCCCTCCCCCACCATCCTATCACAATCAAGCATCTCACTTGTTGGGAGACTGGAGATAAGGAACTAACTTCCTTTAACTTCAAGTGTGACTGATAAACGCTATAACCCTTTAAATTACTCCCCTTTAAGTTACTCCCCTTTAAGGTGCCACTTAAAACCAAAAACTAAAAGCCCGTGGGGCTTCTGTGGATTGTGATGATCCTACTGTAACACCAAGTTGAGTCCCAGGCATCTGAAGGTGCCATTAGCATTCTGGACCACCCTAAGCATGCTGTGCACATCAAACAAGCCTTGCTCCTTGGCCACCTAAGATTCCGTCACAAGGCCAGGCTGCTGAGCCCTGCCGCAGCCTCTGGGCAGCCCCGGGAGCTGGTACATATGATGTCACCTTGTCCCCAGGTTGTTGGGCTCCCGAGTCATGCTGGGCTTTGAGTAGAAGGCTGGAGGGTGGCAGAGGACAGGGATCATCACCAACAGCATCAGTGCAGGAGATAGTGGAAGGCGCACAGGCTGTTAGCGCAGGCTCATCTGTGGTACAGCAGCGTGTGAGAGGCCACATGCAGAAGGATAAAGAGTGGAAGCAGAGGGTACCCCTCTCCACGCTCACCGGCCACCTGCAGGCTAACAGCAGCGCTGTCAAAGTCCTGGATGCTCACAAAGCAGGTGTAGCTGCCCTCGTCGGTTACTCGGACGCGCTGCAGCCTCAAGGACGCATTGCCTTGCACCAACAGGTCAGGGAAGAGCGCTGTGCGGTTGGAGTAGGCACTGCCTTGGTCCCGGCCCTCCGTGAAGCTGTGCACCAGCTGTTTGGTGTCTGTCAGCTGCCAGATGAGGTTGAGCTGTGCCAGACTGAAGCCAGGCTCTGGGGAAAAGGAGCAGCGTAGGGTGGCATCCGTGTCCACCAGGGCCACCACGGGGTCTTCAGAGACCTGGACTTCCACAGCTCCTGGGGGTGAGTTGGAAGGGGTAGGGCAGTTAGGAAAGATGAGGTTTCCTCAGGGTCTCTCTCCTTTTCCAGCTACCTCTAGGCTCTGCACACGCTTCCTTTCAGGTCAGAGGCTCAGAGTAAGTTCCTATCTATGTTCCTCACTGCAGGCAGCTATTTGCCAACATGAATTAGAAATGCAACAAGGACCAAGACCCAGGTCATACCCTGGAGCTCGTTTATGTCGGAATGGAAGGCAGGCAGTTTGTGATGGACACAGATGTTCATCAGCTTGTGATTAGACAATGTGGGGGAGGGGGAGGGCTTGGTGTTAGAGCATCACCCAGCTTTGGATCCGCTCTATTCTAAAAAAAAAAAAAAAAAAAAAAAAAAGGGAAGCTGTGGGTGGAGAAGAAAGAGGAAGTACTTATAAAAGTCAAAGAAAAAGAAAGAACCAAAGAAGAGGCAGCTTTCAAGCCTGGCAGCTTCTTTCCACCTGCCAGGTCCCTTGCATTTTCCTACAAATACTATCTGTATAGGAAGGGTGCCTGCAGAACTAAACACCCACTGTTCTCAGTGAACTCCCTTGGGTGAGAGAACTTCATGAGTGCCTTTCCTTCTCTTCTCTTCATGAATAAACATACTTAACTTCTATGCAAGAAAGAATACCCATGTCTTTAAATAAGGTGTGAGGCAGGAGCTCTATGAAACACATGTAAGTGTGTCCCAGGAAGAGGGACCAGCAGGTACAAAGGCCCTGAGGTGCAGATCAGAAAGAGCACATGGAAAAGCCCACTGGAGGCCAGCCAGACGGGGCTCTGAGAGATGCTGGAAGAAACCTGGGGTCTCCCACCTTCGAGAGGATGTCATTACGGAGGGCACTAATTATTAGATGTGATCTGGGTAGCAAAGCCTGAAGCTCACCCCGGCTCGTCTATAAAGGGAGACTCTATCGTGGAAGAGTGAGGGGGTGGGTAGTCGGGAGACCAGCTCAGAGGTCCTCAAAAGAAGTGATGGCGACACAGCTGTAGAAAGGACACATGAGGCTATGAGCACAAGTCAGCGAAAGGCTAAGCACTCAGGAGGCAGAGGCAGGAAGATCTCCATAAATTTGAAGCCAGCCTGGTCAACATAGCAAGTTCTAGGCCCTGCAGTGAAGAGCAGCCACAGGGATTGAGCAAACCAGCCAGATCTAAGATGCAGCCCAGAGAATTATCAATATTTGCTGGTTGATGAAGGGTGAGAAGGAAGGAATGTGTGGTGATTTAAATGAGAATGTGCCCCCCCCCCCTTCGCGTGCATATGTTTGAATGCTGTTGGAACTGTTTGGGAAGGATTAGGAGGTGTGGCCTTGTTAGAGGAGATCTGTAACTAGCATGGGCTTTGAGGTTTCAAAAGCCTGTGCTCTCCTCTCTGCTTTGTGCTTGTGGATCGGATGGAATCTCTCAGCTACTGCTCCAGTGCTATGCGGGCCTGCCTGCTGTCATATTCTCCACCATAATGGAGAGGGTCATGGACTCACCCTCTGACATTGTTAAGCAAGCCCCCAAAGGAAATGCTTTCTTTTATAAGTTATAAGAAAATGGTGCCGGGCAGTGGTGGCGCACGCCTTTAATCCCAGCACTTGGGAGACAGAGGCAGGTGGATTTCTGAGTTCGAGGCCAGCCTGGTCTACAGAGTGAGTTTCAGGACAGCCAGGGTTATACAGAGAAACCCTGACTCAAAAAAACAAAAAACAAAAAAAAAAGAAAGAAAGAAAGAAAGAAAGAAAGAAAGAAAGAAAGAAAGAAAGAAAGAAAGAAAGAAAGAAAGAAAGAGAGGGGGGAGGGAGGGAGGGAGGGAGGGAGGGAGGGAGGGAGGGAGGGAGGGAGGGAGAAAGGAAGGGAGAGAGAGAGAGAGAAAGAAACAGGCTCCGCTATTGGCCCCCGTGCCTTCTATCCTATAAACTTTCCAGCACAAACAAGCTTCAAATGAAGCCAGCTGAATACAGCACCCATATAAGGCTTAGAAAATTTGTATTTGTTTTGTGATTAGTCTTTTACTATGAATTCTACACACACTCTTTCTTAGTATGTGATGTCTAGAGGTTGAAGCTGGCCCTTGATATCTTTCAGTGATTCCATGAAAACTCAGGCCAGTTTTCATCTTTGCCAACTAGATCTACGTGTCCCCTTGTAGGGGACATCTAGGACATGGAGCTTAGTCACCCAAAATTCTTTCTAAAGAAGTTAGAACCAGGCCAAGTGTGGTGACACACACCTTTTATCCCAACACTTGGGAGGCAGAGACAGGTAGATCTCTGTGTGAGTTTGAGGCCTGCCTGTCTAGATAATGAGTTCAAGGACAGCCAGGTACACATAGTGAGACCCTGTCTCAACCAAGCAAACACACTCACACAAAAAGAAGTCTGAACACCCACGGATAGAGATGGTGTTGTCTCTGATGACCACTAGATGGCGCCAGACACTTGGCTTTGTTTTCTCCATAAGGTGGATGACTACCTAAACAGGGCATTTACTTAGCCAAGCACTAGGTGGGAATTTATTCAGCATGGGGACAGAGCACTGTGAACATAGCAATCATCCATTCAGTCCCTGAGGTTAGACCTTGCCTTATGAGCGAGGTGACAACAGGCAATAAGCAAAGGAACCATATGTCCAGTGGAGGTAAATTATAGGAAGAATGTAATAAAGCGCTCGGGGCAGGGATGATTTAGGGAGGGAGGAAGAGTGCTATGTTGTTTTATACAAAGTAGTCAAGAAAGCATGCTGATGACCTGTCATCTGAGCAAAGGTTTGCAACAAAATAAAGAATGGAGTCATGCCTGTGTCTGAGGACAGAAAGTTTTCGGCAATGGTCCTGAGCAGAGTTCACACAGTGTGTTCAGGAACTTGCATTATCATAGCATACTGTCCCATTTTACAGATGAAGAAGCAGAGGCTAAGGTAAAGGAGGTTGGTGGCCTGTGGAGCCCAGAGATGGAAATCAATATGCTTCTTCAAGACAGAGACAGCCTGGCTGGAGCCCAGGGAGGAGTGGACATCCCCACATACCATCATGATCATGACCCTTCCCCTCACCTGTGAGGCAGAGGCACAGCACCCCCAGTGCTGTGCGCACACACACACCCACACTGGGGCCACCCCATCCTCGAAGCATCTTCCTGTGAGACAGCTGACAGCTGGGCTCTCCGTGGCGAATGGCTGCTCCTGCCCGTGGAAGAGGAAGAGGGGCCTTTGTCTCGAAGTTCCTCCAAAGGCCTCAGGATCATCCAAATCCAAGTGGGAAGAGGCCAGGCGGCCAGCCAGACAAAGCCGATGAGCTTGGGGTCCAGGCTGTACCAGGTCACTTTGGCTGATGGGAGAAATGGGACAGTAAAGGGGTAGACTTTAGACAGACTTAGGGTTCAACTTGAAACGTCTACTCAACTACTAAAGGTAGCCAGGAGCCACTGAGGGTTCTGGAATAAAGAAACCACATTGTCAGGGCTACTTCGATAGCATGTGCAGGGTAGATGAAAGGGGCCAGCCGAGTGATAAGGCAGGAAGAGATCACAGTGACAGTATCTGAGAGCATAGGACACGGGAAGGCAACTGTCAAGACACTTGGTTCTGAGACCTGGTTATTGGGGCAGGAAATGTGGAGCCTTTTGTCCAAGGCATGTTAGGTTAGGAGCATGTGTGCAGAAACCCCAGGACAGAGCCCTAGCTAGGAGTAGCAGAAATGTAAGGATGTGGAGTCTGGGAGAGACATCTGCTAGTTTAATACACATGTACCAAACAACCAAGGCCCAGCAGAGAAGAAAGAGACCAGGGGCAGGGCTGGGGTCAGCGTCAGGCCTCAGCAAGAGTTGGATCGCTTACAACAGACCAAGCCTAGCCCAGGGTGGTCCCAGACTCCCCTGGGTTTAGCTTGCAGGTGCCTGACTCAGGCAGGCTGCAGGCACTTCTTGTGTCTCTTGCTGTTGCCTGCTCAAGCCATGTGACCCATGTCCACCCGTCCCACCTAACAGTAATTAGCAAGAATATGAACATTTTGTATCCATGACCACCTCCAGAGATAGACCGTAGGCCTTGGTCACATTTAGCAGGAGAACCAAACAAATACATAACAATACATAACAAATACATAAACAAACCCAAACACAGGAGCTGAAAGAGCCCAATCCTTCCGAACTCCTTTTTACCTCTGATGGAGCAAATGCTGCCTACAGCCAAGCATGTGGTCTAGCCTCAGGTACACAGGGACAACCCTTCCATCCCTATCACACACTTTCTCGACCCCCCCCCCATGTCAGGCAGCTGCACAGAGGGAGTCCCTCAGCCAAACCCTGCATCCTGGCCAGCCACCCACTTCCCTGGCTGTCCACGGTTCACTGCGGGGGAAGCCCTGGGCAGCCACTTCCTTTCCAGATGCTTCCAGTCCAAAGTCTGGTGGCCTCAAAGCCTGGCTGTCTAGGTGCTGAGTCAGCAGCCCCAATTCATAGTGGCACCCTTGGGGACACCACTTCCTGCCTGACAAGGGCACCGTCAGCCTGCAGGAAAACCTAGCAGGCAGCTGCCTGTACTGCTGGCTACGTGCCACGGGAAGCTAAAGCCTACAGAGCTGCCAGCTTCTAAGGCTTCTGTCCTTGTTTACTTCTAAACAGAAGCAAAACCAGGGAGCTGGGATGTGGCCCAGCTGGCGGAGTGCTGTCCCAGCAAGTACACAGCTCCTGGTTCAACCTCTGAGCCCCTCTTAAACCAGGTGTGGTGGTACATGCCGGTAAGCTGGGCATTCCCAGACAGAAGCGGGACGATCAGGAGTTCAGGGCCATTCTTAGCTATGTAGTGAGTGAGGGCAAGGCCATCCTGGGTCACAAGAGATGCCGTCTCAAAACAAAAACAAATCCGGAGTCTGTCAGCGATTTTTGGACCCCCTCACTTGGCTGCCTAAGCCTGCCATCTAGGGCCACCAGGGACCCCTTTACTGATCCTGTAAGTCCCACATATCACCCCTACCAAACTCAATTCTCTCAGGTGCCTTCTCTTGAGACCTAAGACAGGAATCAGCTCATGTCCTCCCCTGCTTAGGAATCTCCCATGGCTCCACAATAGTTACAAGAGAAGACCTACATATCTCTACTTGTCACTGAAGGCTTTTCCTAGGATGCCTTCTCATGCTGCAAGCTATTTCCTGCTACTGGGCTTTACCCCTACCTAGAATCACTTGTGAATGTCTGTTGAATATGTGGGATCAAAGAGTCCCTCTCCTGGTCAGGCAGAGTTGAGTTTCCCAGAGCATAGCTGTTCCTCACTCCAGAAGGCCCAGGAGAGGCGTCCAGAGTGGACACTAGCCTTGTTCCCTTTGATTCTTCTCCTTCATTCTGGACTCAGGAAGCCCATCATTGTAATCCAGCCTAGACACTCCAGGGAGCCCCCACCCCCACCCCCACGAAAGACTACAGAGTGCTTTGGCCTCTTGTAGAGACACTGTAGGTAAGAGACAGCCATTCTCACTTTTGAAGCTACTGCATGCAGATTCAACCAATCCCAGAAGATTTAGGACCCAAGGACACTCTTAAGACATCACCCAATGCAGACCTAGATGGGCCAATCTTTTCCCCCTTAATCCAGGACCAGCTAAGTTTCTGTCGTGTACAACTGAAGGAACCCTTATATATATATGTAGATTCGCCTGTGCGTTGGACAATCCCTTTAATAATGCATGGAATACCTGTAGCAGAGGCCGTGGGCACAAAGGTGACTAATGTGTCTGCATGTTCTCAAATAGCAGACCCAATACAGAAGGCAGACATGCCTTTCACTAAGGTGCACTTTAAGATTCCACGAGGGCTGCTGTGTGGCATCTGAGAGCCATCATAGCCTCCGAGTGTGTCCTGAGGACCTGGAGCAGCTCTCCACGTAAGGCTGGGCAATGTGAGATTCATCTTAGCCCCATCTGCTGCCTCTCAAGCACATCTCCTTGATATGGCAGCGTATGAAAGACCAAGGCTCGAAAGCAGAAGGAACTGAATGTGATCATCAGAACTCAGGGACTACCAGGCATGGTGGTACTCGCTCCAGGACTGGGGAGGTGAACAAAGACAGATCCTTAGGTTTACTGGCAAACCAACCCAGCCTGCTTAGTGAGCTGTGGGCTAGTGAGAGAGCCAGTCTCAAAACAGAAGCAACTAAATAAAAAAACAAGGTGGACGACAATTGAGGCTCAGCAGTCAAGGTTGTCCACTGGCTTCCACAGCTAGTGCCCACCCAAGCGCGCGCGAGCACACACACACACACACACACAATGACAGAAAATGAGCCCAAGGTTTGGGGCTCTGCCACTTCACTGTACAGTCTTACTAAGGTCTCCCACAGTGGGGGGTTGCATAAGGATGACCCTCATAGATTCATACAGTCGAATACCTGGCCTCCAGTTGTTCAGGGAGGATTAGGAGGTGTGGCCCTGTTGGAAGAGGGTTGTCAGTAAGGGCAGGCTTGAAGTTTCCAAAGATTGGTGCTGTTCCCAGTGTGCTCTCTGCCTCCTGCTTGCAGCTTAAGCTGTGAGCTCTCAATTCTTCCTGCCACCATGCCTTCGCTCTGCCATCATGGACTTTAAAGCCCTGGAACTGTAAGCTCTTAAACTTAAACTCTTCCTTTTATAAGTTCCTTTGGCCGTGGTGTTTTATCACAATTTAAAAAATGATCACACCAACTTTAAAAAAAAAAAGGGAGGAGAGTGTGGGCAGCGGGGGGGGGGGGGGGGCTGGAGAGATGATGGCCCAGTGGCTAAACGCATTTGCTGCTCCTGCAAAGCACCTAGGTTCAGTTCCCAGCACCCACATGGTGGGCCACAACCATCCGCAACTCCAGTTCCAAGAGATCTGACCCCCTCTTCTGACCTCTGGTATCAGGCACTCCCATGGTACAAGATATACGTGCAGGCAAAACATTCATACACATAAAATAAATGGCTCTTGTTTAATTTGTAATTATTCACCGAAGTCTTTAATATTTAACGTCTAAGCATTGACGTGCATGGAGCACATGCACAGAGGTGAGAGGTTCTCTCTTTACCACATGGGTCTTGGGGATTGAACTCCGGTTGTCAGGCTTGGAAATAGGCACCTCGCCTTGCTGAGCCATCATCTTACTAGTCAACGTCCTCTCTCTGAGTGCAATGTTTCTAAAAGAAAACCTTCGCTAAGTTTAGTGGATCTCTAATATATTAATCCTTAGTACTATCACGCAAGTGACACTGAAATACATACAGCCATGTCACCACAGAAGACACCAATTATTTCCTTAAATCTGTTCTTTCCTGAGGCATTAGTAGTCAGGCACAGGGCTGCTCAGCTAAAGACTACAGATCCCAGACTCCCTTTCATCTGGGTGTGGCCACAGGATCATTTCCTGGCTAATACGATTTCAGAAGAACTAACAAGTACAGTTTCTGGGTCAGGTCCTTAAAGATGGAAGGCACACTCTTTCTTTCTTTTCATCCTCCCCCTTCCAATGCATGGACCAGAGATGAGGCAAACCTTGTAGGACCAAACTGCCAGGCAAGCATTACAAGCCAGCAAGATAGAGGGTCTCTGGGGCTGCGGTTTCCACCCTGGATATAGCCAGATGGTCACATGGGTGAGACGTAAGCATCTGCTCCAGCATAAGTCACTGTTATTTTGGTCTTTCTTACGGCATCTGAATGAACTAATTTAGGGAGCCATCCCTCTCTGTTTATCTCTTCCTTCTCTCTCCACCCTAGGAAAATTGCTACTGCTCAGAGCCACAAAAGGAACCGTCTAAAATAGGTGTCTCAAAATGTGAGCTACAGACAGTCTTGACAATCACCGATGGATCACAGAGCCCAGCTAAGAGATTATTTCACGGATGGAAGTGACCCAGGGTGTGTAAGAAAAGAGCAAAGACTGATGCTTAGAACAAATGGGTGAATGTGGGCCCACAGAATAGGATGTGGAGACGAGGGAGCGAGGCATACTCCAGGGGAAGAAAAAAAAATCACACTGAAAATAAGCTAGGTTCGTTCCCCAGCAAAGTGAGAGACAGGGGAAGTCATTCACACAAGGTGACCACAGAAACCAGAGCTGGGATTCCCGCAGAGACCAGAGACTGGGGACCAGCAGAACGAGAAGAGGCCCCAGGGCAAATCCTGGAGTAACCTCAGAAGTGGATGGCTAGGTGTCAGAACAGGAGGCCTTTCCCTGGCCACCCTTGCTCAGCTCCTATGCTCTCTCTGAGGATGGACACCAGCTACCCCCAGGCAGTCTGCTTGTGTTGAAGCAGATCACTGGCAGAAAATGCTTCCTTACACTGAGCCCAAATCTCTCTCTCAGGACAGCCTATATTGGTCCTCATGAAGCCCCTACAACCACACAGCAAGCATGTGTCCTTTCTCCTGGCCCTGCAAATATTTGCAATCCCTTGACAAGGTCACCACCAGGCAACTGTGTCACATAATTCACTAAAAAAAAAAAAAAAAAAAACCAGATTATCAAATGTGTGGCCCTAAGCCCTTGCACTCAGTGCCACCTTCTCATATCTAGCTACCTGCTTCTGATGAAGCTGGGGAGGACTGGAGCTCCCAGGTTGTTCCATGTGTTCTGACAGTTCACTGGCCCCTCAACTTCCATAGTTGATTAGGCTGGCTGGCCCACAAGCCCTTGGATCTACCTATCTTACCTCCCGCAGTGGCTTTAACTTGGGTTCTAGGGATTCAAACTCAGGTCCTTGTGTTTTTAAGGCAAGCACTTAAGGCAAGCACCATCCTCTCAGCCCCTAAGATGACACATTTTTATAATAAATATAGGGGAAAGGTTTGGAGAACCAATGTATAATGAAAGTATAATATGGCCAGTCCTTTGGTGCCGGTGCATACTGGTAACATGGGTAAGGAGGATTAGCAATTCCTTGACAACTTTCAGGGAGGCTTAGGGAGGACTGTTCAGAGAAGGGGACATTCCTCCGTCTGGGAGAGGAGGTGGCAGAGAAAGTGATGGAGTGAAGAAGGAACGTCACCGTCACCGCATATTCTGGGAAGACGGCGCCCTGGGAGAGAGATGCTGTGGGAAGATGAGGCAGAGGTCACTTAAGGATTCCAGGTTGCTTCTGTGCAGCGGGGAGCTGGGATGCTGTGGCCCACACCTCCACCCCCTCTCCTCGTTCTACCCCAGACTGTCTTGAAATATTCCTGACAGCTTCTTGGAGACAATGACTCGTAAGTTCGCTCAGCATAAGGACAGCCAATCCCAAGGGCCAGATGAAATTAAAACAGATCTCCGCTTCTTCACCTGGCTTGCTTAGTTCCCCCTGGCCATCTGTGCTTTTCCTCCTTGGCAATGGAGTAACACTCCAGGCGGGTGTGCGTGTGTGCACAGACACACACACATACACACACACATACACACACACACACACACACACACACACACACACACACACACACACGCTTTCACACCCCTGAGGGGCGAGGCTCCACATGAATGCTTATTTTCTCCACAATCCTTAATGAATTCCTCTTTTATTTCCAGTGGCTTCTTCTGATTCCAGGGATCAGCCCCCTTGCAGGGAATCTACCCGATATGCAGGGAGGTTGTGGCTCAACCTCAAGCTTGGGCTTGTGACCAGATCTGACTCAGGGATAAACCCTTGTCCAACTCCCAGTTCAGGGATGGGATGTGAGCCAAGCTGTAACCAATCAGAGTCTTTGCTCAGCTTTTCTGCAGAAACCCTCAGTAAAGACTTCCTAACTAAGGCTCCTAGGAAGGATATGGTCTGGGCTGTTAGCAATCAAGTCGTCAGTTATCAGCAATCTAAAGGAACTGATGCAGGGGCTGGGGAGATGGCTCGGTGGTGGATAAAGTGACTGCCACTTTATCAAAGCATATCAAACAGGATCTGAGCTTAGAGCCCCAGCACCCACACCAGCGGTTCTCAACCCGTGGGTCACGACCTCATGGGGGGGGTCACACATCAGATATCTACATTATGACTCCTAACAGTGGCACATTGCAGTAACGAAGTAGCAATGAAAATCATTTTATGGTCGAGGGTCACCACAACATGAGAAACTGTATTAAAGGCTCGCAGCATTGGGAGGGTTGAGAACCACTGTCCTACAGAAAAGCAGGGTGTTTGACTTCTGGCTTCTATTTACACACACACACACACACACACACAGAGCCATAGACAAGCTTGCCCCTGTATGAACACACTCACATACATAGATACACACTCACACACACAGACACACACTCATAAAGCATGCACTGCATCCAATCACACCCTTCCAGGGGGGACCACAGACCTGCTCATCCATTTGAATAACAGCTCAGCTCCAAGGAAGCCCGATCTGACCTGACTCTGCCCACTTCCCCTCCTCTCCTTCCTTGCACTTGCCCCTCAATGCAGTGAGCTGCTTCCAGCTTCTACAGCACAAGATCCTCCTTCCTATCTCAGAAGGGATGGTTTTTACCATTATAGTCGCTCATGCTGAGAAGGCATGGTAAAACCGCTTTCTCCTGAACAGTAAGGTCAGAAAGAACAAAGTCTGCCACTTGCTGTTCAGTGTGCCTTACCTGACACCTCAGAGCCTCCCTGAGTAGCAACTACGAGTGCTTCCATTAACTCTTACATCCTTAATCCTAGCGAAGAAGACTTGCCCCGTAGGGACCTCGGTGCTTCCTGCTAAGTGGTTGGATGAGTGGATGGACATATGCATGAACAGACAGATGGTTTCCATGAACAAAGGATCTAGAAGCTTGATTGTGAACCCATCCCTAGAATGTGGGAGTAAAGGACAAGTCCACATTTGTCTTCTACTTGATACAATCTGGGTTTTGGGGGAGGGGGTTGTTTGTTTTTGTTTGTTTTACAATGGATGTGCAATCCTTTTTGCAATAAATGAATAGAAAAGAGAAATAGCCATATCTAAGATGTATAGAGCTGTACATCCTGGCTCCCCCCCCCCCCGCCCCGCGCCCTGCTTACTTGCTAGCCTTTCATTCTTATCCCCTAAGAAAGGTCCCAGCCACTGACTGAGATCACAATTAGATACTGGGCTGGCTACAGCTCTGAAGGTCTGCTTGAAGTGGGTCGTAATGTCTAAGAAAGTGGCTTTAGAGCTGGAGGTTCAAATCCACACTCTGCCATTCCCAAAGGCATGTGATTTAGGATATGCGCTGGTCCTCAGTTTGCTCATTCATAACATGGGAATAATATTCCCAGTCCTCTCAGGGCTTAGCTGAAAAGGTGATCTAAGCTGACCTAACAAACACTAGATACCCTGTAAGTGGATGACAGACCTGGGAAAGGGAAGGGTCTCTAGAATGCGTTCCCTGGGGAGATGTGTCTGAGATGGTTTTCTTTTCCCAACAATTTGAGTCAGTTCAGGCCTTTTGTGTCCAAGGTTACCCACTAGATACCACACCCCAGCCCTGTGATTTCACCCAACAGAGCAACCCAACTTCCTCTCAAAATGACTGTGTGAGTCAGAGCTGCGGCAAGGCAAGACAAGTCGTGAGAACCATCTGCAGTGCCGGCATTGTGACCCAGGGGGTCTTCCCAGCATCCTCAGGCTGTTTTCCCCTGTGCCTGCAGGAAGCACTCAGAGGAGGGAAACAATGCAGGACAGGCTGACTGACCTCCCACACAGAAGGTCAAGACTCCAAGCCCCAAGAGGGCAAACTACAGGCCTCAGTGGCACAAGACCTGTGCACGGTGAGGCATGTGGGCATATGTTACAGAGCTGTCCCTCCTTTTTCACTCCTTTCTGCTTAGGAAGAGGCCCTCAAATCAATGAGCATCTTTGAGGACACTTAAAGCAACATGATGCCATCTTGAACTCAGAGTCACCTGAAGAGGTGAGAAGCTGACCTGGGCAGACAGACACAAAGGGGCACACACGTGCACACATACATCATCAAGAGGCTCAGAAGACGGCCAGCCAGAATGGAAAGAAATGAAAGGACAGGAGCATAGGAGCCCAAATCAGACGGCAGATCCCAGCAGACCATGAAACGTACACCTGAATTCACTTGGCATCTGTTGAGCTCTGCCAAGGGTTCATCAAACATGCCTGGGAATGCCAGCCCAGCAGAAGTCATGCCAGTCTCACGGAAGGGTCCACTTGCTCAGATGCATTCTATTCAAAGCCTCTCTGCCCTGAAGAGGCTCTGCCTAGCAGAAACCCAACTCACCCCTGTCACATGCCCCACTGCCTCTACCAGGGACAGGTCTCAGCAGTGTAACAGGCTCTGCCAGTCCTCAGAGCTGGGAGGCCTTTGGAAATACCCTGGCATGGGGCTCATGCCAGGTTCATATGAGAATGTGAGCCCAGGGGAGACCGTTGCTGCTCTAGGGCCCACAGTCAACCATCCCCAGCAAGATTGGCTAATGAGTGTTAGAAGTAGCTCATAGCCACACCCAGGCCTGGAGCCAGAATTGCCAGGCTGTTTTAACCGCCCAGGGCTCAGCATCAGCTCAGGAGCAGCCCTGGCTTAAAATCCTCACACAGAAGCTCTGCCAAAGTCATAACCAAATATCAGTGACTACGGCTACTTACCTGAGACTCCTCTATAAAATAGAAGCAACAATTCCTAACCTACAAAGCTGCTGTGAGAATAAAGACAACAAAGATCAATTCAATTACCAAATCAGCGGTAAACTGCATTGTTCTGTGTGTGTGTGTGTGTGTGTGTGTGTAGTGTGTGTTCATGTGTGATGCAGAAACACTGGTGTCAATGGAATGTATGTGAAAATCAAAGGACACCCTTAAAAGTCAGTCTTCGCCTTCCACCTTGTTTGAGGCTAGGTTAGCTTCTGGGAATTATTTTGTGTCCACCCCTACCTCACCACAGCAACTCTGGAACTGCAAACACATCCAGCTTAGTGGGTGGTGGGAGTGCAAACTCAGGTTCTCAGGCTTCACGTTCCACAGAGCCATCTCCTCAGCCTGTCTTATTGTTTTGTTTATTTGTTTGTTTGTTGTTGTTTTGAGTCAGGGTCTCCTATGGCCAGGATTGGCTTCAAATTCCTTATATAACTGAGACTGAACCCTGATAGTCCTACCTTCGCTTCTCACATACTGGAATCATAGGTTTATGTCAGGAAGCCCTTCTGCTAAAGTGGAAATCTGACATTACTGTACAGCCCTGAACTCCGGGCAACATGGTGGACTCCCTTTGCCAGCAGGGCTTCCTCTTCTTTGGGGTATCCTGGATCCCACACTTGAGGAGATTCCTGGATACCTCCCCATCCTAAGGAGGCGTCTCAGTGGCCTGAAGTCTTTAGCCAATGCCCTTTGCCCACCCTGGATATTCTTACCCCCTTACCCCAAACTATATAACCCTTGGTTGACCCCCAAATAAAACCCACCCTGAAAAAAGAAATAGGCACAAGCTAAGTTCCTCTCAGAGAGCTGTTTCATTGCAGATCCTCAGAGAAGACCTTCCCTCCCCACCCCTACCCCTACTCCCTCCCAGCTGGACCAGGATCTGGCCCATTTCGGATTCCACTTCATCCTTCCAGCTACATCCGAACACCCCGAGAGGAAGAAAGTGGAGGGCCCACGGCTTTGCATGGTAAATCCAGCTTCCAAGAGGTAATTATTGTCATTGCTGCGATGACAGCCACAGGCATGACCTAGACCTTCTGAGTCCTTCAGTTCCAGCTTCTCCATCTCTTCCTAGCCAAGACGTCCTCTGTAAGTATGTAGCTATACATGAGGTCCCTGCAACTGTCAGGCCTTCCGAGTGCTCTCCTTTTCACCTAGACTCTACCAACCCTGGACTCCAAAGTAGCAAACACACAGCCAAGCTCCTTCTATGCGCCTTACCCTCTGCTTGTCCCAGAAACTGGGTCACTAGCTCTATACATCAAGAGTTCCAGTCCCCATTGCCCACTGTTGTCACCCCCAGGTCAGGAAGATATTCCAGTGTTTCCCCTGGGAAGATGAATGAATGCCCAGAGTTATAAAGGTGTGGTGGCATCTTTCCCAAGACCATAGAGAAACTGAGAAGGCCAACTTGAGAACTAGTCAGAACTGGAGGGGACAGGAGGCTCTCCTCCCTAGTAGTGAAGAGCACCGTGGGACAAAGACTAAGCCTCTGGCAGCACAAGAATGTTCTATCAGGGACCGCAAGTCTCTATGGTCAGGTCTGTCCTCTCCCTGGCTCACCAGATAAGTTCTCTCTGCCCAAGGGCACCCTTGGCACATTTTCCAGGGTCCAGACAGAGAGGTCAAACCTGAGGCTGCCTCTGGAGTGGCAGAAAAAGCCAGTTCTGAAGGCAGACAGTAGATTGCCCTCAGTATCTGCCCATTCCGAGTCTCTGGGCACGTGGCCTGACCTTGCTGGGCTTGGGTTTCTCCTCCTCTTCAGTGATGTTAAGACAATCACACAAGAAGATGGTCATCTGGCACAGCCCCACCCCCAAGTCCTACCCTGAACACTGCAGGACTGGCTGACCTATGGCAGTGGCAAAGGCTATAATAACAGAATATGTGACTTTCTCCCAATGTGTGGTTCACACTGTGCCCCCTCCGTAACCAATCTCCCCCACAACCCTCACCTTTTGCTGGTAGATTTCCCTGCCACTCCTGCCCCAGAGTGTGGGGAAAAGGACATCGAGGAGAAGTCCCCACTCGCACAGAGGATAGACTTCTGGGCAGTGATGTCATCCTCCTTGTTCCTCTTCCTTCTTTCCCAGCCCCTATGACTCAGATCCACAACTCAACAGCCCCCGTGTGGTCATAATCGCAGAGGATTCGGGTTGTTTGCCGCACAAAGCCCACCCCAGACGCATCTAACCAGAGGTCAGACATTCATTCGCTCAACACTTTCTAGGAGTCTCTCTGAGGATGCAGAACACCAGCTTGCAGCTCCAGGATCTCATTGCAACCCTAACAGGGTTTTTCATCTTGGTGTCCAACCTAAATCCCACCAAAAAGAGTGAATTCTAGAGGTCAGCACTGAGGGGAGGGTGACTCCTGCAGAAAGCTTCAGTAGTGGCCTCTCCAGAATAAGGATGCTGCCTCCCCAGAGAACTGTTCTGAAAGGCCACCACTTCTATAACTGTTCTGAAGATAAACATGAAAGCCTCCAGCCCAGATGCCAGGCACCCAGCTGCTAGGCATCTGAGCATCTTGGACATTCAACCACCCTGTTCCCATCAGGTGCCTGGACAGAGCTTAAGGGGCCAGAAATGGGGAAGAGAACTGGGCTAAAAAAAAAAAATCCCAACTCGTCTCAGAAACTAGGCTTCTTCCCTTACAAGATGTCCTCTTGTAGCGAAGTCTGGAGTGCATGAGCAATACTCTGTAAGCAGGAAGAAGACACCACATATGCAGGACAGTACAGACCCCTGTAGACCAGTCATGGGACCAACAAACTCATCACTAGAGCTACTCTGTGCATGGGCAAACATTATCCCTCTTTATGGTTTCTTTGCCTCATGACACTTTGGGCAAAACGGATATTCACAGTGTTAACCTAAAGTGGTGATGTAGTATGCAAACTTCTTTCTTCTTTTCCTTTTGACTGAAGTCTCGTGTATCTCAGGCGAGCTTTGAACTATGTAGCCTTGGATGACTTCTGGTCCTCCTGCTTCTACCTCTAAACACTGAGGTTACCACCATGAGCCACTATGACCAGTTTGTGCATCGCTGGTGGCTGGTGATCCAATTCAGGATTCATGGGTGCTAGGCAAGCACTCTACTAACTGAGCTACCTTCCCAGCCACACAATGAAAATGGCACTGATATCAGGACCCTGTGTCAGCTAACGGTGATGTATTTGTAACACGGGGGAAGACGTCCACGGGCCACAGTTAACCAAGAGTTAGTGCTGAAGACTAAGAACACCAGCTACCAAAGAAAACACACACCTCCAAAATATTCCCATTCCCAAGCAAGGTGGAAGGGTAGACCACCACTCCATAGCCCTTAGCTCCCCAGCCCTCCACACCTGGCCTGCCCATCAGTCAACCAAGCCCATAAGACAGGTTTAGGTTTCAATTTCAAGTACAGATTTCAGATTCACCTATTTACAGGTCCCCAAACTACTCAGAATGTCGTTGTTGCTAAACAGTAGGAGTCCTAGGGACTTCTGGGAGGACAAAGGGAATGAGAAAGGAGGCTCAGTTAAATAAATAGCTCTCAAACTGTTCAGACACTTTCATTGGCATCTCAAACTGAAAGTAACTACTACACACTCAAAAAAAAAAAAAAAAGTCTTTGAGCTGGCCTGGTGGTGCATGCCTTTGTCCCAGCATCTGGGAGACATAGGCAGGTAGATTTATGTGAGTTCAAGGTCAGCCAAATCTATAGTGAGGTACTATCTTAAAAAAACAAAAATAAAAACAAAAACAAAAAACCCAAACTTTTTTTTTTAAGGATTTGGGTTTTAATTTAATCACTATTCATTTACAGATGGCCCACAATCAATTTGAAGGGAAATAATTTTTCACAATTAAGTAGGTGTCTCCCCGACACATACACAAAACCCCGGTCACGCACATACAAACTTCGGGTCTAATGTTTGCTTAATATTTCCCTTCAGTGATAAGCTCTCAGGTCTGAGTCACCCACCATACATTTCTCATTAGGACAGGTTTGGCTTGGAAATAAAACTCCCTTTCTGCCAGGCCACTGCCTCAAGCTCCGAAATCTGCGACTGGTTGACTGGGGCCTAGTAAGAAAGGGCCCTGGAGAGCCGGATTCAATTTTCTCGTCTCTATGTGCCACCCTGGTCCTCCAGCCTCTCCCTACCTTCCTTCAGACCTCCTCTCCATCCATCTCCATTTACCTAAGACAGCCCAAACTGTCCCATCCCATTTCCTCTTCAGTCTTTTATTTTTCGAAGGAGCCTTTAAAGCTATTCCCAGAACCTGTTCCCTCGTGCTCTTCTGCAGACCTGGTCCCTCTTCACCATTCAGATCCAAGAACAGGGGACCACCTAACCTCGTGCTCCCCTCCCCCGCAGTTTCCCCTTTCAGAGCTGGCATTCATGGTGTTTTCTTCCTCAAAGTCCGGAGAATGCCTCCCTTCCAGTCTTGGCTAGCAGCTTCCTTAAGCTTCAAGAACCATCAACCCAGTGACCTACCTGCCTGCATCCCTACTCCACACCCAGGGCCTGAATAATCAGTCACCCACCCCGTTTCGGGCCCCACAAGCCCCAGACTTGGGAGTCATCAGATCCCACAAATCCCAGCGGGTCTCAGCCCCCCGAGGAGGGAGCGGCCAAGCAGGGGTGCTCTCAGCTACTCCGGACCCTAGAGCCCCAGCGGTCATCGTGGATCAGGGTGCCGGTGCCCTGCGGGTAAGGGCCGCGGAGTTCCCAGCTCCTTGCACCCGGCGCCTTAGCGCGTGCAGTCCAGGCGCCGCCGCACACAAAGGTGGACCCAGCAGCCCACGCCGCCCCGCGCCACGCAAGCACTCACCGCGCCGCGCCGACTCCCGGGACTCGGGGACGCGGCGGGGCGCAGCCCAATCGCCGCCACTGTTGGTGCCGCCGCCGCCGCGAGGCCCGGCCAGACTGGGGCCGGGGGCGAGAGTGAGGGGCGGGACGGCCAGAGGAAGCTGGGGGCCCGGAAAAGCCGCCCGGGTGCGCCCCAGAGGCTGGATTGGCCCTGCGGCGAGATCCGAGGGTGAAGCCTGAGCCCGCCTGCTGGGCAGGGCCCGGGGTCTGGACCCGCCCCGACCCAGACCCTTGTTGGACCCCGACGGGGGAAGACCCAGTACTCTGAGGAGGAGGAGGAGGTGTTGGGCTACTCGCTGCCCATCCCCCACACGGATCCTAGCACTTCCAAGAGCCGAAGTTTCTTTTTCGGTGAGAGGGGACAGGTGACCGGCCACTGACCACTCCCACCCTCGGAACTGCTGGCTCCAAGCCCCGCTGCAATCCAGCTGTCCCCATTCAGTCCAGAATTTCTCCCCTCGACACCAGGCCAGCACCGCGGCTCGGAAAGGGTTAACTCGACAGCGAAGAATTCCGAGTTGCTGGGAGCTCTCTATAAATACAGTGTCGTGGGCGCCTGAGCCAACCACAGGGCAATTTCCACTGAGATGGTTTTCCTCGTTTTCTTACACCCACAGCAACCGGACTAACGCTGCTCTCAACCCTTTTATCCCAGCCGCATGCCAGCTGCTGGCTAGCCCAGGTTCTGTAGAGAAGAGTAAGCCTGGGTGCCCTCAACCCTGAACCCTTTCTTTGCCATCTATCTATCCCCATCCCCTTTCACTATGTCCTTAAAAAAAAAAAAAAAAAAAAATCTAGCTGCAGGCAGCGACAAGAGGAGGGCAAAGGATGATTAAGTCTGTCTGGAATTTGCCAACATCCCTTCACCTGTGTTTGTATCTGTCCATTACACAGACAGGAAACAGCAACAGCGTAGAGGGCCTTCTGTGGGCTCAAATGAAGGCAGCATGCTTTCCTCTCTGGCCTCCATAGATCTCCCAAGGGTCCCACCAGGTAGAAATTATTTCTGTTTTGCAGATGAAAAAAAAAAATTGAGACTCAAGGAAAGAAGGGACTCCAACCTTGCACTGCTTGCAGACTTAGCAACCAAGTGACAGCAGCTGTCAGAGAGAGCTTAGGAAATAATCGTGAATCCACACGGGTCTCGGCTTCTGCCAGCTACTATTTTAAGCTCTTCACAATTTATCTCTTTTAATCCCCCAAATTCAGTGAAGTGAGTGCTGTTACTCGCATTTTTGCAGATAAGGAGATTCAGACACAGGCTTTATAGTAGCTCACCCGAGGGCACCCAGCTCTTAGGGAGAGGCAGAACTATTCTATGTCCTTGAATTTGTGTGCTGAGATCAAATATAGCTATGTCTATGCTTCTAAATATAAATTTGGCATTAAAAAAAAAAAAAAAACCTGTATACATGGTCCTGCCCTTGAGCCAAGACTCTCATGTAGAGGTCAGAGGATAACCTTGGGTATTAATCCTTGACTTCCATCTTGCCTGAAACAGGATGTCTTTTTTTTTTTTTTTTTTTTTTTTTCTGCTGTGTCTACCAGGCTAGGTGTCCATGAGCTTCCCAACTCAACCGTGATGGGTGGTGAAGGGACACTTTACAATGCAGAGGCTTTTCTTATCCTTGCTCAAGAGCACAGTCCGAGAGGGAAGAAAATAATGAGCATTGGTTCTCAGTTCAAGGAGCTCTGACGCCCCCCAGGAAAGGGAAACAACTTGAACAAAGAGTGCATTATAGTGTGTCTCAAGGACCATTCAGCTGCGATTCAGTCAGTTGGCCACAGATATAGAAAGCTAGGATGACCGTTCTAGCACTCAAGAGTCTCTTAGTTTAGAAGAGGTTGGCTTGGTATTTCTAGCAAGTTCACCGTAGGGACGTTTCCAACAGAGTCCTGTCTGAAGCAGAGGCATTGGCATGAAAGGTGTTCTCCACACTTTCTGTCTGGACAAGGGTCCTCCTATTCTCCTTCTCTGTTTTCTGGACCAGCACTGTGGTGGTTTGAATGAGACTTGCCCCCATAGCTCATATGTTTGGATGCTTGGTCCACAATTATTGAAATTGTTTGAGAAGGATTAGAAAGTATGGGTGTTGTGTCCGGCCAGCAGACCACAACCTGGGTTCTAGCCTGGAAAGGCATTTTGGAAACCTAGAAGAGAAGAGGGGCTAGGTGGCGAGAGAAAGAAATGTAGCCAAGACAGTTATTCTGATCAAAGCTCAAATTTTATTGTTGCGACACTAGTTATGAAGGAAGGGGGAGGGGACCCGATTCCCGCCGAATAATCTCTGGTCCAGTAGAAAGGTGAGCACGTGTGTGGCTCCGCAGGTTCCAGCAGTGGGCGTGGCAGAACGAATGAGCAGGAAGCTCCACCCCTGAGCAAGCTGGTTTCAGGCTGGGGGAGGGGAGACTACAGGGTGGTTGGTTTTTTGAGACAAGGTCTCTTATAGCCCAAGCTGACTTCAAACTTGCTATGTAACCAAAGATGATTGCTAGCTTCTGACCCTCTTACCTTTACCTCCTGCATGCTAGGATTACAGGCATGTGCCACCATCCCCAGTTTTATGCAGAGCTAGATAGCAAACCAAGGCTTTGTACATGCTGAGCAAGCACTCTAGTACTGAGCTATGCCCCAACCCCAAAGCAGCTCATCTTTAGAAAGCAGCTCAGAGACACTGAATGCCTCAGTTGAGAACAAAACTCAAAGTCTATTTGTTTCATCTGCTTCAATAAGGAAAAAAAAGATCAAACCTTGGCTGTATCAGAGCCCAAAACCCTGTTTGAACATTTTTCTAGAGAATCACTGTGACACTTAGCCAACACTGTGGTACTGCCCTCCAAGCTCAGCCTGGAGTTGTTTGCATTTGTAGGCTCCGTGTCCTTAGAGTTTGGACAAGGGCCACCACTCAACCCTGACCACTCATGTAGGGTTCACAGGGCTGCCTTCCAACATCCAATCTATACTGAGGCAAGCAAATGATGAAGACCAGTGCAGGGCTGGAAACAGTAAGTAATGGCCACTGCAGGCTCCTTTTTTTCTGGTGTCCTACTCCCAGGAATGGAGTCTTGGAACAGGTTTCAAACATCTAGAGGGAAATGCTTCCAGCTGGAAGCAGCTGGTAGGGAAAATAGCAGAAGCAATCTCAAGAAAGAATTGATCACCCAAAGAGGATTATCTGAACACTCCACTCTGACTCAGCACACTCAAAACAGCAAATTATAACCCAGCTTGTCTAGCTATCTACGTGCTTCATCTGACTCACTGCCCTGCTTCTTGTTCACCCTCTTTTATATCTGTCCTACTTCCCCATCCTTGGTGAAACCATTCGACCCTCCCTTGCTTTCCCCCAAGAGCTTTCCAGAGCCCAGGCTCATAACACTCCCAATGCTAGGAATCTATATTAGGTTTTCTTGGAGGTTCTACCAATAGAGGTTTAGGGAATTCTCCAAATCAAAGGCTAAGGACAGCGTTTAAAAAACAGAAGAACAGGGGCTGGAGAGATGGCGCAGCTGGCTAAGAGTTTGCTGAGCAAGCACAGGATTTAAGTTAAATCCCCAGCATCCACATTAAATGCAGGGAAAAACACTGTGCACCTGTAATCTCAGTGGTGTGAAGATGGAGACGGAAGGACCCCTGGGGCTTGCTGGATATCCAATCTAGCCTAATCACTGAGCTCCAGGTTAAATGTGAGACCCAATCTCAAAATACAAGGTTGGAAGCCAGACATAGTGGCATACACCTTTAAACCCAACACTTGGAGAAGCATGGACAAGCAGATCTCTGAGATCGAGGCCAGCCTGGTATACACAGTGAATTCCAGGCCAGCTAAGGCTATATAGTGAGACCCTATTGGATGATGATGATGATGATATAAAAGATACCTGATGTTGACCCCTGGCCTCCACAGGCATGTGCACACATGTACATGCACAGCTACATGTACAAACAAGCATACATGTACAAACATGTGCACATCCAAATATAACCAGAAAAAAATGAAGTCCATACTGTGGTGCAGGGGTGACGCTCCCATCGTACTCCTGTGTGGAACCTGTGTTATTCAAACAGGCTTCTCCCTTGGTCTGACTTGAAAGTGAGCCTCTTCCTTGACTTTCAATTCTAAAGGATCTCACTTACTTCACACTAGTCCTGACCTTTCTCTCAGGTTTGGTCCATGACAGGATCAAAAAAAAAAAAAGGCATAGACCAGAACAAGACCAAGGAGTGGCTTGGAGAACAGAGGTCTAGCATATAACACTGACAGTGGCAATCCTCTCACAGAAGGCAGGGAATAAACCACAGGAAATCCAGAAATTCTGACTTCCAGCCAGGTGCTGAAGCTGCCGGGCTAATGTGCTGTGTGCAGAATCACAAGGTCCCTTTGTGTTTGCCGTTTCCAGATAGGTTTGAGATACTGTGCTGGGGCATCTTTGAGCATCTTACCCCATCCTTGGCCCTCAAAGGAAAGCACCAGGCTGTCCCAAAAGGGAGAATATTCCCAGCCCTCCTGGGACACTCCTGACCTTGCCAGTCACTCACACACTTTCCCTCCTGCCCTACCACCAGAAGTGTGTGTGGGGGGGGTGGGGGGGTGTCTCTGCCCACTGGCCACTTCACCCAAGGTTACCGCAATGGATGTAGAGGATTACTTTGTAACTGCTTCTTCCACTGCTGTGGTTAGCAGTCGATAATGAATACAATCTTAGGCTTATTTTCTTAAATCAGGACTTCCAGCACAATAGTGGCCCTTCCTCCTTCCTCATTTCCCATGAGGTCATTCTTTCTAAAGACATTCTCACAGTCAGTCTTACAGAGGAAACACGGCACTCCCAGGTAAGCTGTGGGCCACTATCCTCCCAGGACTTTAACCTCGGGTGGTGGACCCTTCTTCCCTAGCTCTAAAAATCTCCCAATTAGAGAAAGGGATACAGTTTAGTTGGAAGATTTCTTGCACGAAGTCCTGAATTTAACCCCCAACACTACATAAAGAAGATTTCTAGCAGCCCTGTAGCTTTGGCACTTGGAGGGTAAAAGTTCAAGATCACCCTCAGCTACACAGTGGTGGTGCACGCCTTTAATTCCAGCACTTGGGAGGCAGAGGCAGGCAGATTTCTGAATTCAAGGCCAGCCTGGTCTATACAGAGTGAATTCCAGGTCAGCCAGGGCTACACAGAGAAACCCTGTCTCGAAAAAACAAACAAAACAAAACAAACAACAACAACAAAACAAACAAAAAATCCCCAATCAGTCCTTTGATACACTCTTAGAGTTTGTATTGCTTTCACAATGTGGTTTCTCCATTATCCCTCAACACTCCTACCCGGCCATAAATAACACAGTCCACTTCCTCTTCCCTGAGGGAGGCAGTCTGTCATTGGTAAGCTCACTAGCTGGATAAATTCACTCCCCTCCCAGACATCAGGAAACAGGCACTGACTTAGTCTATTGCTGTGACAAAACACTAGGACCAAGGCAACTTGTAAACAAAAGCATTTCATTAGGCTTAGTTTCAGACAGTTCAGTCTATGATGACCAAGCAAAGGCACGGAACAGCTGAGAGCTCACATCTTGATCTGAAAACCAAAGGCAGCAGTGGTTTTGGGGGTTAGGGGGAGTACCATACCTCCTCATCCTTGCCAAACGTCCACCAATTCCATACTAAGCATTCAAACATACGAGCCTATGGGAGCCGTTCTCATTCAAACCACCACAGCTGCCAACATCACCCCTGCTCTGTTTAAATATGTATTGCCCAGGGTTCTCTGTTCTGTGCCATTCATGTGACTTACCTTTCAGCATTTGGGAGGGGTGGGGTCAGGGTCTAGACACATAGTTCAAGCTGATCATGAACTCACTATATAGCCTAAGCTGACCTCAAACTCACAATGATCTTACTGCCTCTGACTCTTGAGTACTGGGATTACAGGCATGTGCTAATATACCTTTGAACTCTTTAATAATCCGTGGGTAAAGGTGCTTGACCTCACGCCTGACCACCTGGAGCCTGATCTCCTGCTGGACCCACATGGTGGAAGGAAAGAAGTGACTCTGGCGAGTTGCCTCTGACCTCCATATGCGTCATGACACACATGCACAGTAGTGCGTGTGCTCTGATTCAAGCACACATGTGCACACCACACACACACACACACACACACACACACACACACACACACACACATTAAATAAATACACGAATGTTTGAAGAAAGAAAAAAACTCCCTGAAGACAGGGACTCTGGTTCATCTCCTCAATCCCCATATTCTTCCCTGGCTGCTATATTGTAGCTGCCTGAAAGCTCAAACTCGAGAATGCCCTACCCCTGACTGGGGGAAATGGGGTGTAGGGTAGGTTGTTCAACAGGCTGGAGAGCAGACTACTAGGCTCACCTGTCAAGCCTGCTATGGAAGACTTACATGGCCAAGAGAAAGAAGTAGCTTAGCTGTGCTGGGTACCTGCCTCCTTTTCTTTTGTGCATCCTCCCCAGATGTGCCTGCAGTCTGTTGAACCATTGACTGTTTCTCTCCAAGAGCTCTAGAAAGGGAATTTCCTTGGCCCTGTAGCAGGATAGCACAGTGGGCAGGCAGCCTATCAGGCCAAGAAGTGACAAGGAGTTTACTCCCTTCTTTCCCTCCAAGTTCTTGCCAAGGCTGACCAGGGCTCTTGCTCCCATGAGTTCCCCAGCAGTGACAGGAGGAAACACAGCTGAAGAGGGTTCTCTTACCCATTGGTCTTGCATCTGACACCCAGGGTCCTGGCCTTGAACTCGTGGCACAACCCTGCCCCAGCCTTCCAAGCTACTGGGACTACAGGCGCGCCACCACGCCTGGCCGGTCTTGCATCTGAAACGCAGTCTTCCCTTGCTTTTCCATTCACCTTCTAGTTTCCTGTGCTGGGCTCTTCTCTCCACAACCCCCTAACGTTGGGGATTCCCAGGCCTGAGCCTACTCAGATCTCTTTCCTTCTGGGGTTTTTCCCACCCCGCTGTCATCTCATCCCGTCTGATGGCTTGGACTGAAATCCACTTGTCTAAGGAAACTCTCCAGCTAAGACTGAGTCCTTGAGATTTGGGTAACCAGAGACCTATTTATGTCTTTGCTTAACTTTTGTTTCCCGGAACTTTCACATCCCAACCACTGTTCACAAAACAAAATGAGTCTTCCCTGCCTGGTGATTAACCCCAATCTTCTAGCAGTTCCAGCCAAACACTTCGTAGTCATTCTTGCCTTTTCTCTTTCTTGGCAAACCCACATCTGCCACACTGCGGTAAGGCCCTTAATGGAGCCCAGATAGGATGATTAGTATATAGGCCATGACCCAGGGCTGGGGAGAACCACTCCTTACATAGACTAGAAGGAAGGATAGAAGATAGGTAATAGACTGTGAACAGGGAAATTGATAGATACAACTGGTAGCTTGCTTTCTGTTTTCTCCTCTGTTACAGATAAGGCAAGGTCATCATCTATCATAAGGGAAGAAAGCATAGGCTGAGATTGGGGGAACATGAAGATTTTGGGTAGTAGCTCTAAGAAGTAGAATGAATTGATCTCCCGCAATACACAGCATGCTCATTTTGTTTTTCTGACACGGAATCTTGCTGTGTAGCCAAGGCTAGCCTCAAATTACTCTCTTCCCACCTAAGTCTTCCAAGTCACTAGGCTGACAGGCATGTGCCACCGCCCCATCTCATGGCATGGGTGATTATAAACATCTTTTATAGGTCTGGGTATTTTCCATCATGCTTCATGCCCAAGATGGTCGGGTTGCGTGTCTAGCATTCAAGAAACGTACTGCCTGAACTCAACCTCAGCATTAAAGGAGGTGGTGGGAGTGGAGGATGCTTTGTAATCTATGAAGACAAAAATACTAGCCATGATAATGAAAAAGGAGCATTGTAGGCTGAAGATTGATTACTGCAAGTTGAAGATTAATAGAATCCAGTGCAGCAGAAGTCCACAAAAGGAAAAATCAGTTAATGGAGATTGAAGTGGAAATTTAAGGGTTCTTTGGAAAGTTGGTTGGATGGTGTTTTGGCTGGGGCAAACATGTGAAGGAGTGTTTTCCTGAAGTGGACACAGGTGAAAGACTAAGGCAGATTTGACAAAGAATGTTTAGGTAAAGGCCAGGCATGGTGGCCCACACCTTTAATCCTAGCACTCGGAAGGCAGAGGCAGGCGGATTTCTGAGTTCCAGGACAGCCTGGTCTACAAAGTGAGTTCCAGAACAGCCAGGGCTACACAGAGAAACCCTGTCTAGAAAAATCCAAAGAAAGAAAGAAAGAGAGAAAGAAAGAAAGAAAGAGAGAGAGAGAGAGAACATTTAGCTGAAGCAGACACAAAAAAAAGATGTTCTTCTAAAGCGAGCATGTGAAAGGACATGTGATGAAGAATTCTTTGCTAACAACACACATTATTGGTCCACCTTACATTGCATAGTTGAGCTCCATTTGTTGCGACTCCATAGAGAAAAATGCACCAAAAAACTTCTAGTGGTATGCTGCAGTTTCTTGCTGCTTCTGCAGACTCCTTCTGATTGGCAGAGTGATGTCAGCTGAGACAGATACAAATGCTGAGGCAAGACTCATGGAGGACACTTGATGTTTGGAGGGTACAAATAGGACTTGAAGGCCAGTGATGGAGGCTGAGCTTGGCTTGCTTATAGAGCCAGCTATTCAATGTCTGTGAGTCTTGAGTCTTCTCTGAACTTTGCTTCCCTGAGAGAGGCACAGCAGAGAACTTCTCCTGACATTCCTGTTGGCTCTGGTCCCTCCTGCTGATTGGTGCCAGGGCAGAGGTCTGGCTGTCTGTGCTAGGTCTTGTCACCACTATTGCTAACCCGACTCTACCAAACTAGACTACTGATGTATCCATGAAGGGTTTATGAGTGGACTGAGCTGCTTCTGCTGACCTGTGAACTGAACTGCCGATTTCCAGACAACATAGACTGGAGTTGCTCCAAAGAACCTTTCTAAACAGGTCCACTCCCCACCCCTCACCCCCCACCCTGCCCATCCTTTCTTTCCCACTACCTTTGGTGGGTGGTGGGCTAAAGGGGGGTTAAAGCATTTAAGAACCATCATTAAAAGTAGGATTTGAAAAAATTAAAGGTTACCAAAGATGGTATAAATGAAGATGCGTTTGCATGCTAAATAGATATAGCAGAGATTTAAATAAGTTAGAGACTTTTTTCTTTGTTTTTAGATTATTTGTTCTTTATACATTTGAATGCTTTCCCTGCATATGTGCATGTGCCTGATATTCACAGAGGTAGGAAAATGTTGTTAGATTCTCCAGCACTGGGCTTTCTGGATGGTTGTAAGCTGCCATGTGGATGCTGGGAACCTAAACCGGGTCCTCTGCAAAGGCAACAAAGTGCTGCTGCCTGCTGAGCCAGTCCTCCAACCCAGATTTCCCCCCCCCAAAAAATTTGGAGTCAGTAAGGGCCAGAAACAAGAGTAGAACCTGGAGTCATTACTTAGAGATGTGTTCTGAAGAGCGGGCCAGCCATTCTCTCTCCTGCCCCTTTGACTGGCAGCCAGTTGCAAACTGTGACCAAGACTATGGGAACCAGGTATGACTGACAGTCTCTACTCAGATTGGAGAATCTGCCTGACAAGCAGTCTTTATCAGCTCTTGAGATCAAAGAAGCTGATCAGGTTCGAGACAATTCGGTGATTTTGAAATATAAGTGGAGGAAAAGAAGAAAGAAGGGGGGACAGTTCCACCCCTGACTAACATAAAGCACCGACCTTCCCCCTCCTTTACTTACCTATTGGGAGCTTTACCACTGCATCTGACCTCAAGCTGAGAGCCCTCCCTCAATCTTGCAATTAAGGGGAAATGTCTGTCTAGGAACTGGAAATTAAACTGTGAGAATGAATGAGTGAAGTTAACTATCAGCTTAGTATGACACGTAGGAAACACAATGGACAAGGACCAGCAGGGAGCTGGGTGTGATCTGCTGTTGTGGGAGCACCCGGTAGCTGAGGCAAATAGATTGACCCAAGTGTGTGACCGGCCTGAACTACCTACCCAGTGGGTAAGTAAGATGATAGTAAGATGATAATAATAAGGTGAACAAGTAGAGACTCAACCTGGAAAGACCCAGAGCTAATTCAGTGAACAGAGGAAATATATATATATATATATATATATATTTATATTTATATGCAGGCAAAGCACTCATACACATAAAATAAATATATATTTATATACAATATTTATATACAATATTTACATTATATATCATAATTATAATAATATTATATATCATAGCTATGCATTTGTTTGTTTATTATTTATTTATATTTTTATTTGTTTATTTGTATATTTATATCTATATAAAATGTTAAGTATATATAAATATGTATATTTTAAAGCTGAGGTTGGAAGTGTAGTTCAGTTGGCAGAGCACTAGCATGAAGCCCTAGGTTCAGTTCCTAGCAGTAAATATACCAGATATAGGGGCAGCCATGTGTAATGCCAGAATTCAGTAGGTAGTCACAGGAGCATGAGAAGTTCTAAGTGATCCTCAGTTACATATTACCTTTTAGATCAGTCTGATACACATGAGACTCTGACTCAAAAGAAAAATTTTAAAGAGAATTTATGTCTTTGGAGAAAGTAAGGAGGAGCTTGCTGTTATTAAAAAAAAGGTAGTAATAGGAAAACAGGAAATATTGAAATTTATAAAATGAATTGCCTAGCTGGCATAAACCTGTAATACTAGAACTTAGGAGGCAGGTATAAGGAGTACCAGCCTGTCCCAGCTAGTTCATGTTACAGGATATTTGAATATTGTATGTAGAAAACCTAACTGTTAGCAAAATATACAAGCTTAGAAAGATATTGTGTTGTCAAATGCAGCTAAGTGTCCTCTAGAGAAGCAGTTTGGGAGTACTTCTAAACGTCTTCATACATAAGAATGCTAACAGATGGAATGTTCCTGCCTGTTCTAAGGCAAGTTGCTTAGGAGAAGTTGTGTGGTCTTTGCTCTATGATCTGAGGCAAAGTCGAGCTACCCCACCATAAAGGAAAAATGGTTCAACCCTATAGACTTGGCTTGAAGCCACCTACCATGAAGGTGACATGGTTTAGCCTGCCAAGGGAAGGTGACATGGTTCAGCCTGCCAAGGGAAGGAGCTAGAGACTTCTTTTTTTTTTTTTTTTTTTTTTTTGGTTTTTTGAGACAGGGTTTCTCTGTATAGCCCTGGCTGTCCTGGAACTCACTTTGTAGACCAGGCTGGCCTCCAACTCAGAGATCTGCCTGCCTCTGCCTCCCGAGTGCTGGGATTAAAGGCGTGTGCCACAACACCCGGCTAGAGACGTCTTTTATAAGCAGTTGGACCTTTGATAGAGCTCTGTCTCTTTTGGCTTGGAAGAGCTTCATGGAAGGAGCTCTCAGTAAGAGATAGGGATTTTCTCTTTGGGCTTGCAGGAACCACAGAGAAGTGTCTGGCAGGCACAGGTAAGACAGCAAAGGAACCTCGGGTTTGGAGGGGCTTAAGAGAAAGGTAGACTGCCTCCATAGAATGACACACAGAGAAAGAGATTTCTAAAGAGCTAGCAGTTTATTGTAGGATCAGGCTTCTAAGTAGATATTTTTGTATACAGTTAAGAAAAGAAGGTTGCTTCACTGAGCTAGCAGATTTTCACCTCAATTCCTGCTTCCCTTTATGGGTATAAACTTAAAAGGTTGAATATTACAAATCCACATAGCAAGTTACAGACTTGCCAGGACTACACAGTGAGTCTGTCTCAACTCCTCCACCCCCCACTAGTAATTAACAGATAATATGTAAGGTTAAATATGGGAGGTCAACAATATAAGAAGAAGCAGGATTTGGAGGTACAGATTTAGAATCCCACAGAGTTTGAGAGGTGGAGGCCATAGGGTGGGAATTCCAGGACAAACCCAACAGACAGTAAACAAACAAACAAACAAACAAACAAAAGCAACCGGGCACAGTTGAAGACCAATTAAATGTCGGGCGGTAAGGCCAAGGACATCTCTCAGAATGAAGATGATAAGGGGCTAGGGAGATAGATGGCTCAGCAGGGAAAGCACTTCCTGCCCAAGCGGAAGGCTCTCTCATCAGTTTACACCTGTTTGCTTTACATATAAAAATGAAATTTTGCCGGGCAGTGGTGGCACACGCCTTTAACCCCAGCACTTGGGAGGCAGAGGCAAGCAGATTTCTAAGTTTGAGGCCAGCCTGGTCTATAGAGTGAGTTCCAGGATAGCCAGGGCTATACAGAGAAACCCTGTCTCGAAAAACCAAAAAAAAAAAAAAAAAAAGAAAAGAAAAGAAAAAAGAAAAAGAAAGAAAGAAAAAAAATGAAGTTTTATTCAACCATGATGAAGAACAAAATTATTTGGAAAAATAATTTGGGAAAATGGATGAAACTGAAGATCGTCATGTTAAATGAAACAACCCAGCTTCAGATATCACATGTTTTCAGTGATTTATGAAATATAATATTATACGATATATAATAAATATATTATACTTTTCAAGACTAATAATCTGTTAGTGCTCACAATGTCATACTATAAAAATAAAAAGCAAACCAAATCCAAAATACCCTCTAATTTTATATTATTTTATAAACTATAAGGCATTTTTTGCTAATTTTTATATATATATCCAAGCATATAAATCAATATGTGTGTGTGTGTGTGTGTATTTTTAATGTAAGGATTAACACACACACCCTTTTTGAGATTTATTTATTTTTTATATTATGTGTATGGGTGTTTTGCCTGCATTTATATTTGTACATCACATGCATGCAATACCTGAAGAGGCCAGAAGAGAGTGCTGTACACATCTAACCCTAGCACTTTTGAGATGGAGGCAGAAACTCTAGGAGTTTAAGATTATCTTTGGCCTCATAGCTGGTTTGAGGCCAGCCTGGTTGGTCTAAATAGTGAGTGCCACCTGGCTGAAGCTACAAAGTAAGATCTATCTCAAGAGGCTAGAGAGATGGCTTAGCAGTTAAGAGCACTGGCTGCTGTTACTGTGGACAGGGGTTAGATCCCCAACACCAATATAATGGCTCACAACGGTCTAAGTCCAGTTCCAGTGGTTCTGATGCCCTCTTCTTGCCTCTGTGGGCTCCAGGCACGCATGTGATACATAGATATGCATGTAAGCAAAGCATCCATACACATAAAATTAAATTTAAGAAGAAAAACAATCCACCTCAAAAAACAGAAACCAAGGGAGAGAAAGGCCAGGAGGGAGAGAGGAAAAAGAAGAGGAAAAAAAATTTTTTTTTTAATTTTTTTTTGTTTTACGAGACAGGGTTTCTCTGTGAAGCCCTGGCTGTCCTGGAACTCACTCTGTAGACCAGGCTGGCCTCGAACTCAGAGATCTGCCTGCCTCTGCCTCCCGAGTGCTGGGATTAAAGGCATGTGCCACCATGATCGGCTAGAAGAGGAAAATTTTGAAAAACTGTATGTTCTCAGTTTATCTGGACCTCCCCCATGAATCCTCAGGTCCATAAAGTATTATAGGCAAATATTTTCATGACTCAAAGAAAAGAGATAATCCCTATAATATTTATACTAATGCCTTCTAAACTCAACTACACACCTGATTTATCTGGATCCATATTTACTTATCTGTTTACTGGTTGACTAATTTTTAAATTTTTGGTGCTGGGTGTTAAAGTCTAAGCTTGTATATGCTAAGGCATAAATTCTACCAACCTTTTCCTAGAAAATATTTTAAAAATATATCTACTTCTTGGCTTCCTAAACTCGGCGAACTAAAAGTCTCCAAAAATTTGGCCTGGGAATCTTTCCCATAGGATCTTTTATTTTTGATTCAGATGTTATATTTAGTGATTATTTTAAAAACTGAACAGTGAGAGTTGGTTGATAGTGGCATGTGTCCTTAATCCCAGCGCTGAGGACACAGCAGCAGGTGCATCCTGAGCTCTGAGTTCAAGGCCAGCCTGGTGTACAGAGCAAGTTCCAGGGCTATGCAAAGAAAGCATGTCTCAAAAAAAGGGGTGGGGGAGATAGAAAAAAAGAACAATGTGTTAGCATTTTGTCTAAGCTCCTCCCCACAGTTACCTAGTAACAGCCAGGTATGTCTGACTCACTATAAACAGGGCTGCTTACCCCCTCCTCTCTCTCTTGCTCTTGCCTTCCTGCTCCTACTCTGTCCTCTCATCCCTTCCCCCCTTTCTCCCCACATGCTTATGGCCAGCCTCTACTCCTCTGCTTCTCTCTCTCTCTCTCTCTCTCTCTCTCTCTTTCTCTCTCTCTCTCTCTTCCTTTCTCTGACTCTACTACCCTCTTAACTCCCCTCCTCATGCCCTGAATAAACTCTATTCTAGGGGAAGGGATGACTCAGCATGGACCAGCCAAGGCACCCCCTTCCCTCATACCTGACTACACATCCACCAAAACCCTCTCTCTTTATCTTTTAATAAACACATCACGATGTAGATACATATAGAATATAAAGCTTTTTTCTCCCTAATCTTTCTGCTTCCAAGACATAATTTATCAATTTATGTGTAAATATGTCAATTTATATCTATCCTTCCATATTTTTTCCCTGTGATTGTACAAAGATGAATGGAATCTACACTTGAAAGATTATTCCCAGGTTGCTATTATGCTATACTTTCTTGGTCCACTGTTTAGATAACTTCAGGAAATGAGAGCTAATTCTTCTGTCAGGTTACTCTCTAACCATGACCTCAGAACCAAAGAAAGACAACCATAAAGGAAAACAAAGTCTATAGAACACTCTCATTTATTTTTTTCAAGACAAGGTTTCTCTGTATAGCCTTGGTTGTCCTGGAACTCACTCTGTAGACCAGGCTAGCCTCAAACTCAGAAATCTGCCTGCCTCTGCCTCCCAAGTGCTGGGATTAAAGGTGTGTGCCACCATTGCCTGGCTTGAACACTCTCATTTTCAAAGACATATAAAAATTACAAACAAAATATTAACAAATGATGCTGAAGAGATGACTCAGCAATTAAGAGCTCTCGCTGCTCTTGCAGAGAAACTAAGTTCGATTCCCAGCACCTACATAGGGTGACTCACAGATGCCTGGAAGTCCAGCTACAGAGCATCCTACATCCTTTTCTGGTCACTGTAGGAGTGCGCACATACACACAATTGAAAAATAAAAATAATTTTATAGCCAGGAATAGTGATGCATGCCTTTAATCCCTGCACTTGGGAGGCAGATGCAGGTGGATCTCCATGAGTTCCAGGCCAGCCCAGAGTTCACAGTGAGTTCCAGGATAGCCACAGCTATACAGTGAGACCCTGTCTTAAAAACTAAAATAAAATAATAAAAAAGAAATCTTTTAAAAACCAGGAACAGCCGGGCGTGGTGGCGCACACCTTTAATCCCAACACTCGGGAGGCAGAGGCAGGCGGATTTCTGAGTTTGAGGCCAGCCTGGTCTACAAAGTGAGGTCCAGGACAGCCAGGGCTATACAGAGAAACCCTGTCTCGAAAAACAAAAACAACAACAACAACAACAAAAAACCCAGTAACAATGGTAAAGAAGCATACATGTTTGTCTTTTCCTTCTACTGACACTGAATTAGCATGCTAACAAAGTGACTAAACTTTGCACCACAGAGAATGAAATGAGTACAGGAAGCTGAGGAGGAGGCGGCACTCCTGGCAGAGCCCCCACATTTGCAGGTGAAAAGGTAGAGAAGAAATGATGTGGACATCTTCCCATAAACATCTTCTTGAGATGTCCGCCCCTGATGGCGACTGCCCCTTGTTACCTTTTCTCACACAGAACTCAAGCAGATGGCATTAAGAAAAAAACTAAAGGTTTCTAGGTGGGTGTCCTGACTTCATTTCTGTTGCTGTGATACAATATCCAGTCAAAAAGCAATTTATGTACAAGAGGGCTTGTTTGTTTTACAATCTCAGGCAATAGTCCATCAGTGTAAGGCAGTCAATGTGGGAACTTGAGCTAGCTAGTCATATCATATCCAGGAGCAGAGAGAGAATAAATGCATGCCCACCTATTCCTTCCCTTCTTGTGTTCAACTAGATTTCTCCAAATGTAGAATGCATACAATCCAGGGCACCTTGCCTAGGGTGCTGTTCACAGCAGGCTGAATCTTGCAACAACAATTACCTTTCTCCTCCTCCCCCACAGACATGCTTACCCAACACTGACAATGTTACTCATCACAATGGATAAGTATCAGAACAAAGCCTCCTCCTTCCTAAGGCATTGCCTGTGGGAAGTTTACGCAGATGCAGTCTTTTCTTTCACAGAAGTAAATAAGACAGGGTTCCATTTTAAACAATTGTAGCAGCCTGGAGAGGTGGATCAGAAGTTAACATTGTTGTTCTTGCCAAGGACCTGATTCGGTTCTCAGCACCCACAACTCTCTGCAACTCCGATTCTAGAGAATCAGTCACCCTCTTCTGGCCTTCACAGGCAGCAGGCATTCACATGGTGCGCATATATAAAAAATAACAGTAGATCTGTGAAGAAGCGACTTTGCAGAAATTCAGATCTCTCCAGGTTCAGCTCTTGGAATCAGAACAGGCTTCCTTCCCCTTTTCCTAGAATCTGCACTGTGCTGTATTAGTCAGTCACATAAGAGTGTAAGCCAAGCTTTGACTACTCAGAGGCACAGGACATTTCTCATTAGCAGTAAAACTCCAGAGGACCCTTGTGTGCTTGCTTGCTTGCTTGCTTGCATAAAGTGTGGCATGAACTGCTCTGCAGAAATAAAACATTTTCCCTTTGAACTGTGTAGTCATCTTCCTCAGACCCTGGAGCCACGCCTTATACCACCACCATTCAACCCCAGTGCCATTCTTTGAGAAATAACAATTCTGGTTCACGGAACCTCTGGGCAGCATTTTCTTTATGGTAACATAAGATAGAAAAATAGAAGACAAAAAGAGAAAGAAATATAGACCTATATTCATGGAACATATAGGGAATGCATCTATCAATGCAGGCAAATCAATATGATTACTCTTTTATAAATATAAGACAGCAAAAGTAGACTGCTACACAGACAAATATAAGAAAAACATCACGTTAAAACATTTTTAAAAAACTTCTAGCCCAGGCTGGAGAGGATGCTCAGGGTTAAGAGCACTGACTGTTCTTCTGAAGGTCCTGAGTTCAAATCCCAGCAACCACATGGTGGCTCACAACCATCTGTAATGAGATCTAATGCCCTCTTCTGGTGTGTCTGAAGACAGCTACAGTGTACTTACCTATAATAAATAAATAAATAAATAAGTAAATAAATAAATAAATCTTAGAAAAACAAAAAAACAAAAAGCTTCTAGCCCAAGAGAAATAAAGAATGTGGAAAGCAGCCAGGTGTGGTGGTGCATGCCTTAATCCCAGCACTTGGGAGGCAGAGGCAGGCAGATTTCTGAGTTCAAGGCCAGCCTGGTCTACAAAGTTCCAGGACAGCCAGGGCTACACAGAGAAACCCTGTCTCAAAAAAAAAAAAAAAAAAAAAAGAATGTGGAAATCAGAAAAAAAAATATGCAAAACAAAAAACCTTTTACACTTTCTAGTTCTAGAATGATTTTAAAGTGGTAGCATATCCATAAAATGGTACAAATTTTATGATAAAAGAACAGCAATGGCGTGAAAAAAATTACCCTTAAATTTTAAGTATAATTGCTGAAGTTAGAAATGTCATAGAAGAATTGGCAGGTAAAGGAATTCTCTTAGAATAAATTTTAAAAAATTAAAGAGATGAGAATTATGAGATAAAAGATAAAATAGAGAACAAATTCAGAAAAATCAAACATTTCAGAAAGAAAACAAAGAACACAGAATGTCAGGATCCATCTTGAGTACTAGACATTAATTTTCAGATTAAAAGATCCCAGCAGTATTGAACAGAATAAATGAAAAGAAACGTGAAGGCTAGTCAAGCTAATTCACATTTGCATTTATTTTGTGTGCCTGTGTGTGGGCACAGGTGTGGCCCATTATGTGTGTGTGTGTGGCAGGGTGTGGGGGGACAGAGGACAACTTGCAGAATTGGGTCCTCTCCTCTCACCTCTGGGTTCTGGGGAATGAACCTAGGTTGTCGGGTGAGGCAGCAGTGCTTTTATCCTCTGAGCTATCACGCCAGACACAGAAACCTAAATCTAAAGAGGGCTGACTTCCAGGAAAGGCAGAGGACTAGAAGCTGCCTCCCTGCAGCCCAATAAAGGAGAGTTAGAATAATAATAAACATAAAAGTTTGTTCATGGTGGCTTACAACCATTCGTAACAAAATCTGATGCCATCTTCTGGAGTGTCTGAAGACAGCTACAGCGTACTTACATATAATAAATAAATAAATAAATAAATAAATATTTTTTAAAAAAAAGTTTGTTCCAGGGCTGAAGAGATGACTCGGTGGTTAAGAGCACTGACTGCTCTTCCAAAGGTCCTGAGTTCAATTCCCAGCAACCACATGGTGGCTACAACCATCTGTGATGGGATCTGATGCCCTCTTCTGGTGTGTCTGAAGACAGCTACAGTGTACTCACATACATAAAATAAATAAATAAATCTTCTTTTTTTTAAAAAAAGAAAAGAATAGCAAAGGTAATGGGATACCTGGAAAATATAGAAAAAGCAGCAGGTGATGTACCAAAAAGATGTAAACCAAGACATCCAACCACAGCCACACAAAGTAAAATAAGTGGGCCTCAGGGAAAACTGACAGGAAGTCCTGCCTCATAGAAAAAGCCCACAGTCCTCATAAAACCTTAGATCCAGGGTCTGCCCCAACAGATGGATCAGAATCCTATTTTGTCACTCAGCAGGTCCTGGAGGGCAGTGATCAGGGTCATCTTGATAGAGAGACTGTTATTTAAAATTGAGCTGGCCTCTTGTCCTGAGACTAGGAAACACCTGTAAGTTGGGGAGCCTGAACTTAACTTGCTGAAATGCCAAGCTGAAAGACAGCTATGGAAAGCAGTTGTAAAGAGAGGGAAGGCCAAGGGAATGGTCACAAGGAGCTTGGATCAATCAGTGACGTACATAAGAAATAGTGGCTATTGAGGCCAGGAAGGGATGTCATCAAGTCACAGTGAGCTTGGAGTTTGATGGTCCTAAGCCTAGGTCAGCAGGTGGATCAGCCCCTAGAGTCCCCATCTGCTGTTCCCTGCTGTAGAACCTGAAAATTCAGAAGCTGCAATGGGCTACCTGATATCCACAGCTGCATGGATCTAGCAGGTGATTGACGGTCGGGGGGTTTTGAAAGCATGGAGGAAGGTCCACTGTTATAGAGATTGCAGTGTGGCCATTGCATTCCACCCCACTCCCAACACACTCAGGCGATACCTTCAGTCAGAACACTAGCTACCTGAGTGGAAAAGACCAGGGCTGGAAGACAAGGTCAGAGAAATACCACATTCAAACATCAATAACGAAGAATGCTATAGTCACTGGTCTATAATGCCAATTAGAGATTGGATACAGGAAGATGGGGAGTTTGAAGTATCCTCAGCTATGAAGTGAGTTCTAGCTCAGCCTGGACTTCATAAGAGGTTGTCTCAAGAGAATTGAAATGAAACAAAACAAAACTAAAAAAATGGACATGACGGCTGGGCAGTGGTGGCGCACGCCTTTAATCCCAGCACTTGGGAGGCAGAGGCAGGTGGATTTCTGAGTTCGAGGCCAGCCTGGCCTACAGAGTGAGTTCCAGGACAGCCAGGGCTACACAGAGAAAGACACGACTACAACACCCAAGAACTCTGTAACACAACCAAGAGACCAAACTTAATAATCCATGAGATAGAAGGAAGAGCTGAGAGAAAGAAAAACAAAATTCCCATGGTATAGTGAATCCTTTTCATGAAATCATAGCGAAAAACAACCAAACAATGAAAACCTTCAAAATCTAGAGAATAGACACCTAAACACAAGAAGAATTTAGGGTTCCATATACATAACCAGAGAAGAACCACTCCATGACTTCTTCTTCTTTTTTTTTTTTTTTTTGGTTTTTCAAGACAGGGTTTCTCTGTGTAGCCCTGGCTGTCCTGGAACTCACTTTGTAGACCATGCTGGCCTCCAACTCAGAAATCCGCCTGCCCCTGCCTCCCAAGTGCTGGGATTAAAGGTGTGTGCCACCACTGCCCGGCTCCATGACTTCTTTTTTTTTTAAATTTTATTTATTTTTTTATCTATCTATTTATCTATCTATCTATCTATCTATCTATCTATCTATCTATCTATCTATCTATTTAATGTAAGTACACTGTAGCTGTCTTCAAACACACCAGAAGAGGGCATCAGATCTCATTTTGGGTGGTTGTGAGCCACCATGTGGTTGCTGGGATTTGAACTTCAGACCTTCGGAAGAGCAGTCGGGTGCTCTTACCCACTGAGCCATCTCACCAGCCTCCATGACTTCTTATAATCAAAATATCAAACATTCATGGCAAAAGTATTAAAAGCCATAAGGAAAAAAGTCAATTCCTATACAAAGACTGGCATATTAGAGCAATATTATTTCTCTTATTGGCAACCAAAAAGCTAAGAAAGCATGGAACAATATGTTTAAAACCCTGAAAGTAAATCTGTACCAACTGAGATTGTTATACCCAGTAAAGCTATCTTTAAAAATGGCAAAGAAATAAGGCTATTTCAAGGCAAATACAAACTAAGGCTCAGGTACCCATCCCTGTAGCTGGTCTTTACTACTTTGTGAGTTCTTCTTTCTCCCACCCTTCAGCCTATATTCACTTTTTTTCACCTTTTCAACACTCTAACACTAGAGAGGAGAAGAAAAAGGATAGAAAGTAAAGGGGATGATGTTATTATTATACGACTTCCTTCTGAGTAGGGGCATCAAGTTGCTTGAGGTAGGTTCGATCTTCACCATCAGGATATCTAATTTCTCCTCCTTCTCCTTCTCCTTCTCCTTCTCCTTCTCCTTCTCCTTCTTCTTCTTCTTCCCCTTCTTCCCCTTCCCTTTCCCCTTCTTCCCCTTCCCTCCTTCCCGTTCTTCCCCTTCCCCTCCTCCTCCTCTTCTTCTTCTTTTTCTTCTTCTTTCCTCTTTATGCATGACTACTTAACAAATGCAACCAACAACCCATACTTTCTCTCAGGGCCCTAGCATTTATATACCCTCTGAAAAGTTCCCAGAATTCCAAACATCACACAATCTCAGAAACTATCTACTGCTGGCAAAAATCACACCTCTGTTAGAGCATGAGGCAAATCATAGCTGCTGTGGACAATCTGAAACAGCCCTATATCCCACACCTGGAATTAAAATTAAAACATATTCTTATAATATTTCTGTGGCTTTAATTTTTTTCCAAGTGGTTTTTTTAAAGTTTATTTATTTATTTATTTATTTATTTATTTATTTATTATAAGTACACTGTAGCCGTCCTCAGACACTCCGGAAGAGGGAGTCAGATCTCATTACGGATGGTTGTGAGCCACCATGTGGTTGCTGGGATTTGAACTCCTGACCTTCAGAAGAGCAGTCGGGTGCTCTTACCCACTGAGCCATCTCACCAGACCATTTCTGTGATTTTAAATAGAAACTAAAATGACAAAATTGTTACTACACATCCATAACAGAAAAGGTATCTAAAGAAAAACATGTGCACCAACTTACTCTTGCTAAAAAGTATTGTGATCCCACTCAATGCCTGAGATTTGGTTCTCAGTGGCACACATCAGGCATGATGGCTTAAATCTGCAATCCCAGCAGTATCAACGACCCTGAGAAACTTGTTGTGCATGCTCAGGTCCTATTCCCAGGCTCAGGAAGCAAGGCCCAACAATCCATCTTTGAACTGTTCTCCATGTAATTCTATAGAAGTTTCAAGCAACAGGGTCTGGGACTGGGGCTGGGGCTGGAGCTACTGCTCATTGATAGGACATTTTCCTAGCATGTGTCAAGCCCTGACATAAATATTTTAGCACTGCATAAAATATTTGAAAGATAACACAAATCCATATGAACATCTATTTTCAATTTTGACTATGAATTGGAATCAATTAGAGTCTTTAAAAAACAGCTATTTATACTGGGCAGTGGTGGCGCACGCCTTTAATCCCAACACTCGGGAGGCAGAGGCAGGCGGATTTCTGAGTTCGAGGCCAGCCTGGTCTACAGAGTGAGTTCCAGGACAGCCAGGGCTACACAGAGAAACCCTGTCTCGAAAAACAAAAACAAAAACAAAAACAAAAAAGAACTTGAAACACAGATGGCTTTGAGGCACCATGTGGGTGCTGGGAACAGAATCCAAATCTTCTGCAAGAGCAGCCAAAGCTCTTAACTACCGAGCCATTTCTCCAGCCACAACTGGAGAGATTTAACATTACACTTCCCTCCAAGATTCTGATTTAATTGATAAGGTCTAGAGATGGAAACTTTTAAAAAAGACATAGATAATATTTTATTATTTATTTATTCATTTATGTGTATACATGGTATATTTGCATGTAGTGTGCATGTGCAAAAGCTAGGGGAGGATATTGATGTCCTATTCGATCACTCTCAGTCTTAGTCTCCTGAGTCAGAGCCTTGAATTGAAACTAGAGCAAGGATGGCAGCAAGAAAGTCCTAGAGATCCTCCTGTCTCTGTCACCCACAAGGTTACAGGCACACATGCATACAACATCTGGCATTTTATGTGGATGTGGGGGATTTGAACTCAGATCCTTATGTTTGTGCAGCAAGCACTCTTACCCGCTCAGCTATTGCCCCTGCCCCAGGATTGGAATTGTTTCATAGTTCTCTGGTTGTTCTAAGGTTCATCAAAGCTGGAAATGCAGAGCATTTACTCAACAGCACATTAGAGATTGCTATGTATCTACATAAACTGGGCCCCACCCCAGACGATGGAATTGAAACCTCCAGAGGCTGGGTGGTGAGCATCTCTCTTTTAGTGCTGCGTTTTATTCATGCTTCCCAGTTGGTTCTAATGTGTAGCCACAGAGAACCATTTCATTATTGTAACTTTCTCAGCTTCTCTTTACTCGCGCCTCTCCCTTGAGGGCTCAAGAGTGAGGTTTCGGGTGAGCCATTGTGGGAAGGAATTAAGCAAGTTTGAGACCTGCCACTTAGAGAGGGCATGTGAATGTCTAGTCTTGCCCCCCCCCCCATCCTACATTTCCCAGTAGTACTGGGAAACAGCGTGTTCACTCACTGCTGTTCCCTGTGTCTGTGCGTACACGCAGCATTTAGGAGCAATTTGTTCCCAAGCTAGTCTGGCTAGCCGACTACTGGAGGTTATCCAATATAAACTTTATAAGAGGGATGCTATAATTTCTATAGGCATATTCATGACTTTTATTCAATTATTTCCAAATCTGGGCAAGGATTAGCCCCTAAGATCCAACTCCAGTCATAGAGAGCATAAACCGGCTGTTAGGCTGGTCTGCTTCATCCTCATCCCTATATTAGTCAGTCATCAAAGTGGATACGGTACCCAAAGTTCTCTCTAAAAAACGAGAAGCATCCCATGCTACTGTCCAGGGAACAAACATTATTCTAACCTTAGCCGACCCTGAGTGTGGAGTTTGCCCAAGGATATTGCTTTGCTCAGATTCAAATGACGGCAGTCAAGATGAGTGGGGCAATATATATTACTGAAGGAGCTTAAAGGTGCAGAGATCTTTGTAGGATGAAGACAGGAAACCATTAGGAAGTTCAAGAGCATCTCTAGGAATCCTACAACTCTGTCGTTTTGACCAATCTTCCAAGGGCCAATTGAATACATCAAACCAAACCAAGGGAGGACTTTCCATTTGGGAATTACAGGCCTTACCACCAGGGGGTGCTACCAACACTGGAAAGAAGACCTCCAAGGGATTCGCTGGAGGCCAGGAAAGTGTTTCAGCCTGAGCTCTGAGGACCCCTAGGGCTCTTCTGGTGCATCACAAGGAGCTTAACAATCCTTGGACACATCTGCATTCGGAGTTTTCTTAGTGTATGTAAATAATAATCAGTTTGGTTTTAAGACAGGACTTTGTTCTCTGTAGCATAGGCTGATGGTCTGGATCTATATATCCTAGCCTGACCTGGAACTTGTAGTGACTCTCCTGCCTCAGCCTCCTAAGTATTGGTGTACATATAAGCTACTATGTCTGGTAAGCCGTAAAACAACAATAACCCCCAACCCTCGATTTCTAAATTCCTTTAAAGAGGTTCCCACATCAATAGGAGATTTTAGTTGTGTGTCTTAACAGCAGGAAGAAACTAATAGTACTCTTATGTCATGTGGGGACCTGCTGATGTTTTCCCTAGGTAAAAAGGGTTCTTTATAATTTAGTGCTTTGAATGGTACCACCCATAGGTAAAAGATTGCTCCTGAGTCAGCTTTTGCAATCATGATATTGTAACATTAGGGAGAGAAAATGTAGGCTGGAGTCTGAGCTGTAGTAGTGTCATGATCAACATTGAAGTGCGTGTAACACAACAGAAATTGTTCAAAATATTGCACATAAACTTATGCACTTTTTCTTCTTACAGTCTTTCAAAGCTGCAATGATCATTGTCCCTATTTGACAGATAATTTGTCAAGAGAAATTATTAGGTCACTGGGGCGAAGATGCATAGATACTAGCGATGCGGGCGGGGGTGGATTTGGATTTTATAATTTCTTATCCAGACTAGTTCAGATTGTGCTATAAGAACAACCCCGGAGGGCTGAAGAGGCAGCTCAGTTATTGAGAACATTTACTGCTCTTGCAGTGGACCCAAGTTCAGTCTCAGCACCCACATAGATGCTCACAACCATTGATAACTCCAGTTCCAGGGGTTCCAACATCCCCTTGTAGACTTTACAGGCATTACAACACACACAGAACACAAACATACATGCAAGGAACACATTCATACACATAAAATAAAAATTTCTAAAAGTAGAAAAGAGCAGACATCCTTGAGTCTCAATAGCAATATTATCAGTTCTGTGTGGGTGACAAGAGGGTTCAGCTTATTGTGCTAACTCGAGGATCCAAGTGGTCATCCCTTTCCTGTTGACATGTATTTTCACTATCATAGCCATTACTCACTATTACCAAGACCAAAGAGTCTGAAACCCTGGAAATGAATGAATGCTTCACTTGGAAAATGATGCGTGCCACTTCTCAAATTTCATTGGCTGAGACAGCCACAGGCCACTCTCAACTTAAAGAGGGCAAGGAGATGTGCTTCTAAAATAAGCCTAGAAGCAAGAGAACCCGACTGTCTGCCATCCACAGTTATGCTTGGAGATCCTGAGCAAAACCTGCCATCTCTTAGCCTCAGTTTCCCCATCTGTGAATGATACTTTTATAAGGATTTCTCGTTGCGAGTGTAAATACGTAGGTTTGTTAGGACACAGCTTTTCTTCTGTGAACATACCCCAGAGATAGAGCCCCAGCCCTTGCTGCAAAGCACAGTCTATAGCAGATAGCAGATAGTTGTCTAGTTCCTGGGAAAGCTGGAGAGTTCTGGAGAGTTTGTGATGGTTTCTTTCTTTCTTCCTTCCTTTCTTTCTTTCTTTTTTTTTTTTTTTCGGTTTTTTGAGACAGGGTTTCTCTGTTTAGCCCTGGCTGTCCTGGAACTCACTTTGTAGACCAGGTTGGCCTCGAACTCAGAAATCCAACTGCCTCTGCCTCCTCCTTTTTTTTTTTTTTTTTTTTTTTTTTAAGATTTATTTATTTATTATATGTAAGTACACTGTAGCTGTCTTCAAACACTCCAGAAGAGGGCGCCAGATCTCGTTATGGATGGTTGTGAGCCACCATGTGGTTGCTGGGATTTGAACTCCAGACCTTCGGAAGAGCAGTCGGGTGCTCTTACCCACTGAAGCCATCTCACCAGCCCCCCTCTGCCTCCTCTTTACTCCAGATTCTCTAACCCTTTGAATATAGTCAGGTCAGCAGGCCAGTTTACCCTTTCTCACTTGTAAGCCACAGAGACACCCGAGGATGTCTGTTGTGACTCATAGATGAGCTAAGCCACAGAAAACACTCCTTTGCTAACCACAAGTGCTGAGGGTGGTTCAGGGAAAACAAACAAGCCAACTCCCCCAAATCTGTGTTTGTGTTCGAGAGCCTGTGTGCCCGCACTGGGAGGCCAGAAGTTGCCTTCGGGTATCTCCCTTAACTATTCTTTTTCTTTCTTTCTTTCTTTCTTTTTTTTTTTTTTTTGGAGAATACTCAGTTTTTGAGGTAGGGTCCCTCACTGAGCCTAGACCTCATCGATCGGCTAGGCAGACTAGTTAGCAAACCAGAGAGCTCTTCTCTTCTCCAGACTCAGATTACAGCGTTGGCTCTGGTGGCCATCCTTTTCTGTTTTATGCTGGGGAAACTCAGGTCTTCACGTTTGTGTATCAAGCATTTTTAAGGACTATGACATCTCCCCAGTACTCTCTCACCGCAAAAGAAGGCATTTCTCAACTTTCTATGCAACATGGCTAAACTCCTTTTTGATTGCCCCTTTCCTGTGGGTCATCTCTGATACACCAGGCTGAACAGTGAACTGAGTGGAAACTATTTTCTTACGGGTTTCCTCTACCAAAGGTTCTGCCTATTACTGGACACACTGTGACTTCCTTGTAGAATTGGATCTGTAGCCCTGCACAGGCTAGCTCTTCAGGCCCTCAGAGCTTGTGAAGCTAAAATAAGGCCAAAGAGGGGTGGGGAGGGCACAGGTAGGGAGGAAAAGGAGGACACTTGAAGGCTGAGGGAACAGATGTCCGTGCAAGGAAGCACAGCGATCGTTAACACTGCCTGGAAGGGAAAAAAAAATCCACGAGGCAGAGAGGTTGTGGCCAGATACCTCTAGGGGTCTCTGGTCAAAGTCCAGAAGGAAAAGCAGGGTTTTGATAAGGGGTACTAATAGGAAGCTCAAAAGCAGGGTCTAGGGTATCCATTTCTGAAGCTTCGAGCAGTAACGCATGAAAGGCAGGATGGGTGGGGGGAGCATTGTTTTCTCAATGCTTCCTCTAATTTCTGAGCGCTAGGATCCCATAGAAGTGAGAACTGTACTCCGCCGTCTTCCCCCGTGGGAGAAGGAGCGGGTGGAGTCCCCGCCTCGCCCCGTCACGTGGCCAAAAGCGCCCTTCGCACGTGACCGCCCTTGTGCTTGGCCAATCAGCCTCTGCAGGGGCGGGGACTTGGGGAGGGGGGGGAAGAGGGCCTCTTCTCGCGAGCCTTGCCGCCGGTGCTCCTGGCCCGCCCACGGCCGCCAGCGGAGGTCTCGCGAGGCTTGGACGCTGCGGCGGTAGGAGGAGGACAGGGAAGGACGGAGCTCGGCCGCGGCTGCCTCCCTCGTTCACTCCCTCGCGCGCGCGCTCGCCCGCCCCCTCCCTCCCTCCCCTCCCTTTCCCCGGCCCCGGCCCCGGCCCATTCGCTGCGCGCTCTCCGGCTAGGGAGGATGTCGGGCTCGTCGCTCCCCGGCGCCCTGGCCCTCTCGCTCTTGCTGGTCTCTGGCTCGCTCCTTCCAGGGCCAGGCGCTGCTCAGAACGGTAAGCCGAGGGGCCGGGGGCGGGTCGGGCGGGGGCGCCCGGCTCTGGCAACCAGAGGGGCCGGGCCCAGGCCTGAGGGGGATGCCGGAGCCGGCAGCGGGCGACCCGGCTGAGGCGAGGAGGTGCTTCGCGGAGAGGTGGAGGCGTCGCTTTGGTGCGAGCCCGGGGCTCTGTAGACAGGTCCGCGGCGTAGGGCTCATCGCGCACCGGGAGCTGGAGTAGCGGGGGCGGCTCTGGAGAAAGCGGCGGGAGACAGGCGTTCGAGTTCGAGCTGGCGGAGGGGTGGTGTCGGCGAGAGAACCGGGCTCCGCGGGCGCTGACACCCGGGATTCTACTGGGGCCCTGGAACCCGGGTGACATTCTGCAAAATGGGAGGAGGGGGGAAGCTGGGGTCAAAAGGATCCCGTAGAATACCTAGAGGCAGCAGACTGCTTGAGTCTCTCAAGGAGAGGGGTTAGTGAGCGATTCGGGAAACCTTGGATTTGGGGGTAGAGGGAAGGTGGGTGGAAAGATGGAGTGGGTTGACTGCAGTAGGGGGACCTGGAGAAGAGAAGCAGCAGTGTCTCCAAACGAGCTGGGGGAAGAGGATTGGGTTTTGCCAAGGAGGGTGGAGTGCTGGGCATTCTAGGGTAGCGGTTGGGAAAGCAAAAGGGAGTTTCTAAATAAGGAGAGGAAAATGAGCAGAGGATGCGGGGAAAGCTTTAAAACCGAGGTAGAAGAAATATCAGGGAAGTAAAGGGTGCCTGGGTATAGTGGTGGGAGTGGGGGAAGACGGAAAAATAAGGGAAGAGAGTAAAATGCAGGAAGTCGGGGGTGTAATGTTGCTTTGTAGCGCGGCGGATACATTAGGGAGGGGACGAGTTGTGGCAAATGCTTTATGATGCTAGTTCGGCCTTTGGGGAGGGCTGGGACACAGCCACATCTGCAGTGGTGGGATTGAGGGCAATGAGAGATGGTGGCAGGGGAGATGGAGGAAGTGGGCTTTTAGAACTGAAAGTTTCAAGATTGCAAAGATGTTATTTCTGAGGAATATGAATGTGGTCTCTGGGTTGGGTTTAAGGTACAGTGGAAGTGAGAATTGGGTTGCGAACTGAAGCTCTTTAGAGAAGATGGTGAAAGATAATAGGCTTGGGGAGCTAAACATGACAGATTCTGTTGGAATTGTCACAGTCCGTTGTTGAACCGCACATTCAGATACAAACCTAAAGGGATAATGAACCTAATTCAGCTATTGTGGAAACAACTATTAGGAGGTTTAAAGATTTCTATTTTAAACATGAAAAAAATTAATGAGAAGTTGGTTAGGGATAGGGAGCCATACATTAGTCATTAGTTTTAATCTCTGAATTTCTTCGTTGTTATGCTAAAACAATTTGAAGTGGCTTTCATTAAAACAAAAATCAGTCAGAGCCAGTGGAGTTGAGTATTTTGAAGACAAACTGAGCTTAAAATGCTAGCGGATACAGTAATAATGTATCACATTTAGTATTGGAAAAAAAGTCACTTTATCAAATATTCCCTTTACAAGGGAATTTTATGCCCCATGGCTTTATTACTTCATGAGCCAGAAAGGAAACATTTGTTTCTTACATTGAATATCCTAAGGATATGGACACTTCCACCCCCTTTTCCTTCAAGTATGAAGCTGTAGAAGGGAAAGGGTAAAGTTAGCCTGATTTGCTCCCTCTATGCTTGGTATCTATGTATATAAATATGTGTTATTTATCATAGATGTGATAACAATGTGAGTTTAATTCTGATTTCAGTTATTTGTGGAAATAACAGTTTCATTTTGCACTATAGATGAGAGATTCTTGATCTTAGATACTTAATCTCTGCTGGCATAAGTTATTTCTGATGATTTATAATATGGTAAATTGTAGTTTCTTAGCAACTAAGGCAAGGTTTTTGGATAGGCCTACAAAGACTCATCTGCTCTTAGTGATAATATGTTCTAAATACAGCATAGTACAGCCTTTCCCTTGAAATGAGCTTGGATTTAGTCACATGACAGGGCTAGTAAAGTGACTATGAACCCATAGTTGAGCTAAATGAATGTAAATTGAATTCATGAAAGAAATGGTTACTTCCCAGTTTATATGGTTAAGGATGCCATTTTAAAGCTTTCTGTAACGTGCCTCAGTGATATTTAAGGTTTCTGTTGATTGTAGTCCTGTAATAGTCTCATTTTGTGTCCTCAAGTGTTTTTACTTTTTTAAACAGTGAAATGAGATACCATGTTATATACCACATAGTATTTAACTATTAGACATACTGATAATAAAAATAATGCTTTGGAAAATCAGTTGTAGAGTCACTGTTTCTGGATTGAAAATGTGGCAGTTTAGATTAGGCATGTAGAAGTTTTTGAAAAAGCTTCTGTTTTTGTTATTCCTTAAGTGAAGAATTTGGTATAGATGGCCAGCAGCATTTCTTTTTAATTCCAAAAGGAATACGATCCATTACCATAGGAATTCAAGTACATTTTACTTTTCATATAAATATTCAGACTTGTAAGGTCACAGTTTCATATAAAACATAAAAATTTTAAGGTATTCAAAGGTTTTAGGTTAAAATTGAACATTAAACCAAGCTCATGATCTAGAGCACAGGCTTTGGACACAGATAGAACTGGTATTTTGTTTTGTGTGTGTGTGTGTGTGTGTGTGTGTGTGTGTGTATAGAGAGTGGTGGGAGGGAGAGAAAGGTGAGAGAGAGAGTGTGTGTGTGTAGATACTAGGGCTCCAACCTTTGTACATACTAGGCAAGCATGGGACCATTGAGCTTTGTCTTCCCAAGGATTGGGTTTGAATTCTAATTCTCTACAGCTAAGTGACCTTGAGTAAGGCAGGCCTTAGTTTGATCTGTGAAATGGGGATTACAGTTAGTCCCATAGGGATGATGTAAGGATTAAATGAGGTAATGAGTCTAGTTGGATTTCATTTTGATACTATTGCAAGTCTTAGTGTTAGCCATAACTATTATTAAAAAGTAGCATGATTGCTTTTCTTCTTATGTGTATTAAGCATTTATTAAAGCTTCTGTCATCATGAATACAAGTTAATAATAGGTCATTTGAAGGTCCCTTACAGAGATTTGTGCCAACCATTTTGCTGCAATTGAAATTCTGGTGAGGAAGTTTATATTCTGTTTGATTGTCTGGGAGATTTCATGGTATTCTTTTCTCCTGACCATGCCTGCAAATGAGTACATTTTCATAAGGGTCAGGTGTAGCCTTTTTATAGAATACCGTTGTTGTAAGAGAAGTAGAATGTAGTACCTGGAAGATGAGGTTTACAGGTGTTAGCTGAACGAATGAATGTGGGATGGAATGTGAAAATGTAGTATGTTCTTCTGAGACTTATTACATTAGATAATTAATACTGTAGGGGCAAGTAGAGAATCTAATGAGTTTTATTGTTAACAGCTGAATTTGAAGAAACCATTTTGCTTAGGTGATTCTTAGCTGTGAACATTATGCTTACAACAGTGCTAGTATCTGCACTAGGTGGTTTATGAGTCTTTTTGTCAAGTGCTGTTAAGTTGTTTGGCAGTTTGCTTTAGACTATCTTTCTACTTAGAGAACTGAAATAAGTATCAGAAAGATAAAATCTTATGAGTGATAGCCGTGGCATCACATGTATGACAAAATGTCAAGCAACAGATTTAAACATAGTTAAAATATTATTTGACTAGAATAAAGAACCTACCTTTGAATAAATAAAGTTTTTCCTAAGGAGACTGTACGTCTTTAATCTCTTTGCACATATTTGTCAGGGGTCTAGTAGGAAAGGTCATCTAACTACAATAGAGCCTATTTCTTGGCTCGTCTTCTAGTTATTGAGTCCATGTTGAGAGACAGGTTTGAGTGTGTGTGTGTGTGTGCGTGTGCGTGTGCGTGCGTATGTAAACACAGAGCTTAACCTATGAGTATGCCAAAGTTTTAACAGAAAATGATGTGCTCCACAGTTAATTTACTTGCCACAAATTAAGATCTGATTTCATTGTAGATCTGATTTCCTGTGAAATCTTGAAAAATTAGACTTACAAGAAATTTTTTGCTTTTTCAATATGGTTTTGCTGTAAAACATTTCCTTGTAGGCTCTAAGGCAGCGGTTTGTGGGCTGCGACCGAAACAACCCTTTCCCCAGGGGAGTCACATATTGGATATCCTGCATATCAGATAGTTATGTTGTGATTCATAATAGTAGTAAAATTACAGTTATCAAGTAGCAACAAAAATAAGCTATGGTTAGGGGTCAGCACAGCATGAGGGCCTGTATTAAAGGGCCACAGCATTAGGAAGGCTGAGAGCAATGCCTCGAAGGTAACATGCTACTGTACTATTGTTTTAATTTCATTACACATAGTTCTTTTTAGTGCTGAGATTAAATTTAGGGCTTCTCAGATGTTAGGCAAGTGTTCTAACTCTTGATCTTAATTTAAAAATTTCTTACACTTATTTACCTGTGTGTATGTGTTTCTGTGCATCTGTGAGTAGGGGTTCATTTCTTGGTACACCTGTGCAAGTGTTGTCTTCTACCATGTAGATTTTGGGGATTGAAGTCAGGTTGTCAGGCCTGGTGATTTGGTGGCAAAGATGACCACCTGTGACTTACAAAGGTGCTCTGTGAGTTTGTATGTTTTTAATTAAAATGTTCGCCGGGCGTGGTGGCGCACACCTTTAATCCTGGCACTTGGGAGGCAGAGGCCAGCCTGGTCTCCGAAGTGAGTTCCAGGACAGCCAGGGCTACATAGAGAGACCCTGTCTCGAAAAAAACCCCAAAAAAACAAAATAAAATGTTCTTTGGAATTCAGATCTATGAGAATGTTTGTTTTTTCCTTTGTTTTATTTTTATTTTATATTTTATGTTTTTGAGAAGGTTTTTGCTGAGCAGCTCCTTTCCTTGAACTTAGATCCTCAAACTTTACCCTCCTGAATGCTAGGAAGTATAAAGATTTTTTTTTTATGCTTTTGGAAAGAGAAGGGGTGCTGTTATCTGTTAAAATGAAGTATATGAGCAAATGAGTGACTGTTGAATACCATACAGAAGGTATTCGGTGAAATTTTGATAGTTTGCTAATAAAATTACAAAGAGAAGCTTTAGAAAAATGGATTTTGTGAAATAATTTCTGTTGTTTAACTCATCCTGTCCTTTTTTTGTCATCGTTGTTGTTGTTTTTTGAGACAGGGTTTCTCTGTATAGCCCTGGCTGTCCTGAAACTCACTTTGTAGACCAGGCTGGCCTGGAACTCAGAAATCCGCCTGCCTCTGCCTTCTGAGTCCTGGGATCAAAGGCGTGCGACACCACAGCCGGCAACTCATCCTGTCTTAACTCGTTGTGTACAACAAGAGCACAATCCGGACAGGATCAAATATAAAGAATGAGGTTTTGAGAGGAAGGGAAAGCCAGAAGGTTGTAGTAGGATAAGGAGAAAAGCTGGATGTTTGAATAAGGAATGCATGGATCTTCATTTGAGAAACATCTGGAGGAGCCGAAGCTGCTAGAAGGAATAGTAGGATGGGGCAAGAGAAATGACTTTCAGTGGTTAAGAACGCATACTGTTCTTCCAGAGCATGAATGTAGCTCCCAGCTGCTTTTGACTCCAGCTTTGGTTTCCATGGGTACTTGTACTTGTGTGCACATACACATGTAGACACATAATAAAAAATAATAAGAGTAAATCTTTAAAAAATTGTAGAGACTTTTAAATAAATTGGCACATCAAAACTGCAAAAGTGGTGCAAAAGAGCACTTCCTGTGAACAACTTGACTTTGATAATGACTGTGAACAAAAACATTTTACATAAATGGTCAAATGACATTAATAATGTAGAGTTTAATTTTAACCTAGGATAATACATTTTAAAACACAGTTGTGAGGCCTTCGAAGACTTTTTTTAATCTTTTTTTTTAATTTATTTTATGTATATGAGTACACTGTAGCTATCAGAAGAGGACATCAGAGCAGGGCAGTGGTGGCGCACGCCTTTGATCCTAGTACTTGAGAGGCAGAGGCAGGTGGATTTCTGAGTTCGAGGCCAGCCTGGTCTATAGAGTGAGTTCCAGAACAGCCAGGGCTACACAGAGATACCCTGTCTTGAAAAACAAAAAACAAACAAACAAAAAAAGAGGGCATCGGATCCCATTACAGATGGTTGTGAGCCACCATGTAGTTGCTGAGAATTGAACTCAGGACCTCTAGAAGAGCAGTCAGTGCTCTTAACCACTGAGCCATCTCTCTAGCCCACACCAACTGTTTTAATCACATTCAAGTGTTTCCTCTTATTCTAAAAATAATTAAGCTTAAAATACTTGTCAGTATCTTAAGACCTTTCCTGGTAGAATGCTGACTAGGCCCAGCGCAGGAGTTGGTTAATGTTGCTTCTCTTTTCCTTCCCTGGCGTATTTTTAGATGGGTGGGTTTGATCATATCTTAGCTGTCTTCCAGTTCTAAAAATGACTTCGTTATTAGACCCAGTGTAGGTTCTACCTCCAATGGGTCTGTATAAGCTTCTGTTTTTATAAGTTTTTAGAAACCTACTTTAGGGATGATGTACTGTTTTGAAATTTGACTTTTTCTGAGTATTCTTCAAATGGTACTTGCAGTTCTTGTTTTAAGGAAGACAGAACAGTAACTGTTATGGAGATTGCAGCTCAGTGCAGATATTGCCAGTGTGAATTAAAAACAGTCAAGAAACAAACATTTTTGCCTGGTAGGTATTTGTATTCCCGTTGGTTGAACACTGTTTGGTTAATGAAGAGATAATGAAATAACACTTTTTAATTATAAATTATAAATTTTATAATTACTTTTAAAATGCTATCCTTTGAGGAAATCTGTTTCTGTATATGAGTTTTTTAAACTATATATCTAAAATGCATTTCAAATCTTTTTGTTGTGGGTAAAAAAAGCAACCCAAATATCTGAATTATATCTGAGGATATTACTAAGTTAATAGCCCGTAGAAACAACACATAAAACAAAAAAATATTTTGTGTACATGTACACATGTATACATGTATATGTTGAGTGCATATATGGGCCCTCAATGCGCCTCAGTGTTTGTTTTGAGGTCAGAAAGCAACTTGTAGGCCAGGCAGTGGTGGTGCAGCCTTTAATCCCAGCACTTGGGAGGCAGAGACAGGCGGATTTCTCAGTTCGAGGCCAACCTGGTTTACAGAGTGAGTTCCAGGACAGCCAGGGCTATACAGAGAAACCCTGTCTCTTAAAAACCAAGGCGGGGGGTTGGTGGGGGGTGGGGGGGAAGAAAACAACTTGTAGAAATTGATTCTCTCCTTACACCAAGTGGGTTCCCAGGATTGAATTCAGGTCATAGAGTTTGAGACTAGCTTAGGTTGCATAGCAGGACTCTTTCTTCAAAATGTGTTTATGCGCACATGTATGCCTGTGACTCAGATGGAAGAATAGTTTATTAGGCCAGTGAGATGGCTCATTAAGTAAAGTTGCTTGCTACCTAGCCTGGTAATCTGAGTTCAATTCCCAGAACCAACCTCCTGCAAGCTGTTCTTTGACCTCCATATAAAGTGCACTCTGGCACACATGCCTCCTTCCCCCAATGCATGGACTCACATAAATAGTGTAATAAAGTTCACAGCTAATGCCGTGTGTTTAACATCTGATGAAGCAGTGTAAGAAAATTATAGTGGCCACCCCAGTTGATTTAACAGTTCATTATTGGGCTATGATAGTTTGAAAATAGTCTTCTTAGTAGAAATAGTGACTGCTTGAATACTGTATTTTCTTGTATTCTTTTTTTTTTAAAGATTTATTTATTTATTATATGTACATACACTGTAACTGTCTTCAGACATTCCAGAAGAGGGAGTCAGATATCCTTATGGATGGTTGTGAGCCACCATGTGGTTGCTGGGATTTGAACTCAGGACCTTCAGAAGAGCAGTCGGGTGCTCTTACCTGCTGAGCCATCTCACCAGCCCCCATTTTCTTGTATTCTTTCAGTACATCAAAATTCCTAATATATTTTAGCGTATAATGAAAAACAGATGTGAATTTTTAATGAATAACGTATTTAGGTATGTGCATATTCCTTACAAATTTATAAAGTTTCTAGGGCACTCACTACTAGATCTTTATAAACATTTTTTCTAGAACATTACAAAATTATAATATCCATCTTTTCTTTATAATAAAAAGAAATAATAATGAAGATAGTGATAGAAGGGTAAACATGTATTTTTAAAAACTGTGGGCTACATTTTCTACTGTACCTTTTTTTTTTAAAGATTTATTAATTATTATATCTAGTAGCTGTCTTTAGACACTCACAAAGAGAGAGTCAGATCTCATTATGGATGGTTGTGAGCCACCATGTGGTTGCTGGGATTTGAACTCAGGACCTTTGAAAGAGCAGTCGGTGCTCTTAACCACTGAGCCATCTCTCCAGCCCCTTTATTGTACCTTTAAAGAAAGGAAACTCAAGTGGGATTCTGAAAATAAGGATATGTGTGCTTCTCTTTCCTTTTAGGAATTCTCTTCTGAATTTCCTGAGGGAATTTTCTACAATTTCAGTCTAAACTCTTAACAAACACAGGAGTCCCTCTCCAAGGTTGTCTTTCCACCTTGAACACTTACAGTGACTACTTGACAAGCAGTCCTTTTATCTTTGAGCAACTTTGTTAGGAAGGTCTCCTTAATGGAGTTCCCTCCCAGTAACTTCTGTCCTTGGGCCCAGCTTTGTTCGCCAAGGGAGTGTTGGAAGGATAGGTGAACCTTCCATCTTCCTCTGCTACTTCTCTTTGCTGATGTCATTTCTAGGACTCATTAAACATATTGTCTCCACAGCTTATGAAATCCAAGCTATAAAGTAACAAACTCATTTTTAATTTTGTATAATTTTAATTTTAGTTTTAAAATTTTAATACATATATAGAAAAGGTAATCTGCATTACTTTATATAAGTGAAGCCATAACTGAAAACCATCAGGAGGTGGTTTGTGCTGTTGTTTTTGTTGTTTAACTAGGAAAGTTGTTCCTTTGCTTTGTGGTTGTTTGTCCCTGGCATGAAAAACCCACTTCCTCAAATGTGCACCTGAAGAGGGAAATTATGAAGTAATGTCACAGAAAGTGTTGGCCAGCACCAATATTTGGAATAAATACAGGAGCAAAGTACAACATCATAAGTTAATTTATAGTTAGGCCTTTAACTTCTGTGGGAGAGGTGATAGCTGAGGTAAGTGTATTACAGTGATGTCAGCTTTTCCTCAGAAACAACTTTGGGGAAATAGTGATGATAGGTGACTTTGAATAGTCATTTAGTTCACGAGATCTCTGAATGTAGTTGTAAATTTGGGGTTAATTTGGCTTCATATATTAGATCTTTTAAATAAGTGGCTCACAACCTGTGGGTCACATACCAGATATCCTATATACTAGATATTTACATTATAATTCATAACAGTAACAAATTTACAGTTTTGAAATAGCAAGTAATTTATGGTTGGTCACTACAACATGAGGAACTGTATTAAAGGATCAAAGGAAGGTTGAGAATCACTGTTTTAAATGAAAAAAAGTTTTTTAATGTTAAAAAAAGAAAAATATATTTTCAGGTATGGAGTCATTTTAGAATTAATGGATTAATTTATTTTTGAGGCCTCCCCCTCCTATATTACAGTTGATTTTCATCCTTCCTCCTCACTTCTTATCCCTCTGCTGGAGTTACAGGAATAGGCTTCCCCACTCAGCTTTGTGAGTTGTTTGCTTGTTTTGTTTTGTTTTGTTTTCAGACAGCAAGCAGAATGTTGCTGTGTAACTTAGACAGGCCTCAAACATGGCAGTGATCCTTCTGCTTTAGCTTCCTGAATGCTGGGATTACATGGATGCTCCTTCATAACTTTATTTTTAAAGATTTTCTATTTCTATTTTATGTGTATGTATATTTTACCTGCATGTATGTCTCTGTATCATATGCGTGCCTGATACCCACACAGGTCAGAATGGCCCTGAAGTTACTTAAAGTTGTGGATGCCATGTAGATGCTCCGGTCCTGTACACGAGCAGAAAGTGCTGGTAACTGCTGAGCCATCATCCCAAGATGTATGCCATCATAGTTTTGAACAATCTAGTCATTTTTACAAGGCATTTATCAGTACTGTCAGCATATACTTTTACAAGTATGTTACTGGCAAAGTATAGGTTTTTTACTCTCCCTTATTTGAACCTGGTGCTGGGAGGGTAGTAACAATACTTTAAGTATTGTTGTAATGAAAACGACTTAATTAGGAATTGTGGCCCTGTTCTCTAGACCCTCTGCCTTTTTGTTAGTGATTGAGTGCAGACTTGGAAGCCTGGAAGCACTGCTATCTTCTGAGCTACACGTGTGTGCTCACTGGGCTGCTGCTGGTTGGAGGGGGTTGGGAGACACACTTCCTTTTGTCAGTGAAGAATCATCTTTTATGAAAGGTCTTAAGTGCAGGACAGTTTTCTTCATTTTGAGTGTTGCTACTTATAGGAAGAAATATGTTATAGTAGGACATATTAAGATGTCCTTCCTTCTGTTGGCAGCTGTCAATGAAATGCCTTCCGATGTATAATTTGAGGGAATGTGTTACATTTAACTTCATATTTTTAAATTATACAAGTTTAACAAGTTTGGGCACCATTACAGGGCAGTAGGAAAAAAATAGCACAGCAGTTTCAGCATTAAAATTATATTCATTAATGCCGTATCTCAAGTCGTTTACCAAGGGAAATGAGTGAATGGCCTTAATGCAAACCAGGAAACTGCTACCTGGAAAAGAGCAAGTACAAAGCAGTTTCAAATTGCTGGCGGTGAACTGTCATTGAATTACCCTTAAACAAGCAACATAGTGTCCATGTAATAAATGACTGTATAATAACATTGGTACTGTTTTCTTATTGAGATTGAACTGCAAATAATTAAGAATACCTTCTATCCACATTTAGGAGAGAGTGTGGATAATTCTACATTGATGGTAGTTTTAAGATTCAGGAGCTAAACTTAGGAAAAGGGAGCACTAGGGGGATGTGGTTGTCTATTAATACCTTCAAGGTAGCAGTGTAAATGAAGTAAGGGAATTAGGCAGTCTCCAAAGATGGATGGGCTGTATGAAAGAGCAAAGGCCTAGAGCTTGGGGAAGAAAAACAGAGGTTTAGCATTTGATGGTATTTTAATGAAACTAGCAGAATAGAGTTATTTGCACTTATCATTGTCAGACTCATCATAAGTAGGGCAAAGAGCTGCTTGAAGGGGCAAAACCAAACCAAACTTCTTGTCGCAGGTAGTGCTTGTTTTGGAGCTCAGTTAGAGAACAGTAAAAATAAAAGCTGAAATGAAATGGGCTTTCCCAAGATTATAAAGGGTCATAAATCATTGCTAGTTCTAAAGTTCTACAGCTATAAAAATTTTATTAGTTTTTAGGAAAATTGATAGCAAGTAAAATAGGATTTTATTTAACTATAACCTTTACGAGCAATTTCTTTTTTCTTTTTCAGTTACTAAGATTGTCTGAATTGTTGAATGCACAGTAACCAGTTCACTGAGCCTCATTTGGGATCTACTAAAATTTTTTTTGACTGTTAGGAATTAGGTCTTTCTTTCGTGTGGCTAAAATGTCCTATTAGGAAAATTCTACCATCTGAAAGGAGAGCTCATAGTACGTTTATTAGTCAAAATCCTTCTGGATTCTAGTTCTAAAAAACGTACCCCCTCCCCATTTTTTCCCTTTAAAACATGTATTTGAGAAATAGGAGTTGGTGTTGTAATTGTGGTAGGGATAGGAATTTACTTGTTGGAGGGTTGCCAGATAAAATGTTGAATGCCAATTTAGATATAATTTTCAGAGAGACAGTGAAGAGATTGTATTAGCTAAATGTGGCAAACCTTTTTTATTTTTCAGAGGAGGGGCATAGATATAGTCTTCACTGTGTAGCTCAGGGAGCTCTGAACTTAGAGGGGGTGATGAATAAGAAAATTGTGTGTGTGTGTAAAATTTGGTGTTTCCATTTAGAACTTTAAAGACATAGAAGCTTATAACTTGGTGTGTGTGTGCCTGTGTGTGTCCCCATGTGTCCTGTCTGTAGTCTCAGCAGCTGTAAGGTGGGAACAGAAGGATTAAGATTAAGGCCATTCTCAACTTGCGTATATGGAGTTAGAGCCCAGCCGGGTCTACCTGGGACTTTCAAACCAAACCAAATAAAAAAAACAAAACAAAACAAAACCTACACCAGAAAGCCTTCTAAAGTAGATTAGTATGGGCAAAATTATGTTACATTGCATGCTTTGAGAAAATACAGCTTAGATATGTGGATTTATTTGGGTTACACTTTAGTTCCCTATGTGTTTTCTTCAGCTACCTTGTTTACAGTTGTTTTTAAATTCTGTGAAAATTAAAACTTTTCATGAAGGTAAGCAGAGGACCTCACTGAGCTCTGCTTATACTCTACTACTGATTCTGGCTTTTGCTTACCTAAAATACTTTTTAAAGTTTAGAACAGTATTGCCTGACAAGGCTACTTCTGGGGCTGATAGAATGCTTGATAGAAAATCTCTTTGCCACAGATAATGCTTTTTTGTTTTATTTTTTATTTATTTTTTTGAATGCTAGCTATGTGTTCTATAGAAATTCCTAAGAAAATTTAAAATTTTAATATAAGGAATGCTAGTCCCTATGACAGGGTCTCATATAGATTAGACTGGTTTTAAACTTTCATGCTTTGAACTTCCCATTGTGTTTTCAAATTTTGACAGCAGATTTTTTCTTAAGTTCTACTTTAGTAAATAAAACAATGAGATAAATGATGAAAGCAATAAAAGCCTTTATCCTTGTTTTCATAGCTCTGTCTGTTGTTCCTTTCTTGCAGAGCATGAATTTTGAGTCCTATTAAAGAGCCTTAGTTACATGTATATCTATTTTTAAAAAAGATTTATTTAAGTATTTTACCTATGTGAGTACTTTGTCTGCATGTACATCTGCACACCAGAAGATGGCATCAGACAATTGTGAGCTGCCATGTGGGTGCTGGGAATTGAATTTAGGACTTTTGGAAGAGTCTTAACTACTGAGCCATCACTCAAGGTCCCATGTACTTCTTATTTTTATAATGTATTTTCATCTTGTTTTTCCAATTTTGATTTCCTTTTCCGTACTTAAGTGATTCTTTCCTGTTATCTTCAGTTGTTTTTTCGTAAGCACTTGGATTTAATTTTATTATTTTAGTTGGTTGTTTTAGCTAGAAGGAGACATTGTTAAACATTTAGTTTGTATTGTACATGTAACAAACATTTAGTTTTCCTCTTTGGATGTTTTGAGTAGAAGGTGACATTGTACTATATACTTGTAACAAGTGTTTAGTTTAAGTCGGTGTTTTAAACAGGAATGTTGCCGGACATGGTGGCGCATGCCTTTAATCCCACCACTTGGGAGGCAGAGGCAGGCGGATTTCTGAGGCCAGCCTGGTCTATAGAGTGAGTTCCAGGACAGCTAGGGCTACACAGAGAAACCCTGTCTCGAAAAAACAAAAAAAAACAAAACAAACCAGGAATGTTTGGGCATTGAGATTTCACTATATTTTCTATTTTCTAATGGGTTTTTAATGGTTTCTTTTTGATATTTTTCTAACATCTTTTAATTCTCACAGGGTCATAATGTTCATATTTCTCAGAAACAGCTCAGCTAGTCTTCGAGGCCTAGGCACAAAGAACATTAATTCCTGATGGAACTAAGAATATCAAGGCAGAGCTGGGCAGGGGTGGCGTTTAATGGTTTCTTTTTGATATTTTTCTAACATGTTTTTATAATCTTTTAATTTTCACAGGGTCATAATGTTCATATTTCTCAGAAACAGCTCAGCTAGTCTTCGAGGCCTAGGCACAAAGAACAATTCCTGATGGAACTAAGAATATCAAGGCAGAGCTGGGCAGGGGTGGCGCACGCCTTTGATCCCAGTACCTGGGAGGCAGAGGCAGGCGGATTTCTGAGTCTAAAGAGTGAGTTCCAAGAGAGCCAGGGCTACACAGAGAAACCCTGTCTCAAAAAACAAAACAAAACAAAACAAAAAAGAATATCAAGGTAGAAAGAATTCCAGATAGGTCGCTAGAAGTAAATATTGATTATGAGCTATGAGGTACTAATATGAGCTTTGGGCTGGTCAATTTTAGAGTTTTCCTGTAACGTTATTCTATACTGTGCCTGTGAACTGTCTGCCATGTAGCACATAGTTTGTTGTGGCAGGTAGATAGAAAAATTCAATTATGGGATGGGGGTGATATTAGGGAGCAATCCAGTTTTACAGCTGTAAGAAGAAAAGAGCGAATTCTTAAATTTGCATTAGAGTGGTGCTTGTGCAAATAATCAGAGCTAAGAGTTCTTTAGCATTTGTATTTCAGTAGCAAATACGTGTATTTTAGCATTTTTCAAAGCCTAGTGGAAGAGTGTATGGAATGTGTTTTAGTGGTAGTGAGGTGTCACTTACCCTTCTGTAACATAATATCTGTTTGTCATTGAAAGAGCTCAAGAATTGTATCAAGTCTTAAACTCTTGAAATAATACCACTGGAAAACTTGACAGGCTTGGCAGTAATAGGTGAGCTTAGGTAACCAGATACACAGGCTTGCCAACTCAAGCCTGTGCAACTCAAGGGTTTCACCAGGCTACATCTTTAGAGTAGGTAGACTTAACTGGAGATATTAGCAGATGGCAAGGATGAACTCTCCTGCATTGACTAGTGGTGAAACAAACTTTCAACATGGAATTATTTCACTTTTCAAAACAAAGGGAAAAGGTTATTGGATTTCTAAAAATTATTAATGCAAACATGAAAAATTCAACATGGAACTTAACAGGGAAACTTCAAGTACTTTAAAGTAAAATATTGAATTTCTCCCTTCTGTGTGAATCAACCCTTTCAGTTTGCTGTGTATGCTTTCAAAGCTTGTTTTGTAGACATATCATTTATATACTGATACTTTATGTTTGGTAGTTTTAACTATGTTACAGTTCATACTATTACATGTAGTTTTTTGAATACAGTGACATTTTCATTTATATAAAGTTAGGGCAGCTCTAGAATACATTTGTTATCACTGAAAAAGATTTATGTTGATGATGAGTTTATTCTTAAGCTGAAATTGGCCTACTGAGAGAGCCTTTAGTGTTCCCAAGGAGAAAGGCTTCATTTAGTGGAAAAGAAAAAATGAGTACTCTGAGTTTTATTCTTAGTTGTACTTTTGAGCAGAAATTTTGAATGTTCATTCATACATCTAACAACTTAGCCATGTGAATAATTTCTGGGGTACCTGCTGGGTTTTAGCAAAAGCATTCTAGAAAATTTCCTGTCCCTTTTCAAGAGAAACGGTAATATTTTGTTTATGCAAATAGTTTTGGTCATAAATGATCTAAAAGAACTAAAAGTTCCTTGTTATTTGTATTTTCATAGCAAATATGTGTATATTTTAGCATGTCTGGGGCACTGGGTAAGTAATAAAACTTGACCCCTCCCCCATTAGAGATGAAGAATCTGTGTGTGGTGATAAACTAATAAAGGCCTCAAACAAGTGCAAATACGTATGAAAGAAAAATAGACTTGGATAGTTGAGTGATTCCCAAGGGATTGAAGAGGCTGCAGCACATTTTAGTACAATTAGAATATTAGTCAACAAAAGTATTTAGATATCAGGGAGGATTTTACAACTAAATTAAAACCAAAGACGGTTTTCTCTAAATGCTAAACCTTTAGAGTAAAAAGGTTTGTTTTTTTTTTTTTTTTTTCCTTTTTTCTTTTTGGTTTTTCGAGACAGGGTTTCTCTGTGTAGCTCTGGCTGTCTTGGGACTCACTTTGTAGACCAGGCTGGCCTCGAACTCTGAAATGCGCCTGCCTCTGCCTCCCGAGTGCTGGGATCAAAGGTGTGCACCACCACTCCCGGCAAGTAAAAAGTTTTTTCTTCGTGATATTATGTAGAATTTCGCTTTGTTAATTAAATACGCCTTTAGAGTAAAAAGGATTTTTTAAAACTAGTAAGTAGAATTTTACTTAGGTAAAAGTATATCTGAGGTGTTACAGTGTTAGAAATTGAGGATTTGGATTTTTTAATTGCAGAAATGGAGAACTCCTTTGCAAATTTACTCTAAAGCCTTTGGACAAGAATGTTTTATACCTTTGGTTCTTGATCTGCTTGGTCAGTCTTGATGCCTTCATGGACTGGGTCTTTGGCATATTTTTGCAAAGTTAGTGATTAAAATACATATGTCATGACTGCACTGAGAACAAAAGGCTAAGACAAACCCCTTTAAAGCTAAGGCAGAATCTATAAAATAGCATGGAAATAATCCCAGTGTAAATCGATTCAGTACATTTTGTTTTTAAGTTTGATGGTACCATAGATTTAATTTGAGGCCTTTACATGCTAGGTAAACACACCTACCTATCTGGCTTATATCCTTCCACTCTCCCTCTTAATTGTTTTTAAATTTTAAAAACTATTTGGAGTATGTGAGTGCTTCCTTGGGCTTGGGCATGCCTCTGACTAGAGACAACATTATGGATGTCTCACCTATCTTACTGTGGGTTTTAGGTATTGAATTCAGGCTTGCCTGTCAAGTGCTCCTACCCACTGAACCATCTATCTGGTTGTTTTCTTTTATTTTTTTTAAAGATTTATTTATTTATTATATGTAAGTACACTGTAGCTGTTTCCAGACGCCCCAGAAGAGAGCATCAGATCTCATTACAGATGGTTGTGAGCCACCATGTAGTTGCTGGGAATTGAACTCAGGACCTTCGGAAGAGCAATCAGTGCACTTAACCGCTGAGCCATCTCTCCAGCCCCTGGCTGTTTTTTTTTTTTTTTTTTTTAAACATTCTTTTATATGTATGAAAAATTTGCCTGCATGTATATATGTGCACCACAAGTGTGTAGTGCCTGAAGAGAGCAGAAGAGGGTATTGAATCTGGAACTAACAATGTGAGCTACCATTCCAACCTGGGCATTCTGGAAGAACAGCCATGGCCTGTAACTGCTGAGCCATTGTTCCAGTCCTATTTGTTTCTGAGACAGGATCCCATTCTTATCCCAGGCAGTAGGCTGGTTCCAAATTTAGTTTGTAACCCACATTGATGCCTTGGTGTTCTAAGTGCTGGAATTACATGTATGAGCTATCATGCCCACTCTCGGTCCCTGTTTTGCTTCTTATTTTTGAGAAAAGGTCTTGCTTAATTACTCAGGCAGGCCTTGAGTATGCTGTCTTTGCCTTTCAAGTAGTTGAGATTCCAGGCTTGTGCCATCAGGACTGAACAATAGCTATTACAAAGCTTGCCATCCTCCTTAGAGGCTAAAGAGCTTTCTTGTCTTTCTTTGACTTTGAAATCTAAGAATACCACATGGTAGAAGACTACAGACACATACTATTAAGTCTCTGCTTGGGAAAAGGAAGAAATATTTTTATCCCTTCTTAATGGGAAGAATATCTTCCAAGTGTAGTTTTAGCAACCACTAGGGAGATACACCAGTATGGACTAGAAGAACGGCTTGTCAAGGTTTCTCAAGAGACCCTGTCTCAAAAGTTTAAGGGAGAGAATGATTGAGATTGATATCCAGTGTTCACCTCAGGACTGTATACACACACATATACACATAAATGTGTGTGTGTGTAATATGTGTGTGTGTGTGTGTGTGTGTGTGTGTGTGTGTGTGTATATATAACTCATGCAAATATACCACACATGCAAAATAATTAATGAAGAGTGTAGCAGTGATACAACTTTTATTATAAATATTTACTATATATACAACCACATATACTGGTTATATATGTATACATAGATATGTGTGTTTGTCCCGTATTACTGTACCAGAGAGTTAGGGTCACTGCTTTAGTCTTCTATACCTTATCTGCATACTTTCCTTCTGCTTACCTCTTGATAACCTCTGATCTTTTCATTGTCCCCATAGATTTGCTTGTTCACAGTGTCATATAATTGAAATTATTCTGTGTAATAGCCTTTCTAGACTGATTTCTTCCAGTTAACAGTACACATTTAAGATTTATCCATGTCTTTTCATGACTTGGTAAATAATTTCTATTCTTTGTTGAATAAAACTTAATATTCTGTAAGTGTGTTTAATTTAAAGAAAGTGTTACTGATTGATTTTAGATTTGAATAGTAAATTTTGCAAGTAGGATCTGTTGATTCTTTTTAACAGTGGGATGAATATATGATAAATTTGAATTTAAGGAGGGTGAAATTGTTTTATTCAAGTATGACTTACAATGGTACTGAATGAACTGTAATTATAAATTGAGAGGTTGTAAAGAAATACAGTTTGTGAAAAATATACTGTTTATAAATAGTGTACTATACTATTTCTTGGACTCTTGCTTAATTTTACTATCTAAAAATTGTTGCACTATTACAAGTTAAGTTGGTAAAATTCGATATTTTGATATACTTGTTAATGTGCTCTTACACATAAAGGAGATATTTTCCCTTCAGTTTATAATACTATATTTTTAAGCATGATTGTGTTTAGAGGGGTTACATGTGTGGATGTATAGGACAATTTTTTGGAGGTGGTGCTTTCTATACCATGGAGGATTGAACTCAGGTTGCCAGGCTTCAGTAGTAAACATCTATACCTGCTGTGCCATCTCACTGGCTCATCACAACTTACTTTAAACATTCAGAGTAAACTAGGCTAGTAATCCCAACTGAGGCAGGATTGCAATTTCAAGGAAAGCCTATTAATCAGTCTCAAAGTAAAAATGGGTAAAGTCCTGTTGTGTAGCCTCAGTCTTTAAAATTGAGAGACCATGGGAACCTAGGAGGGGCAAGGAAACTCTTCATTCTGTTAGAAGTGGAGAGTCTCCTGATCACATGTCTGTGTCACATCCTTTTCTTTTCAGTGGTTTGTTATGTGCCTAGGACGGAGTGGGGGACACATGTATGTATGTTCTGTAAGTGGGGTGCACATCATTATATATATGCAGGTGCATGTGTTTGTGCATACATGTGGAGGCCAGAGGACAACTTGAGGTATCATTCTCAGTCAGCAGCCTCCTTCTGTTTAAAGCAGAGTCTTCTAGTTTGTGACTTGTCAAGTAGGATAGGCAGGCTAGCAGGCCCCAGAGATTGACTCATCTCTGTCTTCACAAGGCGAGGAATCCAAGGTGTGCCAGCCCTCTGTTTTTGTTTTGCTTTTTTCTTTTCTTTTTAAACATGGATACTGAATATTGAACTTGGGTGCTCATGACTTCATGGCATTTAATCACTTATCTTAACTCAGTTGTCTCACTAACTTCCTTTACTTTTGAGCTAGAGTTTGTCTTGTCTAGTCTGGCCCTGAACTTGAGATTGTCCTGCCTCTTATCTCTTGAATCCTGGTATTCCAGGTGTGTACCACTATTCCCAGCATATCCCGTATTTTTCAAAATCAGATTTAGTCTCTGCAGAAATATGGATGAAGTAAAAAAGGTAGGGAAAAGACATCTAAATATTATACCTGATGAACTTACTATTACAATCTAGTAGAAGTTACAGTATCTCTAGATATTTTTCCCCAGAAATGAAAGAATTTGTTTAGCCTTGGGCTTTAAGCTGAGATTCTATAAGTTTGTTTGTTTGTTTTTGTTTTTCCTTATAAGTTGACAAGATTTACCAGGCATGGTAACCCATGTCTTTAATCTCAATACTCAGGAAGCAGAGGTGGTAGGATGGCTGTGACTTGAAGGTCAGGTCAGCCTGGGCTATATAGTGAGATCCTTTCTTTCTTTCTTTTTTTTTTTTTTTTTTTTTTTTTTTTTGGTTTTGGTTTTTTGAGACAGCGTTTCTCTGTGTAGCCCTGGCTGTCCTGAAACTCACTCTGTTGACCAGGCTGGCCTCGAACTCAGAAATCCACCTGCCTCTGCTTCCCAAGCGCTAGGATTAAAGGCGTACGCCACCACGCCCGGCAAGATTATTAACTTTTATAAAGAATCCTGATCTTCCCAGAAAAAGATTTCCTCTCTGGAAATTCTTTTTCATTTTTTAAAGATAGGATCTCGCCAGGCGTGGTGGCACATGCCTTTAATCCTAGCACTTGGGAGGCAGAAGCAGGCAAATTTCTGAGTTCGAGGCCAGCCTGGTCTACAGAGTGAGTTCTAGGACAGCCATGGCTACACAGAGAAACCCTGTTTCAAAAAACCAAAAAAAAAAAAAAGTTAATAATCTCATCATGCATTTTACTCAAGTGGAGTTTAGTGTTGTTTCCAGTGTGGATAATATGCCTTATATCTAAGTCATGGCATCAGGTACATGAAAAGTAGAAGAAAAAAAATGTTATTAAAAGTGTTTTCCCCCAAAATATTTAATTACCAGTTTGATGTATTTTATCCTAGTGAAAGTACCGTGTATTTAGTGGTCAATCTTTGTTTTAGAAAGAATGGTTATGTAAAAAGCTCCATTTTTCTATTCCTCTTAACATTCTCCCTAAATATCACCTCTGCCCATGGCTTCAACTGCCACTAGAGCTGACACTCCCCTGGTCCCCTGGTACATATTCTCAGCTCTGCTTCCTCTTGCATCTTAGGTCCTTACTACATCTCAGAGGGATAACTTGTCTTGTATGTATGTCTCCTCACAAACCTCAGCTTCCCTTTCTTTACTCCGTTTATGGCTATACTCGATGGTCATCAAGTTCATTTCATTTGTTTTCTAAACATTTTTTGTGTTTACTGTATTCACACCACGACAGCCACTCTTAATTGCTTGAGATTCATTTTTTTTTCCCACTTAGATTATTGAAGAAGATTCAAGGTTTTTTCTGACATTGTTCTTCATTTCAGGACTACTTTGTGTTGCCACCATTCACATCAGAATCTTTGTTCATAGGAAAGAAGCCCAGGCTGCCCTTCATAGTCCACAGCATGCTTTTCATTTTTACTTTTCTGAGAAATATCAGCAACTAACAAGTATTTGGGTTGTAATAGCACTCAGCAAATGATCACTCTTTTCCACCTTTGTTTAGAACTAGACATTCCTGCCTCTTTTTAACACTGCTCATGCTATTATTTCTCAAGATAATCTTTCTGTTTCTGACCACTGACAGGGAAGGCTCCACTCAGATTTTATTACATTTAAAGTTTAAAATCTCATTTTATTGTATACACAATAATGACCATTATTGTTTGTATTGTATTTTGATGAGTAGTATGTACTGTGGGGTTTTTTTTTTAGACTGTTTTAAAATTCTTTCACTATTTCATAAATGTGTATAATGTATCTCAATCATATATACCCTTAACTCCCCTCTTCTACTCTGTTGGCATTGACCATGTTTTCCTCCCATCTTTATGCTCCTCCCTCCCTTTAAACAATCCTCTGAGTCCAGTTAGTGTTGTCTGCTGCAATGTTGAATGATTGTTGGCTTGATTTTTGTGCATGTAACCATCACTGCAGTGAGTTCCTGAGTGCAGTGGCTATAATGATGTCCAGAAGACAGCATTTTTTCAGTATTCCTCCCTGTCCTCCAGTGCAGTCTTTCCATCCCCTCTTCTGCAGTGTACTCTCAGAATTTAGGGGTCATGATAAAGTTGTCCCATTTAGGGCTGAGTGAGTTGTAAATCTCAGTATTAATTGCCGCTGTCCACTGCAGAGAGAGGCTTCTCTGGCTAGTTTAGAGAGTGGCACTGACCTGTGGGTTTAAACATAAATATTTAAAAGGTGGTTTGGCAATATGTCCCTTTAGTAAAACAACAGTAGTAGGTCCCTCTGCCCAGGCCCAGTCAGACTTGGACCAGGTTTATAGTATCCCTCTTGTGGAGCAGGTTTCAGATCGAATCAGACATCAGTTGTTTTCTCTATAACCTCATGCCACTCTTCAACCAGTTGGGTGTATCTTGCCTGGTAAGTTGGTACTGTAGCATGCAAGGGTCACCATTGATGTCTTTTCTCCCTCAGCTCCTACATAACACCTTCTAGTACTATTGCATGCTAATCAACATGGAGCAAATTTTCAGGTGAGTTCTAGCTAAATTTCACTATGTCCTGTAACCAAAGTATGTTGTGTCCTTAGCAATAGGATTTTACCCTACTAGTTACAGTAGACAACCAAGAACAATAATAATAGCCTGTGTTGTTTTGGAGGCTTCTGGGTCTCCTCTGGTCAGTATTTTGTAGGGCAGTCTCCCACACCTGGCACTGAGATTTTCATTTGATACCTGTGTCTGCCCGTGCATGCAAGGTATTTGTGTTTAAGCTCCTTTAAAAATACACACACACACACACACACACACACACACACATTTAATTAGCTTGCAAAGTAATGTGCTTCCTTAGGATTTTTATAACACCTTCCAGCACTATGAAAGCTAGCCAATAGGGATGAAGCTTCCAGGTGAATACAGCTTGATTTCTCCAAGTTGTCTGACTCAAGTATTGTCATCATTAGGGTCTTACTATCAGACTCTTTGGTAACCAAGAGCACTGCATAGTCTGTGATAATGAACACTTTAAGGTGGTTATTAGCTATTTTTTGTTTCTTTTGAGAGCTCTCTGTTCAGTACCATGACCCATTTTTTTTTTTTTATGTTAGGACTCTGTGTATATTTTATTGGCATTTGTCTATGCACTACAAAACCATTTTAGTTTCATTGTATCCTAATTGCTGATTACTGGCCTTACTTCCTGAGCAATTTAAGCTCCTGTGCCTAAGGTCCTTACCTGTGCCTGTATCTTGAAGTGTACTTACCTCTTTTTCTCCTCTAGCAGTGTTGGAGTTTCAGGTCTTCTTTTGAGGTCCTAGATCTCTTTGGAGTTTACTTTGTCCATGTGAGAGAGTTACAGATTTAATTTCATTCATCTACGTGTACATACACAGGTTTTCTAGTATCTTTACCAAAAATCAGGTGGCTCTAGCTGTGTGGCCTTATATCTAGGTTCTTTATTCCACTGACCATGTGTTTATGCCAGTACCATGGTTTGTCTCTGTAATGAAACGTGAAATCAGGTATAGTGATACCCCAATAGCATTGTTCTTTTTAAGGATTATTTTGCCTATCCTGGATCTCCTGTATTTTCATACGAATTTTAAGATTAAAGGGTTTTGTTTTCTCAGTTTTGGTAAAAAATGTCACTGGATATTGATTAAGATTGCATTAAGTATGTAGATTGCTTTTGGTAAAATAGTCATTTGCATGAGATTAATCTTTTTAATCTGTGAGCACAAGAAATCTTTATCTTTTAGTGTCTTCTCAGTTTTTCTTCAGTGTTTTCAAGTTCTTATTATAGCATCTTTTATATTTTTGGTTAGATTTATTTCACAGTTGTCATTGTTTTAGAGGCTATTGTGAATGGGATTGTTTCCCTGATTTCCTTTCCAGTTTGTCACTGGTATGTAAGAAGGCTGCTGATTTTTGTATATTAATTTTATGTCCTGCTATATTGTGTAAACTACCTTTAAGAGTTTCAAGTCTTTAGAGTCTTATATGTATGGAATAATGTCATCTGCAAATAGAGATACTCTGATTTTTCCCTTTTCTATCTGTATCCCTATTGCTTGATTTTCTTGTTTTACTACTCTAGCTTAGACTTCCAAGTACTATATTGAGTAAGAGAGGGGAAAAGTAGACATCTATACCTTATTCCTGCTTTTAGTGTAAGTACTTGTGAGTTTTTCAGATATCAGAAAGTCTGATATCTGATAACAGATTTGCCTGTTAAAACACAAACATTAATTAATCATAAACGTAAGGAAGTTAGAGCGGGGACAGTAGAGTCTGGCTATTCTGAAATCAATCAGCATGGGAGCTCATGATAAGTGAGCTGTGCAGCACTGAATGAAACAGTGTCTGTAGGCTTGTCCTATATAGCCTTTATTATGTTGAGATGTGTTCCTTCTACTCTGAGTTTTTTCAGGACTTATTTTTCCCTTCCAAGACAGGGTCTTACTGTGTAGTTCTGGCTGTCTTGGAACTCATTATGTAGACCAGACTGGCCTCAAATTCACAGAGATCTGCCTCCTTAGTGGTTGCCACCATACCTATCCTTTTCAGGGCTTTCAATAGGATGGAATACTAGTTTTTGTCAAGTTTCTTTTCCCTGAATCTATCAAGATGCTGTATCTCAGATTTTAGTTAATGGTTACTATGTACAGTACTTGCGAAATAGTTCAGTACGCAAATTGGATTGAAGATATAATTCCAGTTTATAGATTAATAAATTGAAAAGACAAGACAAACCAGGAACGGGTAGCATTTGTTCATTATCCTAGCACTCAGGAGCCTGAAGGAAGAAGATTCCAGGCCAGTGTTGCTACATAAGTTTGAGGGTCATCTGAGGTGCCTTAGACCCTCTAACAAAACCAAATGGAAAAGCAAAAATACATAGCAAAAGTCATGGCTTTGGAGTGTAGTTTGGTTTTTGTTACTTTTGGCCTCGGAACATACTTTCGCCTGCTGAAAGAATGGTTTTAAAAATAACTGTTTGGCTCTTTCTCCTACTTTCCTTCTGTCTGGACAACTTGGGCATGTAGCAGTTTCAGAGTATCTTAAACAGTAGTTGTTAAAGTATAGACCCTGGATCAGATATGTGTCCTAGCTTCAGAATCTGGACACGCTCTCAACAGTCTGTTTTAGTAACCTCTCCAAATGATTTTGATACATGAAAATGTTCAAGAATCACTGTGTTAAAGTTTTATCATCTTAGGAACATTTTACCTTTGATAAATAATAACAAAATTTCTGCTTTGGAAATAATCCAGTAGCTGGAAAGATAACTAATATCAATAATATCCTGGAATGTGAATAATAAATTTCCAACTGTGCATTGGAGTTGACTGGTGAATTTAAAACAAAACAAAACAACAACAACAAAACCCAGCAAGCATGTTGGAGGTGGAGCATGACTTTAATCTTAGCAATCCAGCCAGAGGCAGAAGCAGGAGGATCTCTACAAAATCAAGTTCCAGGACAGCTAGGGATTTACGTAGAGAAACCCTATCTCAAAAAACAAAACAAAACAAAACAAAACAAAACAAAAAACCAAACAGACAAAAACCCCAGAAAACAAAACAAAACCCCCAACAAACAAAACCAATTATAACAAAAACCACAGAGAATGGCATTTGCTACCCCTTTAAACTAAAATCTTTTCTAGACTGTATTTAGATGATCAGCTTGAACAACTTGTCTTATGTTCATGGGATATTTCATGATGGAAGAATGAGATGAATTGTGGTGTTGGTTGGGTTTTTGTTTTGTTTATTTCTGAGTTCTGTAACTCCAGCTGGCCTCATAGTAGTGATCCTACCTCAGTCATCAGAATTCTTTAATATTTAATCCTATTGTAAGTAGTTGTCAGAGACAGTGAGCTTGTTATCAGAAGCTACACTGTAGACAGTTATGCTTCACAGAAAAAAGTAGTGGAAATTAGCTTTTGTTTTTAATTACTCATAGCTTCTGAAAATGGTTTATTTAACTAGTAAAAATTATGTGGTGATATTTGTTAAAGTATGATAAAGAAGATTTGTTCAGACAGGAAGTATAGGGACCACATTTCAATGGCACTTTAAACAAAGGGTTATGTTCCACATTGAATACAACACAGACAAGTGAGGAAATTCCCACTTTAAAATTAAGCTAAGGTGAAGGATATGGGTCGGTGAAGGATTCTGATCAAACCAACCTAACAGAATATCTTTTCCTTCCTTCCTTCCTTCCTTCCTTCCTTCCTTCCTTCCTTCCTTCCTTCCTTCCTTCCTTCCTTCCCTCCCTCCCTCCCTCCCTCCCTCCCTCCCTCCCTCCCTCCCTCCTTCCTTTTTTTTTTTTTTTTGAGATAGGGCTTTACTATGTAGCTCTGGCTGTCCTGGAACTAGCTCTATAGACCCGGAACTCAAAGAGATCTGCCTACTTCTACCTCCCAGGACAGGGCTGGGGTTAAAGGCATGCCACCCTGCCCACCTTCTAACAGAATTCTCATGGAAGAAAGACCAGAGTGATCAGACCTTACTTGAGGCCTGGTAGAGGATGTCTGATTATACAGAGAGTTGACAGCTATTGAAGATAGATGAATTTTTTTGTTAAACTGACTTAGCAGAATTCTTTGCTAAAAGTGAATCGTACAGGGACATACATAGATAGATGATTCTAGAACAATCAGAAGCATGAATTAGTTTTAGCCAAGCCAAAAAATTGTCAAATTGGTGTATTATTCAACCTTTAGAGCATATCATTTATATTTTGCTTACAATATTTTGCTTGGCCAGCTAAAGTACATTTCTAAAATGCTTGTCTACAATTTTTTTCTTAATTCTTTTAAATATTAGTTCTGTTCTCAAAAGAGTGCCATTTTGGTTCATAGCTATCTTGGTGGTCTTTGGGATTTAAAAAACCAAACCAAACCTTCTATAAGCATTTACATAACTATGTGAAGATTTACTTTTTGAGCCAAAACATTCTTGGCTTACAAACAGATCACAAAACTGTACCAGCAGCTTGACTATTATTTGTGGAATTAAAAAGTGAATCAGTTTTCTGCCAGGTGTACCACACCTATAATCCTACCACTTAGCAGTCTGAGGGAGTAGGATGGTGAGGTCTCTGCCAGCCTAGGCTACGTAACACAAAATTAAACCTCCCTAGAAAGTGGGTTATTTAAAGTTTCCAAGGAAAACTAGCTTGACAACTGCTTGTGGCTGCTGCCTTTTCCTACCTGGGCACATTTCTAGTTTTAAAAGGCCAAGATCAAAGTCAAATAGGACTTGATTTATATTTGGTCTCCCTTTGTTCTGATTTTCTTTGCTCTCTGGGTTAAAGAAGAAGTGTTTCTTAGTTTTAGGGTTTATATTTAGTCATGAAACTGTTTACTGGAAGACTGTAAAAGCCTAGACTCAGTGTCTTTGCTGTTTTTGATAATTTATTAAGGAGAGCGTTCAATCTCTTAGAACCTACATCAAGGCTGTTGGATATTGAGGTAGCCCTGGGAACTGTAGTTGTAAGAAACAATGTAAGAACTCATTTCGGGCTTCTGATTCTTTTCTTTGTTATTAAAGTCTTCCAGTTCAGCTAGGTGTAAAGCTTGACTTTAATCCCTGTACTTGGGAGGCAGGGCACGTGGATTTCTGTGAACTCAAGGCCAGCCTGGTCTACATAGTGAGTTCCAGTACAGCCAGAGTCACATAGAGCCCTGTTTCAGGAAATAAAACCCCCAAACAAAAATGAAACCAAAGCTAATTATGTCTATTCCTTAGATTTGCTGTCAGGTTCTATATTTTATTTTAAGACATTTTATTTTGTGTATATTAGTGTTTTTGCTGATTTTAGTCTGTGTATCACATATGTGCCTAGTGTCCATGGAGATCAAAAGAAGGCATTGGATTCTTTTGAACTGGAGTTATAGATGATTCCATATGAGAAAATGAAAACCTAGTCATTTGGAAGATCAGTCAGCACTCTTTTTTTTTTTTTTTTTTCCCGAGACAGGGTTTCTCTGTGTAGTCCTGGCTGTCCTGGAACTCAGTAGATCAGGCTGGCCTCGAACTCAGAAATTTGTTGCCTCTGCCTCCCAAGTGCTGGTATTAAAGGCGTGTTACCATGCTCAGCTCAGTCAGCACTCTTAGGCAGTGAGCTATCTCTCTAGCCCCTCAAGAACATTTTAAAAAAAAGCCAGATTTGGGGAGAGATGGCTCAGCAGTTAAGCACTGACTGCTCTTCCAAAGGTCCTGAGTTCAGTTCTCAGCAGCCACATGGTATCTCACAACCATCTGTAATGAGATAACTGGTGCCCTCTTTTGGTGTGTCTGAAGACAGCTACAGTGTACTCATAAGTAAAATAAATCTTAAAAAAAAAAAAGCTGGAATTGATTATAAGTTGCTTTTATTTTTATTTATAATTTTACTTTATTTAAGGTTGGTCTGTTTCTTTTTGAAACATGTTGGAATTCTTTGGGCTGGTGGCTTTCAATGTTCTTAGGAAAATGGAAAAATGAAAATTCAAATAAGCCACTGGGATGGTCCAGCAGTTGTTACACAAGCCTAACAAACCAAGTTAGATCCCCAGTACCCCATGACTGAAGGAGAAAACTGACAACTGAAAGTTGGTCTCTGACTTCCACACTTCATGATGTTCACACTCTCAAACATGAATGAAGGTTAAAAATATTCAGAGCTGGGCATGTTTGTGCATGCCTTTATCCCAGAACTCAGCAGGTGGATCTCTTAAATGAGTTTGAGTCCAGCTTGGTAGATATAGCAAGCTCCAGGCCAGCCAGGGATACATTAGTGAGGATCAGAGAGATAGTCTAAATAAATTCCCCCTGCCCTGCAACTTTTCCTTTTCCTTTTCCTTTTCCTTTTCCTTTTCCTTTTCCTTTCCCTTTCCCTTTCCCTTTCCCTTTCCCTTTCCCTTTCCCTTTCCCTTTCCCTTTCCCTTTTCCTTTTCCTTTTTCTTGACAGGGTTTCTCTGTGTAGCCCTGGCTGTCCTGGAACTCACTCTGTAGACCAGGCTGGCCTCAAACTCAGAGATCCGCCTGCCTCTGCCTTTCAACGCTGGGATTAAAGGCATGTGCCACCACTGCCTGGCTAAGACTCTGCATTCTTTCAGCTTCTTTTCAAGTTATCTCCATAGAACACACCTAGGGCTGGTTTGGCTTATAGAGTTCTTGTATAATATGCATTTTATAATAATGTATTTGTAGCTTCACAGGCTACGGGTATTTTATATACGTGGTTCATATGAGCTTCACATGACCATCATGGTTAAGGTAGGAATTATTGTTTCCATTTTTCAGATGGGAAATTTGTGATTTAAGAAATGGAAGACTCCCATAGAGAGACCCTTAGGTATCTATTTATCTAACAGTACAGTAGCACAGTATAGACTCAGGGTGCCAAGCTTTGGATCTACAGCACTAGAGAAAGTTGGTGCTTGTATTTTTCTGGGATGAGAGAATCCTGTGGCCTTTTTAGTCATATTTAAAACTTTTTCTTTGCCAGTGACTTTTTTTTTTTTTTTTTTTGCACCAAGAGTCTTGCCTTGTATCCTGGTTGGTCTGGAACTCATTATGTAGACCAGGCTGGCCTCAGACTTACAGATCTGCTTGTCTTTATCTTCTCAGTGTTGGATAAAAGTCCTGCACCAGGCCAGGTTGGTTAACCTTAAGCCCATACAGTTATGAGATTATGCTTGCCTTGTCAATGAGAATTGACAGCAAAACTGAAATCAGAATGCTTGTTGAAGATTTTTCTCCAGTACTTTTTTTTTTTTTTTTTTTGGTCTTTCCAGGAGTTAACATGTGAATTGTCCTTTACAGTTTTATAGAACTGTTCCACACATGTTATATGATCTTCATAGCATCATTCCTATTTGAAGAATCTATTGTTCACTGCAGAGAATTTAAGTTGTGGAGATACTGACTCAAAGTCTCACACTATTTTCAGGCTGAAGTTAATTGATTTGATTTGGTCTGAATAAAAAGTCTACAACTCTAATTTTGTCTCAAGTTTTTGTGAATTTACAGTTTAGCCTAACCAATATCCAGTGTTTTCTTGTATCACTATTGTTAAGCCAACTAGTAATTAATAGGCCTTGTTCTGAGTTGGCAAGATGGTTCCACCTTGCTTCCAGGTTTGATGCCTGAGTTTGATCTCTGGGACCTACATCATAGGAGGATAGAACTGACTAATGCAACTTGGCCTCTGACCTTGGGACATGGCATCCAGCACATATGCAGAAGTGTGCACACATGCATGCACACACACACTGAGGTGGATGGATGGGTGAGGAAAGAGAGGGCTGTTTTCTTTCTTTGTAAGAAGGATACTGCATTTTTTGTATATTGTTTTTTATTTTTCTGTGTTTTGAGGCAGGGTTTTTATTTGTAGTCTGGGCTGGTCTAGAATATTGTACTACCTCTATTATCGGACTTCCTCCATTGTTCATAATCTCTCTTGTTTTTGGCAACTGCCAATTATTTGTGTCAACATATGTGAATCTGTTGTTGCCACACATTACCACAATGGTCCTTGTTTTATTAGAAAAGTTACAGTTGATTTTTTTGGTTATTTTTTAAGCGTGAAATCTAAGTTAAATTTATTTTGTGTGTGAAGTTCTGTTTCCCAGGCTGTTGTAAAGCAATGCCAAAGGTTGCTATATGTGTCTGTTTAATTTTTATTTCTTTGGAGACATACGATAGTAGGATAATAGGTAACATTATTGAGTGCCATGTACTGTTTTAAGCTGTGTTGTTTTATGTAATCCTCACAATAACCCTCTAAGGAAATTGCTATTATTAGCTCCTTTTTATAGATTAAGCAGATGAAGCTCAGAGAGGTTAGGCACTTCACTAAGGTCATACAGTTAGTAACAGAACCTCATGTGATCCCATGCAATTGAATTTTATTCATTAAATTTAATCACTAAACTATGCAGACTCTTTTTTTTTTTCTTTTTTACTTTTTGGCATCAAGTAGATTTCTCTATTTTTCTGAAGTAGAAAAGCTAGTTAATTTAGGCTAACAAATCCTATTGCTATTTTGGATGGTATAATTTCAGACCAAGGATGGAATTTGGTTTATAATGATCTTAATCTTTTGACATGTTTGTTTTATTGAAAGGATCAGTCTTGACTTTGGAAAATGCTTTGTAATGGCTGCCATCTCTACCTAGTGCTAGTGATCAGGATAATCCAGTAGTTCAGCACCAGCATTCCCCCCACCCTCTCTGCATCTTCTGTTGCAGAGAATGAGGTTACCCTATTTCTACTACTATCACCATATCTTTAAGCCTGCCTTACTCTTGGTTGGTATACATGGAATGACTGCCTATGGACTTTTGATTAGTTTGCTGTTAAGTGATAGTGATATGTGGTCTGCTTAATTTACAGAAGATGTGTAGGCTTAAGTCTGACATTTTCCAGCAGTTCTACACAGATTTAAAATAAAATACTCTTTCCCTGTAACCACCTTGAGCAATAGGTCTTGTGCTCAGTCTTATTTTCAAAGTAGTTGATTTGAATTTGTGGACATGTATGAGAGAAAGAGAACAGACATTTTCTTACATCTTTGCTATCATCTCTTTATTTTGAGATATGAAGGAGAGAACTGCATGAGCCACCCACAGAAATCAGTTGTAGAGGGGCTCAAAGGGAACAGCATTCTTTTCCTTTCTCTTTTTTTAAAGGAAGTGGCAAGTGTAGGTGAGATTTGGAGGTTTGACCTTGACAGTAGTCAGCTGAGGGACAGAAGTTAATGTTACCTATAGTGTGGTTCCCTTGAAGGCAAGAGAGTTTGTTGGTAACTTTTTTTCCCTTAGGGCATAGGTGGAGATAGTTTACAACTTGCTCTGTGTTCCCTTTCTCTTTGCACTCTTTTCATATCTACACATCCATTTTCTCCTTCCAGAGAGCTCCTCCTCTTCCCTGCTGCTAGCCCCAGCTGTCATCTTCGCTTCCCATCCTCCAACCTCAGCTATGCAGTTTTTCATTACACTTTTCTGGGGTTTGATGCTTCTATTTTCACCCCCTTCAACATCAGCTTATATTCCCTGCTTCCCTAAAAGTCCTGTATCATTGTGCTTCTGGTGGCTCCCTAACTTCAGGCAGTTGTGTACTTTCATGTTGAGGGCACAGTTTGTTTGAAAGCCCTTGGTGATGAAAGGCAGGACAGTGAGTCAGGTTCTGAGCTGCTTCTGAAAGCTGGTTCTTCTGAATTGGAGCTAATTTTGGATAGATAATGAGGCCGGATGATTGCTAATAACCTTCCTTGCTAATTGTGATTTATTTCGCAGTGCTGTATAGAGAAGTTCTTTCTCAGTTTGGAGGGGAAATAGATCTATTTGCATGTTTTTGTTTTTTTTTTTTTTTTTTTTTGAGTGTTGAGCTATCAAGGAATCTCATAGTTTCTGTAGAGACAGTACAGTTTGTGAGAAAGAGCCCCCAAATAAGAATTAAAGACACCTTAGTCCCAGGTATACTCAGGCTTAGCCACTTAAGTTATCTTTTTTTTTTTAAAGATTTATTTATTTAATGTATGTGAGTACACTGCTCTCTAAAGACACACCAGAAGAGGGCATTAGATCCCATTACAGATGGTTATGAGTCACCATGTGGTTGCTGGGAATTGAACTCAGGACCTCTGGAAGAGCAGTCAGTGCTCTTAACCACTGAGCCATCTCTCCATCCCCTCTTAAGTTATCTTAGTTAAGTCATTCTAGTGGAGGATGCCTACCTAGTGTTTTGTGTTTAAGAATTACTAATTAATTTGCTAAATTAAATGATAAAAAGTATATCTTTCATTTATTTTTAAGTGACTGCTCATTTCTTTTACTTTTGTAGCCTTGCAAGACACATTGATTGCAGTTGTGGACAGAGTTAAGAGACTATGCTTTGGCTTTGGGTATTTTTTGGTTTTAGGCTAGACTTTCATGATGATGGGCAAAATATCCTTCCATGACTTTCCAGTCATGGGTTTCAAAAGCAAGGAAGGGCAAACACTCAGCACTTAGCTACATCCCTAGCTTGCAGCACTTAACATTTTTTGGACTACAGGGTTTATAACACTACATTTCTTATAAAGCAGTATTGGTAATAATGTATATAAAGTGCCTGCAATAGTTAACTTGTACTTAGAAAATGTCGACTTAGAGAAAAGAGGAGTTCAAGAGCCTCCTTTCCTAACTTAGGAGCCATTGAAAGTTAATGGCTACTGGAGGAGAGAGAACTCCCTTGTTTGTTTGTTTTAAGGATGTGGCTCCTAGTTAGCTGGACCACACTCCAGTGGATGACCCCACATCCATAGGAAGCTCAAAGTGGCCTCAGTGGGTTATTAAAAAAGAGGTAGGGCTGGGTCTCAGAGGTTTAGGAGGTATAGTGAGAAGTGGGTAAATGTGATTAAAATGCATTATATGAAATTTTCAAAGAATAAAATACTAAAGAAAATACTGCCTAATGTCTTGATATCCCTTGTCTGTTTTAAGATAGTTTTACTGGGCTAGAGAGATGACTCAGCAGTTAAGAGCACTGAATCATAAAAAGTATATCTTTAATTTACTTTTAAATGACTATGGTAACTTTCTAGCCTTGTTACTATAGTCACATTAATTGCAGTTGTGGATAGTGTTATGTGGATAGAGATCATGCTGGCTGTTAAGAGCCACTGGCTCTTCTTCCAGAGGTCCTGAGTTCAATTCCCTGCACCCATATAGTGGTTCACGACCATCTAGGGATCTGATGCCCTCTTCTGGCATGCAGGAGTACATAAAACACAAAAAATTTTTAAAAAGATAGTTTCAGTCCTTTTTTTTTTAAAGATTTATTTTTTGTGTATAGATGTGTTTTACCTGCATGTTTGTACAATATGAATGTGCAGTTCTTAACGAGGCCAGACTCTGGAGGAATCTGACTCCCTGGATTCTCTGGAACTAGACCCATTTGGTTCCCATTTGGAACCAAACTTAGATGCTCTGCAAGAATGAGTGCTTAGAACCACTGAGCCATCTTTCCAGCCCCTTCATTTTTATTTTTTATAAAGTTTAAATTTGGATATTATAATTTACCAATTCAAACAGTAATTTTTGACTTGGTCTTAATTTTGTTTGTTTTGCTTTTGTTTCTGAGATAGGGTTTCTTTGTGTAGCCCTGGCTATCCCACAACTAGCTTTGTGGACCAGACTGGCCTCAAAACTCACAGAGAACAACCACTTGCCTCGGAGCACTGAGATCAAAAGCTGTGTGCCACCACGCCTGACCTAATCCTGGCCTATTAGATTAACATATTTTCCCTCCAGGCTTAGTAATTTTTTTTGTTTTATGCAGTGGGAATTATGTTTAGCTCCTTTTCTCTATTCCTTTGAGTTGTGTAATACTGGGATTTGGGGTTGCACTGGAATTTCATGGGTTCTGTTGGTTTGGAACATCCTTTTTATATTGGCATAGTCAGATTGCTAAGCAAGCTTTAGTCTAATAACTGCTATTCAGAAGAAAGTAGAACATAATACAAGTCTACTAATAGGTTTCTAGGACATTGCCAAGTACATAAATACAGCATCTGAGGGATATAAGAGCCCCACCTTCATGGACAGTGTCAGAGTGAAATGTGATTTCTGTTAACTGATCAGGAATATGATTAAAATAATCTTCACAGTGTTTTCAAGAATTTATTGATAACTAGTTTCCCTGACAATTCAATTGATGGTTAAAACCAGCTTCCTTACCCTCTCCTATTCGTAGGCATTAACTTTCTGGCAGTTGGTAGCAGTTTATGAGCATAGCTGAGACACAGCCCTTTAAATCAGCATTTTACCTAGCAGCAAGCTCAGTTCTATACAGTACGTTGGGAGCTCTTTTCTGTATTTATTAAACAACTTCTGTGTCTGAGATTGACATTGTTTGGCTGGTTGGACTTGTATTAGTTTCTTACAAGGTCCTAGATCTTGTAAGAAAGATCTTATACAAGGTCCTATAGGTCAAAGGGGAAGTTTCAAATAACATATTCAAAACACAACATTTAGTCTAAGCCTGTTGATTACTGTATGTCTATATTATTCACTCTGAAAGATAGTTGAAAGGCCAGTATGAATTCAGAGGGCTTGACCTGTACTTGAATATGATACTACTACTTTAATACCTACTTTGTATTCTTAGATCCACAGAGTGGGATTCATCTGCAAAGGCAGATACTGCTTTGGTTATAAACAGGAACATTTCTACTTAGCAACCCCCATTTTCAGTTAGCTAATTACATCCTTGGTTTCTAGATGATAGAAAAACTTGGATCTTGTTCGCTTGTTCTCTGGAGTGTTCTTAAATCTAATATTGGCAGATTCTGACCTGGTAATCTGTTCACTGTAGGTGAGCATACTTAGCTCATGAGCCAAGCCACTCAGAGTGCCTCCTATAAATTCTTGCCTTATACTTTAGGGCATTCCCTAATGGTAGAAATTGAGGGGTGTGTGTGGTGGACCTTGGGACTAAATGAATAGATACTTGCTCTGTGGTATCTTTCCCAATGTATGATTTACATATGGAATTACTTTTAAAATAGCCCAGACGATGATAGTGATTTAAAAACAAAAAAACAAAAATCCTCTTTCTGCTATTACTAACCTAATTTGTCTTATAGAAAGCAAGTTATGGGCAGGTAGTAGAAGTTGGCATCAGCTTTAGTTCTGAGCAGTACCTAAAATGCAAGTTGAGACATAACCTTCACCCCGTGATTAGTTAAATCATCAGTATACATTTCTCATCCTCTTTGAATTGACTGCTAGTAGCCAGGCAGTTACCCTTTGTAGGAAGAGCCTGTCAGGAGCCCTAATTATTTCAAAGACTGGCTTTTCAGGAGATTTTACTAGTAGAATTTATAGAATCATGAAGAGCATTGTCACTGGCATTGATTGGGTTGCTGTTAGTGTTGGTTCAGCTCCTGAGCTGAGCACAGTAGTTCTCACTTTGATGTGAAGTACAGACTGCCTTTTTTTCTGTTCCTGAGGATCTGTATTCAGAGAGATGCATAGACAGCTGGGCTGTTTGTTTGCTACGGGCCCAGGAAAAATGAGATGGAGAAGTCTAAACTAAGGATAGTATCTTACATGTGAGAATTTTGTTGCCCTTCAGCTGAAATTTGGACTCTGAATGATAAGAGAAGGTACTAGATCAGTTAATGTACTTCTTGTTGAGGTTTAGGAAAGATACTGCACCTCGAATGAAATGTTTACCCATTCAAAAGAGATCCTAACTTGGCATAAAAACCCATTACCACTTCCTGTTATCTTCCATCATTTGCCTGAGTTTGGAAAGGTAATGGTTTTGTGCTCTATGGAAGGATATTCTTCCCAAGACCTAAGGCTTTCTCATTCCTACCAGCTGGGCCCATTGCTAAAATGCTTTCCAGTGGGCTTGCTTCTGCCTGGCCAGCACCTGGGCTGCCCCAGCTTGTAATTGGCCTGCCTTTGCTTCATAAGCTTCCCAGGGTGGTTCTTCTTCTAAAAGCTTGTATGAATTGCTATTACTGTCTCTTTATAGTTTAAAAATGAATCCTTTTTTGTTCTCTGCAACTCATTTGCTTTTTTCTTTTCTTTTCTTTCCTTTAAATTATTAACACCTGTTGATTCTTTTTTTTTTTTTCTGATTGGCCTGTCACTGCATTCCTGCTCCCCCTCCCTCTAGCTGGGTTTGTCAAGTCGCCCATGTCAGAAACTAAGCTCACGGGGGACGCCTTTGAGCTGTACTGTGACGTGGTCGGGAGTCCCACGCCAGAGATCCAGTGGTGGTACGCAGAAGTCAACCGGGCAGAGTCTTTCAGACAGCTGTGGGACGGTGCTCGGAAGCGCCGTGTCACCGTAAACACCGCCTACGGGTCAAACGGCGTGAGTGTGCTGAGAATAACCCGGCTCACCTTGGAGGACTCTGGGACTTACGAGTGCAGGGCCAGCAACGACCCCAAGAGGAATGACTTGAGGCAAAACCCTTCCATAACATGGATTCGAGCCCAGGCCACCATAAGCGTCCTTCAGAGTGAGTCCAGCACCCTACAGTAGTAGTACTGTAGTCTTTAGAGGTGGCCCAATGACCCTTCCCTTTTGCTTCCTTTCCCTCTATCCTAATATGATCGCTTACCCCACCCCTTGTCTTTGTTTTTTCAAATCCACGACCCTTTTGGTTGTAGTGTATGAAAACATTTGTGGCTACTTTTTTTGTTTTGTTTTGTTTTGTTTTTGCTGTCCTTTCTATTTCCCTTATCTCCCAACCCTTCTCTGTGTCTTTCTCCTCAGGAACAAAGAATTTGAGGAAATCCATGACTGTCCAAAGTCAGCTTCGTTGGGAAGAGGTGGGGAGGGAGAACTGGGGAAACAAAAATTTTAAAAGCACAAATGCCAGGCAGTGGAATGAGAGTAGTGTTAATTGTTTTCCCCCCCCTCTTTAATTTTGTAGTAGGTTTCCTGCTATCCTTTTGCTGAGTGCTTCTCTGGTGCCTTTCTATTTTTGTTTTTCTCCCCACTCTAACTACTTTTTATTTCCTCCGTTCATCTGTTAGAAGCTCGCTCTGAATAGCTAGCTGCCTTTACCTCTATGGTTTTAAGTTTGTGTCTGCCCAGCCTTTTCCCTCGCTATGACTTGGTGTCATCCTGTTCTGTTGATAGGAATGTTGCCATGGTGCAGTGTGGTAGTATGTGTTTTGTTGGGTGGCATGGACATTTCCATAGCTCCAGCTCTTTTTCTTTTCTAAGGCAGTGGCATGTGCTTCTCTGACAGCAGCCCTCCAATGCAACAGCACAGTTCTTACTGGGCCTATTTTCTTAAAAGCAGCCACCTGAGAGTCTGTCCCTTAGTCTTGCTATCAGGAGCTAGGTGCTCCGAAGCTGAAAATTATATTGTTTTAGAAACTTATCATGCTGTCTTGAAAGTTAGAATTGTATCTGGTTTCTATCCACAGACAGCTTGACTTTGATGTTTTCACAAAATTCCTTATCCTGGTGGATGATAAACTCAAAAATAGTTTGGAAATCATTCACACTGTCTGTTTCTTTTTTTTTTTTTTTTTAAAGTAAGTTAAATCTCAATCCAAGTCCCTTTGAGTCCTGTGTCTGTTGTTAGGTTTGGGTGGCCAGTTCTCTTTCTGAAACCTGCATGTAGGAAGCAGAGCACAACACAAAAATCCGTGCTTTCACCAGGAAGGGTTCTAGTTCTGCATTTGACTTGGTTATAACTCAGGGGCATTCTCAATTTAATGGAGGGGCCTCTGATACTGTTGCATGATTTTGAGTGGTTCAGTGAGAGACCTGACTGATTTAGAGAGAATAAAGTTTAAGTAGTAAAATAAACTATTTTTGTGAGCAATTTGGTGATAGCACAGTAATGCGAGAGGGACCTTGAATCTATATACTTGGAAAACTGAATGTATTATACTAGAATGTATATATATGAAAAAAAATCAAATTAGTATTTGTTTTGTATCTACTTGGAAAACGGGGGCTGTGAAAGGGAAACAGGAGAGGCTGTTGCAGTTGGTACTGCTGGATCAGAGAGCCTGCTTCTGTGAAGGGGAAAAGAAAACCTGTCTGTGAAAATGGGGAACATTAACCCAGCAATTTTTCTTTCTTTTAACAATTTTTTTTCTTTTAACAATTTTTTTCCCCTTGCACGCCTCTTTCTCCTGCCCCCTTGCTCCTTTCCTTAAACAAAAAGCAGAATTATTTAAATGGCCACAAAGGTCTCTAGAAGTTCATAGTTATAGACTGGGCATTAGGTAGTTTCACTTCTAAGAATCTTAACTTGTAGCTAAAAAGACTGTATGTAAGGATTTTAAGAGTAGGGCTTTGGAGTTAAGTATGCATCAGTTCCCAAGAGCACTTAGTACTTCCCCAGTTTACTTAACTTAAGGGTATCTGCATATACTTGAGTCATAGTCTGGCTAGTCAGTTTCTCCCTTGATATCCATATCACTTGGTTAACACAAGTTAGCTGTGATGCCCTGAATTTAACTTTAATTGAATTGTTTTGTGATCTTAGGCTCCTTAGAAGCATTGCCTCTAGAGGGAGGTTGAATTCTTTTAAGAATGACATACTAGTGTTTTCTCCAAAGCTCTTTGAGTAATGTTATCCAGAAGAGAAATGGGTCCAGTTTTTAGGCGTGTTTTGCCAAAATATGTTCTTTACATAAACATGGTGGTTAGGGTAAGGGTCCTACCTATTGCTTCTAAATAGAAGTCAGTGACAAGTAAAAAAAAAAAAGAATTTCTAAATGTTCATCTCTCTTGGACTTTCACTGGGTAGCACTGGGCCACAGAAATAAATGTCTCACCTTCATCCTGGTGTAGAACACAAATGTAGTACTGTAGCCAGAGCTCAGCATAGTGCTAGTTTCACATACAGTAATGACAGAAATCAGGTTACCCTGCACTAGAGTCCTCCTATGGCACAGAATCAACGTGCTCCCAGCTGACTCTTTCCTGGATCCTTAACATTTAAGGGAAAAAGTACTTTCTTTTGCCTTCTAAGATTTCTTAGCAGAAAGTCTACCAGATTGCTCTCATCACCTTCTTAATCTCCCTGAGCTGCAATGATCATTTGCACCGTTACAGGTAAGAGTAGCATTTTCTTTGCTTCCTTGTATATAAACATCTGGAAACTCTTGGCCTCATTCTCAGAGTTCACCCTTTCTCAGTGCAATCTGAGAGGAAGAACCAGGAGATTCCCGAGTGGGATTGAATATGAAATTGGAAAATAAAAATTCAGTGAAAACCTTAAAGTGTGTTTGGGTTTAATGTTGCTTTTGATATATTTTTAATTTCTCTTCTGTGGAGTACTGGTTCTATCTTTTTCTCTTCTGTTTTTGCTTGGTTTTAATTTTTCTTGGAATTGTGATGCTTTCTGCTGATGGTGTATGTGCGCCTTCCATTGCAGGGTTTGCAGCTGTTCTGCTCGACTTCTTAAAGCTCAGGGATTTGGCTTCTTTCTGTCCAGTGTGTCTTGAAATCATGGGACACCAATGCGCTAACGTGTTTACATGCATCTGCTTTTGTCTTAGTGGCTGCTATGCCTCCATTATTTGTATATAGAGACCTTGTTTGGTGTTACTAAATAGGACCAGTACTGAATGGAAGATAACTATTATCCTGTTGTCAGAATTGAAAATTAGTTAGAATCAGTTTGTTAATTGAGGGAATTTTAAGATTTGTTCTATCATAAGATAATAAAGACACTAACTTTATAAGCGGAAATGTTACATGGGTTAGAAAGTCATTAAGACATTACATTTTCCAAATACCTTGTGACTTCTCCATCCGTTCTCTTCCCTCCTCTGAACTATATAAAAAGAAGCAGTTTCAGAAGAGGGAGACAGTTCTATCCTTAAGAGTTAGAACTATTCTTTATAAAATGATGAGGGACTCTTCTGTGGAAATATATCCTAGAAGTAGCCAGATATAGGGAAATGGGAAATCAGTCATGGGTGTCTGAGTAGGGGTTGGGGGAGGGAAAGAGGCACATACCTCTTAATGTGGATGGGGAAAGGTGATTGGTTGAGACTTCACCTGAAAGACAACATTTGATCCAAAGTAGAAAAAAACCTAAATCTGGGAAAGGATAAAACTCAAGCAACATAGTCCTGATTATAATGTGGAAAAAGTTCTTTCAAGATAAGCCTACCAGAAAAGATTCAATGTGAATAATAAATTTTCTGCTTAATGTATTCTATTTAACTAATTGTAGGTTATTTTTGTAGACAGATGTTATCTTAAGATATCCAAGCCCAGAATAGAACCAGAAAGACATGTCTTTAACTTGCATTAAGGTGAAGGTTTTGGGGTCTAGGAGGCATTGGGAATTATGGGACAGAAATAGGAAACTTAGTTAGATGTACTTTATAGGGCTATTTTTGCCACTGATAGTAATTTTGGCCTTGGACATGTCATTTTACTTTTCTAGCCCATAAAAGAGGAATAAACCTTGTAGTTTTAAGTTTCTAGGAGCCCATATACCAAGACATACTACACTCTAGCATAATTGTATTGTCTTGCAGTGCAATGTGTTTTAAAGTGCAATTCTAAAAAGGTTGTTATGGGAATAAATATGGGCTGGAGAAAAGAGTCAGTGGTTCTTTAAGAAGTTACACTTCTCAAAAATTTAAAGAATGCAAGAGTCTTCCAATGGGAAGTTTACTTTTAAATCTAGTATCTTTTCTAGGAAATGGCTGTGGTCAGTTTGCTATAGTTTAGCAGATTCCATTGTGGGAACAACTGTATATGTATTATGTGTTGCTTTTCCAAGGTCCAGTGGCTCCGTAAGGAGTCTGTTACATAAATGACACACTGCCTTTGCATTCAGAACTGCAAGGCAGAGTTCCATTTTCTTATAGATGCTGAATTGGCTGGTGGTTCTTACTTCATAAAATTGTGGTATTGAAAATGTAAGTGGATTGTTGCCAGTGCAAGCACATGTAATACTCCCATTCTTTCACGTCTAGGCCAGCTGGTCTTCAGGCTGTTGTCTGCGCTAGTGGTCATTTGCTTATAATCATTGTTTTTCCTTTTTTTAACTTCCACCAAAGTGGTAAAGTGAAAGTCCCAGTGTAGTCCTGTCTGCCTTCCCTCTTCTTCTAGTCTCCCCACCCTACCCCATTTAACTCTCAGGCCAGGGCTACAAAACAATGGAAAACTATGGCACTCTGTCATTATGTACTCTAATTACAGAACCAAGAATTGTCACCAGTGAAGAGGTCATTATTCGAGAAAGCCTCCTTCCTGTCACCCTGCAGTGTAACCTCACTTCCAGCTCTCACACCCTTATGTACAGCTACTGGACAAGGAATGGGGTAGAACTCACTGCCACCCGTAAGAATGCCAGCAACATGGAGTACAGGTGAGAACTAACACTCTTGGGAACAAAGGAGAGAGTATGTACATAATCCTTCATCATTAGCAATTCACATTTATATGATGAAATTATGAGTATGAAAATGTTAATTAAAGGATACATTGTGGAGCTAGTGAGATGGCTCAGCAGGTAACGGTGCTTGCCACCAGGAATCCACATGGTGGAAGGGAAGAATCAACTGTGGCAGGTTGTCCTGCGTGCATGTGTGGTGCATATACTAAATAAACTTTTTTTTTTAACAAAAGAGAGATACTGGGTGTGATGGTATATATCTTTTTTTTTTTTTTTTTTTTTTTTAATTATTAAATGTAAGTACACTGTAGCTGTCTTCAGACACTCCAGAAGAGGGCGTCAGATCTCGTTACGGATGGTTGTGAGCCACCATGTGGTTGCTGGGATTTGAACTCTGGACCTTTGGAAGAACAGTCGGGTGCTCTTACCCACTGAGCCATCTCACCAGCCCGGTATATATCTTTAATCCCAGCACTTGGGAGGCAGAGGCAGGGAGATCTCTGTAAGTTCTACAGAATGAGTTCCAGTACAGCCAGAATCATGTAGAAGACGGTGTTTCAAAAAGCAAAACAAACGAAAGAAGGGTGGGGTGGGTGGGAGACAGAGAGACAGACACACACACACAGACACATTATGAATTATTTTGTTACAGTAACTTGAACTGGTTCCTAAGCTGGTTTCTATGCTTTTTCTAAAGGTCTTTCGTATCTTATCCTCATTA